>NC_045427.1:604800330-605133664 GCF_902635505.1 Sarcophilus harrisii
AATTTTCCTGGATGGCCCACATGGAAACACTGGGCATGGACAGTATCTTGTCAAGAAAGGAATGTTCACCCGTTCTCCCTGACACACAAGTGCCAGGTCTGAACACACTTGGTGACCTTTTCTGTCCTGAACTCATTTGAACTTACAGTGATTTTTGGCCAGTCATTCACTGGGATTGTCCCCATGCATTTGCAGAGGAGGGAATTCAAACATTAGGAAACTAATGGCCTCTCTAAGGCCAATGAGGATAAAATAGGAGTACCAAACATGTCACCTAATAGGTGCCAGAACTCTTATACTTAAAACAAGGATTCTTACAAGGTACTAAGTGGAATTAATAAGACACTGGTTATCTAGTTTAGCATGATGATTAATAGTTCTCTAGGTCATTACTTGTACTTAGTACTTAATGTAGTTCTATAAGATTCACACCTACGATGATGTAATTATAATAGAGTATATAACAGCCAGCAGGGACTGAGAGACAGATTCATTCATCACATCTCACATCACTTTGGTGGCAGGGCTCTCCTCCTTAGCTTCTCCACTGAAACCAAGACTCCAGAAGGCTTCTAAGAAAGTTAGCCCAGGCCCCAGTCAAGAAAACTAGACTGTGAAGGAGATAATAAAGGATTTGGACTTCAACACCTGGCTATTCTTTTGGTGATTACTGAATTGATCACCTGGTCCAGAGACCTCCAGAAAACCAACAAGAACATTATAGTTTCATTACATTCCCCCTGCCTTATTTGAATCTATTATTCCTAATTCTGACTACTGACTGACAATCCTTCAGATATTTGAAGTTAGATATAATGCACCTTCTTCCAAGTTGTGTCTTTTCTGGACTAAACATTCTGAACCCCCTGAATCCATAATTATATGAAATTGTTGTCACCATCCTGGTCATTTGCTTCTGGGTGAATTCAAATCTATGTCTGAAAATATGGCACCCAGACCTGGGTATGTTTTATGATCAGTGTAGAGATGGTAGGGATTAGAGAGAGATGTAGGCTGAAGAAAAGGAGGGAGGGAGATGAGGATTTTCTCCCTTATTTATTTTCTATAATTTTGGACATTATACTAATGCTGCTGGTTCAAAATGCTACTGGATCACAGTAGCTGTCATAGTAGTTTTGTAGATAAAAACCAGTGCTGAATTTATAATTTGCAAAATCTTTCTTTGTCTCATCATCTTGTACCAGGAAAGTGAAATAGTGGCAAGAGAACTGGATGTTTTTTTTAATCAATAAGTAGAGGCTGAATGACTATTCCTTAAACATGCTGAAAAAGAATTCACAACTTCATAATCGTTTGGAGATATACTCTGAAATCCTTCCCAATGATAAGATTCTATTATTCTAGACAGGGATTCTAAGTTCTTCTTATGGACAGAGTTAAAAATTTACTTTCTAGGAATTTCCATCTATTTGTTCTAGTGAGCAGAAGGTGTGGGTTGTAACTGCATTTACAAATTCCTTTCTCTGGCCTGGATGCTTAACAAAAGTACTGCAGCAAAATCCAGTTATAATCCTTTCCATCATATTTCTTTTTGTGTTTGTTTTGAGGTTTTTTTTTTTCCCTGAGGCAATTGGAGTTAAGTGACTTGCCCAGGATTACACAGCTAGGAAGTGTTAAGTATCTGAGATCAGATTTGAACTCAGGTTCTCCTGACTGTAGGCCTGGTGCTCTATCCACTGTATCATCTAGCTGCCCTTTCATCTTGTTTCTCAACAGCCTTCCCCACCATCCTACAAAAATACACTTAGAAGCTACTTATTTTTCTGCTCAAGGAAGAACTGGCCTTACTTCCCAATAAGTCAGTTCAGCTTAATTCTCATAACAGGCTGCTCCATAAAAAATAGATATTACAATAAACCTAATAACTTAAATTTGAATAGATGGTGCCTGCAGTTTACAAAGTCTATCTCTAGTCTCTTTCAAGACTTCTCAAGAGACACCTTCTACATGAGGTTCTTCCTGATCCACCCCACCATCCCCCACATCACTTTATATCTACATGTTACCTTCTCTGAAAGACCATAATGTTTTTGAAGGCAAGGTCTGGTTCCCTTCTATTTATTTCCCTTTGTATTTCCAACATATGAACATAGTTGTTCAATTGTTCAGTTGTGTCTGACTCTTTGTGATCTCATGGACCATAGATGTTCATGTTTTTCTCTCCGCAAAAAAAAAAAAGGGGGGGGGGGGAGTAATTTGTCATTTTCCCCCTCCAGTGGATTAAGGTAAACAGAGATTAAGTGACTCACATAGTTAGGAAGTGTCTGAGGCTAGATTTGAACTCAGGTCTTCAAACCTAGTGGTCTATACACTGAGCCACCAGTTGTCTCATATATACACAGTAAGTACTTAGTAAATGCTAGTCAATTGATTAGATATTCACAATTGCCCCATATTTCTGGAGATATTACTACAGAGTTTATTTACCCAAGGTCACACAGCTGTTAGCAGAGACGCAGCTCTAATCCAATGCTTTTCACCCCACTGTAAATTCACAGAAGGGACTACAGCATCATTTAGTCCAAACTGCAAGTTTATAGATGTGGAATTGAGTTACCAGGACGTTTAGTGACTGCTCAGATTTCACACCAACATCAAGTATCAGATATGGGATCTGAACTTTTGCTTAGAGGGCTAGTGTTCTTTCTGCTGTCCCATGCAGCTTTCCTACACTGACTGTCTCAGCACATTTCTGTTCAATGGAAAGCTATCCACGTTAATAAAGTCTTTATTGAATAACTACTATGTACATAGAATGGAGAAGGAGAACTTGGTTCACTTTCCTCAAGAGGTTTATAATCCACTTGGGAGAAAACATCATAATTCAAAAAGAAAAGAGAGGGGAGGGGAATAAAGAGAGATAAGCAAGGAATATACACTATGTGCCAAAGTTAAGAGGTGCTGATGCTTCTCCTAACAAGTGCCTACACATAAAGTAGCTGCTGGTTGATATCAGGCAAAAATAGCCAGATCACTAAGGGCAGTGACTTTCTGTTTCTCACACCAGCTAATGTTGTGAAAACCAGTTAGAAGATCATGCAAAATAACTAAAAATTAATTTAAGCAGAGAGCCACACAGATTCTAGTTCAGAACATTCAAAGAAACTCACAAGGAATGATACTTAAATTTCTGGGTTAGTTCAGATTCCTTCATTTAACTCCTACCCAAATGCTTTCAGGCTAATTTTCTCCCATATCTCTGTTATAGCATTTTTTTTAAAGTTTTATTTACACACAAATCACATAGCAAAAGTAAGGCTTCAGTTACAATAGCTATTCATGTCTACATTATGGTATGTTTCCTAAAATTTTTGCTCCATATTTATCTCCAAAATAAAGGAGCCACCCAAAGTGTAGAAAGTATTATTACTATTTAAAGCATTATTTGCCTTATCTTTTAGAAGGCTTTAGGCAAAGCACAGGTTTCTAATCCCAAAACTATTCCAATTCCAAAAATGCAAGGCCAAATTAAGAATCATTGCCAGAACTTTAAAAGCTTGTGATATCAGCAACATTCTCAAGATAATTCAGCAAAAGGGAAATCACCATAGTAATCAAACTGCAAAAGGATCTGTCTATTGGGATGGGGAAAGTAAAAGGATTATGAATTTGGGGTATTTATTGAGATAATTATTTTTCTATATGCTCTCACCACTGGCATCCCTGAACCCCAAGAACCCCTGGCTTACAATCCACCACAACTGGTCTGCTTCTGTGTATTCCCTAAACTAGCTTTCTCACTACCCAAAATGGCTAGATTGTTTACTTGGGTCATTGCCTATTCTGTGTACAATTTATTTCTTAGAAAGCTACACCCTAATTGGAAGGCTTTGGGATTGAAGGTTACCCAGGATGTGAGATAGGGGTGGATTTCCTGAAGGATAAACTATTACTCCCAGAGTTTCAGTAAGATTATACTCATGATTGGGATTCTGAGGTTTTTCCTTATCCTATTTCTCAGTCTGGCCCTATCCTGCTCAAGGAAGTTCAAAGAAAAAGTGTTATATTTGCAACTAGTAAAATTGAGTTTAAATTCCAGTTCTGTCATTTGCTAAATAGGGGATCCCAAAGCAAGTCACTTCATGTCTCCAGGTTTATTTTTTACAAATGCAAAATGAAGAGCATGGACTGGATGACCATTCCCAAAACTATGATCCTATGCTGCCTTCTTGTGGCTAATATCTCCCCAAGTTTTCCTCTTCCTCCCTGGTAATATGTTTATATATACAGAGGCACATACTCACTTGCCAGGGACATATATTTTTAACCCAAGTCTGAATTACTACTTATACATTGGGAAAAGTCATACAAATGAAGCAAGTGGAAGACAACACAAGATTGAACAATTCAGCACAAAAATGCATGTTCATATAGTAAAGAGAAGTTTAGAGAATGGAATTTAGCAAAATTTTGAGTCATCAAGATGGTAATCACAGCAGATTTGGATATAGAAGGCAGAAGCTATGACCAGAAGCCATGATGAAAGCCCCAGATTCTCTTTTCTTCATCTTCATAGACAAATGTCAACAAGCTTTTCACTGACCTTTACCAAGTCATGTGGGCAGAAACCTATGTAACAGAACAAATTTATGTGAAGGAAGGAAAGAGGAAGCAACTGAAATGGTAGCCCTCTAAATACAAGATAGTTGAAAAAAATGTCAGGCAAAAAATTAAGATCCCAGAGTATTATCCAAAAGGAAAAAAAAAAATCTAACTGCAAAAAATATAGCATAGACATATGGGTCAGGAGCTACTGAATATTTTTCCCCTGGGTACTCATTTGGTATTTCTCTTGTCCTGAGTGTTTTTCACTCTGTAGCTGTTGAATTTTTCTATTTTTTTTAAGATGAATTTCCCCTAAGTCAAAGTCTTTGTTTGTAGAAGATATCCCAGAGTTTTGGCTGTGACAGATGTTCCACAGGTTCACCAGAAAATGTTTTTTGGAAATTCAATACCTTCTGAACCATCTTCCTTAGAGATAAAATTTTTCTCAAGGTGATCTATTTCTACTACAGTAAAAAGAATGATGCTCCAATGACAGTAGATAAGAATTCCATTTCTGGCAATAGAAAGAAGATACAACAAAGACCAGGGTCACATACTAAGAGTAAGACGTTTCCATCTGGGTTGATTAACTTGCAGTAAGTCAGACATGCATGAGAATTGACTGAATGACCTAAAAATAGAGTTTTTTTTAAGGGCATTAAATAATGGTAAATGAAAGTCAATAACCCACTTTAGAGGCTTACATTATTGTCCTCTAAGCCATATAGTGACATTCTTCAGTGGACTTCCTTCCCATATTCTTACTTAGTTCCCTCTGTTACTACCTACCATTACTTCCTATTTCCCCAAACAACACCGAATAAATCACTTGATAAACTTGGATCCTCAGTTTTCCTGGAAAAGGGGGTCAATATTTTCCCATCCCCTTCCAGTCAAGCTTGTGAGATCTAACCTTATTACCTTTTATGCATGGTATGACCCAACCTTCTTACTGGTATTTATATCAGACACTTCCCATCTCTTATTTTCTCTCCCTCTTGTGCCTGGAATTCACTCCCTCTTCCCATTTACCTGGTAGGACCCCAGTTTTGTCTTTAAAGCTCACTCCCAGGGCTATATTATCCTAATCCCCCTAAGTAGCAAATACTTTATTCTTATTTGGTTTGAAAACCAATGACATGTTCACATGTTTTTTCCCCAGTAGAACAGTAATTTCCTTAGCATATCTAGTTTTGATACTGTTTATTTCTGTTACTTCAAAAATTTTCCATTCCCCCTTGCTTCTGATACTTTCAGCCTTTGCCTCTCTCTGAACCCTGCACACTTGCCACCCCCCCACTAATCTCAAATTCAATCCCACCCTCTCTGCTTTCAGAATTAGTTTTCAGGGCAACTGGCCTTAAGGAGACCAACATGGACTACAGTCATTCTATATAAGGAGAGGAAGTAAAATCCATTAGCAGAACAAATGTCCTTTAATCCATGTGTACAAAGCAAGTAGTATATAATATGACTTCCATTTCCTGGATTGCAGTTGGGGCCTTTGAGGCTTTTTTTCTCCTACTACACTTTGAATTTTTCTGGAAGCTCAAGAGGAAAGAGCATTAGAGTGACCGGATGAGTGATTGCTCTTGAGGCCAAGCCATACACACTCTATTAAAGAATATATCATGTTCCTTCGTTGGCAATCTTTTTAGATACAACAACCTAGGGCTTTAGATAGAGGCTGTCTCATCTCTCAATTGCTGTCCACGGTAGAAGACTCAACATCCATTCTTTCCTTCACCATTTGAAAGGGAAGGGAAAAAAGCAGCTACATGGTGCAGTGGAGAAAGCACCAGCCCTGAAGTCAGGAGGACCTGCGTTCAAATGTGACCTCAGACACTTAACACTTCTTAGCTGTGTGACCCTGGGCAAGACATTTAACCCCAAATGCAAAAGAAAAGAAAGAAAGAAAGAAAAACTAGGTTGTTTATTGTTGAAAGATGGCAATTTTGATGAATTGAACTTCTCACACACTCTGCATTATTCTGTCAAAGTCTAGACCATTCCTGTCTTCTCTGGCTTTACTTCTTTCTCTATCTCAACACTGCCACCCCTGAGGTAGCCTGCTTCATTTACCAATCAGGAAGTAACTTGCTGTGCACCTTGCCATGGTCACAGAGACTTAATCAAAACGGGAGAAAAACATGATCCTTGTCTCAAACCAGGCCTTTAAGACCAAGCAAAGCTTTAAAACTTGGGGCTAAAGCGAAAGAAGACAGTTTTGTGGGCTAACGCCCCTAAATCCAAGTCTTGATCATCATCTGAAACATTCTCAAGCTTCAAATTCAGTGTTGCCTTCAAAGCTAGGAATTCACCATTCCATTAAATCTTATTCCTTCTCAGGTAAGCAACAGTGGGCCGGAATTGCCTCAAGTCAGTGCTGTGGGCTGTCAGTGAGATGTTGAATTCTTCTGCATTAGCTTGATCTGGGTTCTTTTTGATTTAAAGGTCTATGAAGAATTTTAGTGGTCCCAACAGCCACTCCTGAATAGAAATTAAAGTTCTTTTAGGGGGGATGGGAGATGCTTACTCACAAGGAACTTACATTTTAATGGGAGAGACAACATGTAAATAATTAGGTAAAAATAAAATATACATAGGATAGATGTAAAGTAGCGTTGGAGGGAAAGATACAAGAAACAGGAATCTGGATTCATCACAAGAAATTAAAGAAACAATGTTTTAACCTTTTCAGGTCTGGAAAGATGCCAGTGGTAATTCTGAGACAGCTTTAACATGCAGAATTCTAGAACTTTATGAAAGGCAAAATGGGCAACTTTGATTACATTAAATTGAAAAGCTTTTGCACAAACAAAACTGACAGAAACAAAATTTAAAAGGAAATACAAAGCTGGGAAAAAAATCTTTAGAGCGTTTCTGATAAAGGTCTCATTTCTAAAATATATAAGGAACTGTGTCAAATTTATGAGAATACAAGTAATTCCCCAATTGATAAATGGTCAAAGAATATGAACAGAATTTTCAGATGATGAAATTAAAGCCATCTATAGTTATATGAAAAAATGCTTTAATTTACTATTGATTAGAGAAATACAAATTAAAATAACTTTGAGGTACTACTTCACACCTTTTAAATTGGGTAAAATGACAGGAAAAAAATAATGATAAATGTTGGAAGGATGTGGGAAAATTGGGACACCTATGCATTATTGGTAGAGCTGTGAAATGATCCAATAATTTGAGAGCAAATTGAACTCTGCCCAAAAGGTTATAAAACTGTGTATACCCTTTGACCCAGGCTGAATCTCAAGAAAATCATAAAGGAGAGGAAAGGACCCACATTTGCAAAAATGTTTATAGTAGCTCTTTTTATAGTAGCAAAGAATTGGAAAATGAGTAGCTGCCCATCAATTGGGGAATGGCTGAATAAGTTGTGATATATGAATATAATGGAATATTATTGTTCTATAAAAATGAAAAACAAGCTGATTTTTAGAAAGGCCTAGAAAGTTTACATGAACTGATGGCTGAGCGAAATAAGCACAACCAAGAATACACTGTACACAATAACAGCAAGAATGTGCAAAGATCAACTATGAAACACTTGGCTCTTCTCAGTGGTTCAATGATCCAAAGCAATCTCAATAAACTTTAGACCAAAAAAAAATGCAATCTACATCCGGAAAAATAAACTAAGGAAACTGAATGTAAATCAATATATGCTATATTCACTTTTTAAAATCTCTCCCATGATTTTTCCCTTTTACTAATTTTTCTCTCCGAACATGATTCATAAAGCAATGTGTATTAAAACAACTATATTTTTTAAAAACTGAAAAAATGCAAAATTCTAGGAATCAAATAAATCCAAATATTACAAAGAGATCAAAAGACCCTCAAATTATAGGAAAATCTGAAGAACTCTCCCTCTCCCACCATGACTCCCATCAAGCCTCACTCCTCACTATCCTTTCACCAAAACAAGATGCTTTGTCTTTTACAAGAGTGGTCAAAGGATTAATTTCACTCATCCAATGGTTGGGGACACAGGAAAAATTTCAGATAAACGATGTTCCTCAACAACGAAAAAAGATATTTCACTTCACCACCTAATTGTCTAGCTCTGGTGAACACACTTCTTACCTTAATGCTTTAGGAGATCCATGGATCTCCAACATGATGGCAAGTAATTACATGCCTTCATTAGCTGGTTATTTCCTAAGAACCTAGATTCAAAGAAACCTCCCCTATTCCCAATCCTCAGAAGAACCCATAAACCACAGAATGTTGTTATACAAGACAACAGAGAACCACAGAATCATCAATTCTAACCCTTTTATTTTACAAATGAAGCCAGTAAAAGACTGTTAGGTTGAGTGACTTAACCACAGTCAAACAAGTACTAAGTCATCTCCTCTGACCTTTCTATCTCCTTCTCTCTTTCTATCTTATAACCTAGTTATCTGTGTACATCTATCACCTGGATGGCAGTATTTATGTTTGGTCCTCCCATCCCCAAGAAATATAGAAACAATTCATCACCCAGCGCCCAGTGATAAGTCACCCAATAAGAGTCAGTCTTCTTACCAATAGCCAAAGCTTTCCCAGTTTATAGGGATTTGGGATTTTCAGCCACAAAGGTCCTTAGAGGTCACCTGGTCCTTTTAGGACATGGATGCTCAGAAAGATTAATAGATTTTTTAAAAAATCACTAAGCTAGGAACTCAAAATCCCACTTTGTCCCACAAGTATAGGGTTTGAACCCAAATCTGTGACTTCAAATCCACTGTTCTTTTCATTGTACTCACTGAAAGTAACTCCTGGGAAAATCCAAATGAAGATTAATTGATTAGTGACAACCATGAAAAGGGTGGAGTGTGATCTGAAAAAGGGGAAGGAGGGGAAGCTTGGAGGATGAATAACAAACAAAAGGGTACACTGGCAAAGAGACAGATCAGATACTGTAAGAGCTTTGCCCATAGCTGATTCGGAACCTTTGATTAAGTAATTACATTCCCTTAACTGTATTCATGCAGTCTGAAATCATTAGAGGATCCAAGGCATTCTCTATCTCCTCCTGCAATGGCAATGCCATTTAGAGAAGGGGAGTTGGAGGCGGAAGAAGAGAAGAACAGTTACAGATAAAAGAGCTGAAGCAGAATGGATTCATGGCAGAGTTAAAGGAGCTGAGCAATTCAGAAGGAGCCCTCGATTAGTGATGGGAGGAGGATGATGTGGGCTTGGGGGCACTTCCCTGCAAAAATTGCTTTAAGAAGGATGACCTCATGACTTGATACGGCTGTGACTACATTAAGCCAGTGCAATTACCTATAATCCATTTACAGTGTATCTGCTTAGTTATTTTTAGAGACTTTATTGAGAGTTATCAAGAGAGAATAAGACTCTATTTGGCAAAGATGCCATCAGATCCAGTTTTTCCCTATAAGGTGGGGCTTGTGACCTGCATCTTGGGACTGCGATGACCCTGTCTGATTTTCTCTTCCTCTTCCCATCCTCCTTCAAAGATGGACTTCTCCAGAATCTTTAATAAATTGGCCAGGATTACAACACTCCCTTTTTGGTGTAGTGTGGAGGGGGACAGTGAAGAGGAGGCTTGGTTGAAAAAAATGATTTCTTGCCTTTGATCTACCTCTGGGCCTCTTCCAGGTTACAAAGGAGGCTCATGTTGACTTCTATGATGATGATTTCACCACACCTGGCAGGTTCCTCCTCCTTCACTTTTACTGAGATTAAAGATAAACTCATCTGCTACAAAGAGGGTCTTGGGGATTTGGCTAGCTATGGAAATTAAATCTGGGTGGAAACTTAAGCTAGGAGAACAAATGCTTCTACAGACCCTGGACAACCAAAGAGAAATATTGTTAGCACAGCCTGGAACTTACAGTCTGGTCAGTTGTGGGGTCATGTAACTTGAGGTGCAAGAGGGCCTCAGGACATGGAAACTCTAAGCTCAGACCTGGCAATCTGAAAATGTCTGTTTCCCACAGGACTGATACCTGGCATGTTCCCTCCAGCTTACAAGTTTGGCTGACAGCAAAATTCTAGGGAATAGGACCAATAAAAAAAAAAAAAAAAGATCAACTGACTGTCTATAACTTTCTCTGTCTTTATCTCATTCATTTATTTCAAGTTCCTTCCTCACTTCCTTCTAGAGAAAGGAATAAAAAACCTCAAAGGTCTAAGAGACAAGTAATAGTCTCTTGAACAAAAGTAGAAAATTTGTTTCTCCTTTTGTCCCAGGCCTTTGCCCCCACAACTAGCTCAGCTTATTATTTTAAAAGTGCCATTTATTCTGTTTCACAATTTATAAGGTACTTTCTCCCATAGTTTAGGATCTGGATTCTCCCATTTTCCTATTAATATGAATCTTTAGAGAGTTGGAAATGTATTTCCCTCTTCTGAAATGGGATGGGAAAATGGAACTACTATATCTATACCAACAAAGCCTCCTCCATCTCCCAGTAACCTGGATCCCAGGTTCAGGAAGTAACAGGCTTACTATGGGATGACAGATGTGGGAGCTAAACACCCAGGATGCTGCTTCTCCCAGAGGGACTGTGATGAAGTCAGTGGACAATGGTCACCACACCCTCACTGATCTAGTGGTGCCTGCTGGATTTAGAAGACAGGCTCTTTGTTTCCCTTTAATAAGAGCCATTTAAGCAAAAAATAAACAAAGGTGTTTGCTCATGCAAGTTCACCTGCTCTCTCCCACCTGCTTTCCCTCTAGTTTAGAATGAGGCCCCTTTACTGGCAGGAGATCTATTATTCATTCACAACAGGGCTCAGTTTCCAATGGTGTCTAAAGTAGGGAGAAGGCTAGTCAACTTCTATACTCTCCCATTTCTTAAATATTCTACCCCCTTCTCTTTCCTCACCTGTCTCCTTTCCCTTCCTTCTTGTTTAGGCAAGCATTGCAAGTACTGGAGATGGGTGTATGTGGAATTCATGGTTAAAAGATAAAATGAAAATAACTCCATTTCCTTCTCACCGTTCTTCCTCCCTGCCTCCCCCATCATTTCCTTCTCTCTCTCTCTCTCCCTCACACACACCAAGTCTTAGGTTTCTGAAAGCTGAGAAAAGATGGGATTCAAAGTGACCACTAAAGTTTTTGGAGAATGTTCTAATGTTGTAAAAATTGTTTGTGAGGAACAATTGAATCCCCTCCCTCAATCACATAGGCTGCCTAAAACAATGCACTGAGATGTCAGAGCATCCTACAGGTTTAATGATTTAAGGAACCTTAGGAACTTGCTAATCTAGCAGCCTGCCTTTAGGTAGATAGGGTGTTATAATATTGTTATTATAGCTAAGGAAAAACAGATTGGTGGAATGGTTAGAAACCCAGCCAGTGTCAACAAGATCTGAAGTCAAGCCTTGATCTATCACAATACATCTAGTTATGGTTAGGCTAGAGGGTGGGATGGGGTGGGGAAGAGGATGTTCAAAGCATCATATGGGGTCTCATAATTGGATGTGGGAGTTGTGAAACTATGATTTAATTTCAATTAATGCTTGATTTGTAAACCTGTTTTATATACTTATATACCTGGGGCCACATGAAAATTTCTCAGGTGAAAAGGGATTGCAAATGAAAAAAAGTTTAAGAAGTCCTGCTCTAATGTATAAGTACTCATAAAGTGTCCTTGGGGGTCCCTGAAATCTTTTCAGGGGGTCTGTGGAGTCAAAATTATTTTTATAATAATGTTAAGACAAAATTTACCTATCAAAATGCCCCTTGCTCTTCCAACTACATAGCTATATAAGACAGTATTTTGTTATATAGTTTGTCCCAAAAATTTTAGTGCAGTTTTAAGCTATTAAAGCTTAAAGATGTTTGAGATACTCTGTATTTTAATTACACAGCAAAAATAATTTAACAATAATGACCTTTACATAGTACTTAAAGGACTGTAAAATGTTTCACAAATATTATCTCATTTGATTTTAACAACTCTGGTATAAAAGTGCTATTATTATCACTAGTTTACAGATGAGGAAACTGAGGCAAATAGAGGTTAAATGAGGTAAGGCAAACAGAGGTTAAGTGATTTGCACAGATCCCAAAGCTAATAAGCACCTGAGACACTTCCTAACACCAAGTCTAATGTCCTACCCATTGTATCACAACATATCATAACATATGTAGACTATCTCAACATTCCACAAAAATTTAATACAAAAAAATATGACAATCCAGCTGCCTTCCACTAAGCCAGCATTAAAGAGGTTTGTAAAAATATTCAAAACAATGCCATTCTTGTTGATTTTGTTTGTTTTGGAAAGTATAATTTTATTTCACACACACATAAAAAAACAACTACTCAATTACTCAGCTAAGAAATAACTGATTATGTTGATAATGATAACAGTTGACATTTATAAAGAACGTCAAGGTTTGCAAAACAGTTTCCAAATATCTCATTTGTTTCTCTCTAAAGCCTTGTGAAGTAGGGATTACTATTTACATCCTCATTGAACAGACAAGGAAATTGAGGCCCTATCTTGACCACTATCACTCTGCTAGTAAGCAACTGTTGTGAGATTCTTCCTGAAGACTCTGGCCCACTTAGGTAATGTTTCAAAAAATCATCTGAGAAACACAAAAGCCAAGTGACTAATTGGACAAAAGTCACACAGCATTTTTTTGGTTTGCTTTTACTAGTCCTTTCACTTTATTTTTTAAAGAGAATTCTTTCTAGGAATGCAGATCAACCCCTGTTTGCAAGTTAATAGACTTAAATAAGGCCTTTTGTTGTTGTTGTTTACTACATGTAAAAATAAATTTCACAGGCCTCCTGCGAGCAGCTCCTCACTTCCTCCAATCCTCCAGTCCTTCAAGGAGGAGCATGGAGCACAGTGATTTCTATATTTCTTTAAAATTCAGAGGATAACTCCAAGTTTGAGCTTCAGGGTTATGAAGAAAATAATATAATCGATACTATTATCATCTTTCACTAGATTGTATGCTCCTTGACGCAGGGCTGATGTTTCTCTTTTTTTATCCCAAGGATTTAGCAAAGTATCTGAAACACTGCAGGCACTTAAATGTCCTTTAATTAACTGATTACATACAGGTGAAGAAGCTGGGGCTCAAAGAGTTTGAGTGATTGGCTCTTGCAACTATTGAGTATACAGACCAAAATTGCAATCCTAAATTTTCTGTCTCCAAGTATAATTATTATCCCCCTGTGCCCTTCCACAAAGCAAATACAGGCTCTGGACTTAGCTTCTGTTCCTAAGAAATACATGATCTCCTATATAACCTTTCTAGGTAGGGGCAGAGCAGAAAGTAAAGGCAACAAGGTTACTCATGCAGGAAGCATGAGGGCTAGAATATGAGAAACAAATATCCCACCTCACCCCCATACTTCCTGTGAAATTTATATTAGGTTAAAAAGTATATAAGAGATATGCCTAAAATATTATTTCACACATCACACTGGGCCATGGTACAAAACTAGGTTCCTTTTGATTGTTAATGTAAGAACATTTTTTTTTTCTCCATTGACAAAATCCTACCCAAAAGATGATGAATAGTAGAATAATCAAAATTTGGAGCTATCCACCAAAAGCTCAGGACATCATCATCATTTTATGAATGAAGAAATATAGGTCCAGAGAAAACAATGATCTGCCATAGGTCACACAGGTAGAAAAGGATTGAGTCAGAAAACAAGTTATTTTCCTTTATTACGTCAATCTCCTAACCAGACTACCTTGCCTCCTGCCTTTCCATTCTATGATCCATCCTGACATAGCTATCACATTAATCTTCTAAAACACCTTCTGTTCATATCACCCCTCTGCTCAATAAATTTTAGTTACTCATCATTTATCTTTATGTAAAATATTTATCAACTAAAGTTATTAATAAGACTGGCCCAATCATAATCTCCTGTATTCCACTGTGTTCCAACCAAATTGGTCCACTTGTTCCTTGTAAATAATATTCCATCTCTTGCCTCCATGTTTCTGAATGGACTATACCCCATACCTATAATGTTCCCTTCTTACCTGAGGGAAACTTGGGAACTCCTACTTCCCTAGGAGGTTCATTTCAAGTAATACCATCATTAATTGTTTTTTTCCTAATTGTCCCAACTGTTATGTGTCCCCTTCTAATTCCTATTTATTTATTCTATATGCATCCTATATTTACTAAGCTATCAACATTGATAGTTCTCTGATAGAATTTAACTCTGAGAGCTGAAATGATTTTTTTTCTTTGTATTCCCCAGAACTAGTTTAACTTATCCTTATTGGTTTACTGATCTCACTCAGAAAAATTCAACGTATTTTCTTTATGGCAGCAGTCAATGTTCTTGAATGTCAAGGTTCAAGCTTCCTATACAGAAATCTTCTACCCCTTCATTTTGAGGCTCAAGTGGTGCAGAATATACAATGTGATGACTAAAAGGAAGACATTGTTAACTTTGCATTCAGAGGCATGTTTCCTAGTTCTTTCCAAGTGCTTAGAGTAAAATCTTAGGGAAGAGTCTTATAAGAAGCATCCATGTTACAATGATTTACAACATCCCTGAGTGCACTGACTCAAGAACTAAAAAATGGCTAGCCCAAGTAAATAGCTTCCAAATGACCTACCCCTGGGTAAGAAATAATACCTGCCTCCATCATCTCTGGCAAAGGAAATGTCAAGCCCTGGAACCTCAAAGAGACTAAGAAACGATGAGAACTGTTCCACATGTTACGGATTCCCATCTCAAGCTGGCTTTTTTATGATCTAGACAGGGGGAGAGAGAAAAAAAAAAACTTTTCAGGGCTATGTCAGGTGTTACCTAGAGATACTGGGGAACTCCCTTAACAGATGCATTTATCAATCTGAGCCCTGGTTACCATCCAACTACCATGACAACTTTACAAGGAGACCTCTATGGATTAGACCAGTTGGGCTGTCACATAAAGGAGGTCAGAGTAGGAATTTCATGTCTCCCAGATCTGGGGGGAAAAAAAAAGCTGAGGGGAAGGATCTATGTTGAAGATCAGGCAAAATCTGTTAATTTTAAAAATTCTTTCCCTATCAATCAATTCACCAATCAGTAGAGGTAGTTAGATGGTGCAGTAGTTAGAACACTGTGTCTGGAGTCGTAAAGATTTGAATTCAAATTTGACTTTAGGCACTAACTATATGCATGGACTTAGCTTCCTCAACTGTATAATGAAGATAATAATAGCATCTATCTCAAAGAGTAGTTTTGAAGATCAAATAAGAATAACATTTGTCAAGTGCTTATTGGCACAATGCCTGGCTAAATAAATAATAAACTAATAAATGCTTGTATCCTTCTTCTCTTTGTGCTAGGTACTGAGGATACAAACAAAAGCAAACATGAGATATTTCCTGCTTTACTTAAAATCAGCTTATATTTTACTGAAATTGTTACAATATTTCTTCACCTGCCATCAACCCCAAAGAGACATGCAAGTGAAATGAAAAGTGTCCAATTAGCCTAATAAGAATATAAAAGACTTTGTTCTCTCTTCCCCTTCCTTCCTGCCCCACCCTATGTTCTTTCTTCCTGGATGTGCAGGAGGGAGGTTGGGCAAACCACAATCACTACTCTTTTCAGAATCCAATTAAGATAGTCCAAGAGCCTCAAGAATAAAGTGGTCTCCAAGCATCTGGCCTTGTCTCCAGTCTGACCTGCTCACATCTTTCAGGGGAGCAAACCCAGTGTGGGACAGCTGGTGGCCATACCTGTGGATGCTATGACTCCCATGTGATCTGTTGTCACAGCTATGGAAGGACCGATAGGCAAAGTCCTTGTCACCAAAGTCCTTCACAATGTCAAACAATTTAATATCTAAAATGTATATGATTTATCGATCAAAATGTTAGCAGAGAGGATGTTTTGCATATCAACCACATAGTGATGAAGCTCTACATTATTATTGTTGTTGATCCTTTGTTCTTGAAGAGGACCAATAACATAAAAAGAGCAATGTCTGGATATCTTGACTTTTGTCTTGCAAGTTTAGATAAATTCTACCATACAACCAAACTGGGTTACTTGATTTTTGAGCCATCAGATTTTACTATCCTTGTGGTGCAATATCCCCCAATACAATACAATTTAGTTCCTTCACCGCAGGGATTATCTCATTTACCTGTTTCAATTCCCATCATTTATCACTAGTGTTCTGTACTAGGGAAAAGGCTCACATGCTTTATCATTCATTTGTTTCAAGCTTGAGCTTCGGAAAAATCAGAAAGTTTGTCCAAAAGTCAACAGAATCTTAACCTACATCCCATAATCTTCCCACAAGCCACTATGTGGGAGACAGCTGGACAAAACTGGTCAAATTGTACAAAGAACAAGCATCTGTCCAAGCAAGAAAAGACTGACAGGTATTACAAATGGGGTGGCCTAAAGAAATAAAAATCTTCAAGGCTCATGTGGATACTAAGGATAAAAAGGTAGGAAGGAGTTGTTTGAGAGGCATGAAAGGTCAAGCAGGTACATGAAACCAATTTGACAAGGCAAAGACAGAGAGAATCAATGGAATTAGCAAAGAGAAAATGCCAAGGTGGGCTCAGATTCTTGTTCAGTGGCTATTTAGCTTACCATCCTGCTTTTATTTTCCCTGCTAGAGGCAGGCAACTCTGAGTTTGAAGCTGTTAGCTCTTTGACAAGAGATGGCCAGGGACCTGGAGATGAACTCTTACAGACTTGGCCCAGGAAACACTGAGCCGAGATTATCCCACAGTCCCTAAATCCCAATGTGGCAAACACCCAACATTACTCTGGCAGAAGAGAGACTAGAATCCTGGTTTTCAGCCCTGTTTCTTTGTAATAAAGTTTCAGAGTCCCTTCTAGTGCTACCATTATAGGATTCTGCAACTCCAATTACAAAGAAGGTATAAATTAGGGTCTAGGAATAAGATAACATATATGGCATGTCATAGAAGGGGCACTGCCTCAGAAAAATGAGGCCTGGGAAAGATTTTACTTTAGAAAGGGCAAGGTCACCTCAACCCAGAACATCACCAGTCATTGTGACTTACATCTTGTCACTGCACTTCCATGACTTAGTAGAAAGAGTAAAGCTAATGATTTTGTGAGCCTCTGCCTCACTTAAATCCACTTCATGCTCAAGTCAAGACATAATCCTCATGATGTCACTGGTCTGCTCTGAGAATAAAGAATGAAAAATAACAGCAACATAGCAGATAGGTAAGGCTCTTCCTGGGCCTGGAAGAGACTGTCCCCAAATATCTCCTGAACAAGGCACAGAATAGTCAGGACAAGGTCAACTCTTTGAAGGGAGTGATATCATCTCCTGAATTCTCATTGAGGAGCTGACACAACACTGAGGATAAAGTTCATAAAACCAAAGGGACATGATTTAGAACTGGTAAGAACTTTGGAAGTCACCACATCTGCTCTCTCTATTTTACAAATGATATAATTGAAGTTCAGAAGAGTTCAAGTCCTATACTTAGTACATAGCAGGATTTCAATTTGGGTCTTTCTGACCCCAAGTTCAATTCTTTTCCAGGATTGGCAATGAAAAGCAACTATAGCTAGTATTGCCAGTACCTATATTGGGCCTATGGGAATCTGGACAAGGAACGTAATGGCCAAGGAATAGGAGACAGTTTGTACTAAGCTGAGAAGTTCTTGGATAAAACCAAAGATATGATTCAAAGCCAGGAACTATTGGAAAAAGACAGAGGTTGAAATCTAGGCCAGACATAGTACTTTACTGATAATGTATACTATATTGACAGATAAGAATCAGTGAGGTTTATTCTCTAGACCCCCTGAATTCTTTTCTTTTAGTGCTTTTTTCCCTTTGGGGGAGAATCCAGTATCCCCACTTTTGGAAAACTATATATAGATGGCTGCAGAAGATAGACCCATCACAGAGGAAAGATGAATTGCCTTAAACTATTATGGGCCTAGATAACTTTTCATTTTGGGTTGGGTTAAATAAAAATTTTCAGTATCTTGTTAAGCCTTAGTGTCTGCATGGGGACATTTCTATTGTTTCTATTATAGGGGAGACCTAATTGTGGGTGGGGACAAAGCAAGTCAAATTCTGATGCTTCCAAAGGAAACTGTGGGTGAAAAACATTATTATTGCCACTTAATTAGAGGTCCTCCTCTCTTTGCCCCATGAATCTCTCAAAAATTCAGAGCTGTATTTCTGATCCTGGTGCTTCAGGTTAATAATGTAGTTGGCAGAAACTCGACATTCAATTAGATAAAAATGAAATACTATTCAATAAAATACTATTTACCTTAGACAATCCTTCCCCCCAAATGGGAGAATACAAAAGAGGAGGTAATTTGCATGTCTATATAATTAGAGAGGCAGCTAGGTGGCTCATTGGATAGAGCAAATATATGCAAAGGACTAGATCATCCTCCCAAGATCCCTTCCAATTTAAAACCTGGTAATTCTCTAAGATGTCCAATTTTTGTTCACAAGGAGTGATGCTAGCCTGCCTATCCCATCTTGTAATTAAGTATAGGATTTTATATTTGTCTTCATGAAGTCTTTTTTTTTTTTCAGATTTTAATAACCTACTGAAACTTTTTTTGTATCCTGACTCTTTCATGGAACATGTTGTTTGCCTAACCCACCTTCTTTATCTATACTTTATCTTCATCTTTGTGCTATCTACAATTCTGATAAATATGACATCTCTGCCTTCTTCCAAATCACTAACACCATAAAAATGTTAAACAGCCCAAGACTTATGATGCCACTGGAGAACTCTATTTGAGATTTCTCTTAATGGGACTCTTGGAGTCCCATCAGTCAACCAGTTATGAATTTGCTTAACTGTTCTATCTCCTCCACCTCTTTCCCATCTTGATCACAATGGACTAACTGCCTTTGTAGAATCCAATGTTTTGCTAAATTTGAGGTATTTTGTCTACAGCATTTTTCTGTCTTAGATTCCCTTGCCAAAGAGGCAAATGAGTGTAGTTAATCACATCTGTTCTTGATGAAGCCTTGGTGGCTGTTCATTTTACTGCTTTCATTTCTCCATGTTCCCAAATCATCTTCTTTAATATTTTCTAAAATTTTCTTGAACAAATATTAAACAGGATATAGCTACTAACTTCTGCCCCTTTAAAAAACTGAGTCAACACCTACCTATTTTTATCTTCTGATTTTCAAAGCTCTTTCCACGATCCCATTGGTAATAATTCAATTAGAAAGGAGAGTTCTGGCTCTAATGATTTGACTTCCTTGATGAGCAGCTGTATGCTCTCTTACCAATTCTTCATTTATCTTGGGTCTTACTTTTGGTGACATAATAGATAGAGCAGTGTGTCTGGAATTAGGAAGGCCTGAGTTCAAGTCACTTGCTTTCTAGTTGTGTAACCCTTGGCAAGTCAGTTAACCCTAATCTATCTTAGTTTCTTCATCTGTAAAATGAAGACAATAACAATAATGCCTGCCTTCCTCCCAGGGTTGCATTTAAGGCTTCAAATGACATATTTGTAAAGTGTTTTGCAAACTTTAACATCATATAAATAATAAGTATTTTTATCATCATTACCACTGTCATCATATTAACGCTGGCAACTAAAAAGCAAGCGCCCTGAAAAACTCATCCCAGAACCACCCTAAATAATGGCATTGTGGCTTGTAGTTAAGTTTTGCCTTCCTCTCATCAGGACCAGGAAAGAATGCTAAAGGATTCTGGCACTGGTATAGGGGGAAATATTAATCAAACAAGATTTAGGATCTGGAAGTGGTTAAAAGAACAGAACTAGAAAAGAGAAGCAAGTGTTTTATAAATAAAAAGGAAAACTAAGTAGTTTTTTAGGGCTCTAGTCATAGTTGAGAGCTTGGAAGGTCTAGATCAGGGGTCCTCAAACCACAGCCCGCAGGCCAGATGCAGCAGCTGAGGACGATTATCCCCCTCACCCAGGGCTATGAAGTTTTTTTATTTAAAGACCCACAAAACAAAGTTTTTGTTTTTACTATAGTCCGGCCCTCCAACAGTCTCAGGGACAGTGAACTGGCCCCCTATTTAAAAAATTTGAGGACCCCTGGGACTCTAGATACTGATAAGAAGATGGTAAAAGCAAAGGGATGACTTATTTAGACACAGAAGTATGCTCAAAGGACCTGGATCATGGTGTACTCCCCTACACACTACTTTGCTAGACTGACAGACCGTACTTGGAGCTTTCAAGCCACCCTTTCCAGACAGTGTTTAAAACAAAGAAAAAACCCAGAGCTGACTAAGTCTTATCAACTACAGGAAAACGGCTTGATGACCTGAAATCATATCACTGAACAATCTCAGAGCTAGGAGGGATCTTAAGTATCATCTTCATCCAAAACTAATTTCAGATAGGGAAATTGAGGTTTGGATAAGCTAAGTTAATTCTCAGGACCAACCCAGCTGTTACAGAGGTTCACCATCAGATTGACTACAAGGGGATGAATTTTTCAGCCATAACAACTCATAAAAATTACACAGGGTTGGAAATTTGCAGTGGTAAAGGGGATGCCTCATCAAAGAAATCGTGGCTCCCTTACCATATGCTGAAGCAAGGTAGCCTTAAAGCATTCCTGAGGAATAAAGAAGGATAGATGTGATCATTCCCACTTCCACAGTATTGGGGGCAATTAAGCAAATCTGAGACCCAGGACAATTAAGCAATTTGCCTCCAGTGGAGCCAGAAAATCTAGGCTTCTGGCTCCCAGTCCTGTGCTCTAAGTCATGGCATGCCACCAATCTGGGACAAAGTTTTAACAGCTAAATATAATTTATAATTAGTTTTCTAAACACATAGCTAAAAGGCCATTAGCTAACCATTAGGTATAATGTAGCCCATTTTCTTCCAACAATCAAAGGAAACACTGATTTACTTAGCTCAATTCCTAAAGTAATTCTGAAGAATAAAGGCCATTTAGCACAATGAGCTCAATAAACTTTCACATTTCCTTTCTGCTGGGGGATACACAGATCACCCCACCCTACCCTACCCCACTAGACCACTATCAACTTCAGTCTTGGGCTTTTCTCCAGCTGACCATTTGCCTTCCAGACCATCCATCCGGTAATCAGAGCTCCTTCCTGAGAAATGGTGTGAAACCATTTATGCTAACAACAGGGCTAAGTTGTCAATGAAACCATCTCAGGAAGAAGGGAAAGACTTAAATAGGACAATATTTAGACAGGGATAGGAAAAGTGGATCCATCCATACATAATATGGCTTCATACTATGACTTCAGTATCATTTCCCAAAACTTCAAATTCCGCTATTATTTTGTCCTTTGATCCATGTTAAAATGCCAGTCCTCGATCAGGAAGGGAAATACTTAATTCAGACCCTAGAGAAGAATGTGAGACAACTAAGGGAAAACTTTAAGGTTATAGTTTTAGAGATGGAAGAAATCTCAGGGATTATCTGGTCCAAACTTCTCATTTTTCCCTTGAGAAAAATGATATCCAAGACGCGAAGACACTTGCTCAAGACCACAAAAGCACCAAGCATTCAAGATAGAATTTGAATTCAGAACCTTTGCATCCAGAGCTGGTGATCTTTTCACTGTCCTATGTCAAGAAAAAGAGGAAGAAAATAAGAATAGGCAAAGGAAGGACCAAAGGAAGCTGCAAAACTTAAGAGCTTCCCCATCATGGCCAAGGTTAGAAGAGAATTCAGTGACTGGAATGGAAAGTATTGATGCCATCATTTGTATAGTTTTTGACCATTTGCCAAGCCCTTCAAATCTCACTGGATGCTGACCACAGTATTGGGAGATGACAGGCAATCTTAACCACCCTCAATTAACAGATTGGGAAACTGAGGCCCACAGAGACCCACTGACCCAAAGTCACAAGTGATCATAACAGTTCATTGCAGTGTGAATACTAGAAAAGTACTCTCACCATTTATTTCAATTTACAAAAGAAAGAAGTGGATGGTAGATGAGAAACTGCATCTCCCCCCCATCTTCAAGTTTTTCTTTGGCAGGAACATAAACTTGGTTTATTCAGTTATGGCATCTCATGTCAAAAGCCAACTAGGCAAGGAGAGTAATTTACACTCAGCTTTACATTCACAAAGGTGACTACAGGAAACATCATCTGGTTTTATCTGCCAACCCTTGTTGGCCACATTAACTTTTCTTCATTATTGTTCTGTGGTCAAGAGAAAACAGCTAAGAATCGCAGACTCTCATAAGTGGCAAAAGAAATTTAGGGATTATCAAGCCCCATGATGTCACTTGACAGGTGAGCCAAGTGGGGGAGGATAAAAGATGAAGTTCATGGTCTCAAAAGTGGTTAGCATCACAGCCACAAAAGTAGAATTTGAGTACCCTAATCCTCAGTCCAGCATTCTTTTCACTATTACAAGTTCAAGGTTATATATTGTATAACATACAATAGTATGTTACAAAAGTACAAAACTATACAAAATATACTTTGCCCCTTCTCTTGGAAGCAACAGTGCTATGCTGGCACTGCCTACAGAAACACTGTTCCTTGACCCTGATGTTGTGATATCATTTTGAGCAACCATAATCTGTAGATTAATTCAGAAGGTACCCAGACAAGCAGACACACACACACATCCTTCCCCAATTTTAAGAAAAAGGTGAAAAAAGAGCTGGTCAATAATGTGATAATATCATGGGATGAAAGAGGAGAAAGAAATGTGACTGAATCCATAACAAAAGCTAGAGGTCTAAATTCTTCCTGAAAACCTAGGCCAATAAGGAAAACCAGAGAATAAGGACTGTGAGAAATGCTAAATTTCAACTCTTTCTTGATCCAAAGATCTGGACTAAGAGTCATCAAGCAACTGGGTAGGGAAAATTTTGTCTCCAGAGTCTGTCTATAAAGTCTGTTCTTCCTATCCCCACCCTCCTCCTCATCCCAACCCTTAGGAGCTGAGCATCATCTTTCTGGCAGGAGGTTTCTGAGACCAATGATGCACAATGTTCTTGTTTCTAAGTGACCCTAAATACAATGTTCTGCATTGCCAGAACTGTGCAGCTGTTTTGGGCACACATCTCTCCACATCTATTTTATTTTTTATATGATACAAGAGACCTTCAATAATCCAAAGTAGCTTCTGGACTTGAATACACACTGGGGGAGTGAGGCAACTGGGTGCTCTCAGATTCCTGAGTTCAGATAACAAGCCCCCCAGGGCAAAACTCTCCCACAGAGAGAACCCTTAAGCTTGACAGCACATGGTAGTGATAATTATTTCAATTCTTTTCCCCCATTGTTTTAAAACAAAGTTTAGTCGCCAAAGAATAAATCCAAGCAGATTTTAAAATGTGATGGAATGCTACTGCTGTTAACTTGCCTATGATTTTGTAAAAACAGCCTAAGTGAAGATGGTAATAACTGATTCAGTCAACATTGTGGGAGAGACATGTACCATGCTGCCAAAGTAGGAGGGTGCGCAATGACACAACTTGCTCATCTTCCCTCACTGTTCTGGCCTCTCCTACCTCATGTACAAATAGACATTAACTCTTGGCAAGTCAGGTAATGTGTTGTTAGCTACTTTTGTTTTCTTCTGCTTCCCCACCCCTTTTCCTTTCTTCATGGCATCCCCACCTAAGTGCCCAGTGCCTCCAGAAAGTGACCAACAAAGTTACTTTGCCTCTAATTCAGTACTTCAAGTTAATTCAGTTAATTTCTTCAACTATACAAAAAGGGGGGTTGGCTTAGATGCTACTTCCACTTCTGATGTTCTGCAATCATAATTTATATGGTATATTATAGTTCAGCAAGTGGTTTATATCTATCATATACTACAAGGATTATCTTGTACCTTCCAAGGAAGATTATATTTTTTCTTTAAAGAGAAGCCTGGACTGAGCAATAATTAAAGAAATGACTCATTAATGGTTGGACTTCCTGCACTATATGTAGGAGCTCTTTTAGGAAATAGGCTTACCAGCACCACTATAATATTGCTGTGAATCCATTTTCCTCTCCCAAAGGCCAAGGCAGACCATTAGCAAGGGGATGACATTTTGTCATTCTCAAAATGGGGATCAGGAAAATTTTGGAGCTTTTGCTTTAGGGAGGGACCAGAAGCATTAGGTCAATATCACAGAACCAGGAGATAGTATCAAGTAAAGGGTTCCAAAGCAGGGAGCAAGGTCTGCTCATAAACATGAGTCAGCATCCCGTTGGATCAGCAGAGTTCAAAGAACCAGTAAAGAGATATGGCCTCAGCTCAGATTTGCTGCCATTTCTGATAGCAGCTAAAAGGGAAACCTCTAACAATTTACTACATTTGGCATCTTGAGGACATATATGTGTTTTCAAGGTGGCTCTTGCCTTCTAAGTTTCCCTAAAGGAGTTCCTCCAGATGTTTCACGGTTCTGATAATATTTGCTACAGTGAAAAAGGCTGGGACAAAGGGAAGGGGAACCAGGAACATAGGTGACTGCCTATTTTACCTGTGTATAAATCCCTAAGATCAGGTATATCTCTAATGTTCTGCTTCTTAAGAACTCAAAACATCTGTAATTAGGCAGACAAAGGTAAGGACCCCATTGTGTACTTACTGCATGTGTTGATGTAGGAGATAGGGAGTGAGTGGTACAAAGTCAGAAAAAAAGAAGATGAAAAATATTCTTTTGTTGTTATTCAGTTATTTCAGGTTTCAGTTTGTCCGCCTCTTCATGACCCCATTTGGGGTTTTCTTAGCAAAGATACCAGAACAGTTTGCCATTTCTTTCTTCAGCTAATTCTACAGATGAGGAAACTGAAGGAAATAGGGATTAAGTGACTTGTCCAACATTACACAGCTAATGTCTGAGGCCAGATTTGAACTCATGAAAATGAGTTTTCATGACTCTTGGCCCAAGGGTCTATTTACTGCACCATATGGCTGTCCCAGTGGGAATTTTGAAGGTGTTCTAAAAAACAAACGTGGCTGTTTTTAAGATCCCAGGACAGGTATAGCTAACGTCATCAATCACAGCCTTACCAGGAGCTCTCCTCCCAACTTCAGCCTCCGCTATGTTCACCACTGCTTTGAGTTCTCCTGAAAGCTTAGAACTAAAGGAGGCCATTAAAAGGAAAAGCTGGGTTTTCCTTTTGCACATCAAGCAGCTCTATCTGCCTCTCTCATCACCACACAAACTGACAGAGAGCACCAGGCTCTTGCATGTGACGCAGAGAGATTCCCAGAAAGAAATTGAATCAGCCAGCAACAGGCAGGCCAACCAGCAGCTATAACTTAAGTCAGAATCTCATCCAGCAGTTTTGCTTTCCCGGTAACGGGCTCATTAAAGATACAGAAGATACCCACAGCATCTATAGCACCATATTATCGGAAATTCAAGTTACATCAGCAGTTTGGCAGCTCACTAGCCCTAATGTGGGAGACTTCTCCAGGGAAGAAAGTAGGGTGCTCTATGGACCTCCAAAACCCTTCTCCCAACAAAGTACCAGATTCTTCAGATACACTTTTGAAAGGAAGTCTGATGACAGATCATCACTATCATCCCTAAGTATTTCTCCTTCCTAACTGTAGGCCACACACAAAAAAATAACGTGTGTATGTGTATACACACATATATTTGCACAGAGGATTATTCCTGATGTATTCCTCTGATACATTTATATATGTGTACATAGATATCACATATACAATAATATATACAAAACATATGTATAGAATATACAGCAAAAGACATATGAGTTTAGATCTAGAGTTAAGAGGGTGAGCAGAGGTCAAGTTGTGTAACCCATTTATTTTATAACTAATGACACTGATTTCCAGAGAGCTTTGGTGCTTTGTCCGAGATTACACAGTTAAATGGTGCAGTGGGGAGAGTGAGTTTAAATTAGGCTCATCTTTATGAGTTTAAATCAAGTCTAGACACTTACTAGCTGTATGACTCTGAGCGAGTCACTTAACCTTATTTGCTTCAGATCCTCATCTATAAAATGGCCTAAAGAAAGAAACAGAAATGACTTCAGTTCAGTATCTTTGCCAACAAAATCCTAAGTGAGGTCACAAAAAGTTGGACGGAACTGAAACAACACAGGTAGTAAGATTGTAGGCATTAGAAATAGGATTTCAATCTAGGCCGCCTAAATCCATGAATTCTCCGAAATTATGCTGATAGGGTACAAACTAGGACCTATGCTAAAAAGCTAGAAAGGTGTTGAGTATAGGCCATTGAAGCCTGTTGAGAGTCAACCTAAGTAAAGTTGGAGAAACTTGTCACCAGATTGGTGTCAAAGCAATCAATGTTTTTAGCCAAAAAATCTCTTCAAAGCCATCTCGGTTACAGGGAGCTATACATTAGGGGCAAGAATGCCCACAATCAATCTAAAGAGTCATAGGGTTATAGCTCTAAGTTTGGAAGGGGCCTCCAAAACCATCCAGCCCATTTCCTTCATTTTACAGATGAAGAAACTAAGGCCAGGGGAATTTGTTTACTCTTGGTATCTATTTGTGTAATATACCTGTTCCCTAAATATAAAATGAGGAGAATAATTTCTATGCTACCTATTTCATCTAAGGCTGTGAGGAAAGCACTTTTTGAACTTTAGAATGCTATATAAATGTAAATTATTAGTATTTTCTAAAGAGCTTTTATAAACCAGTCAAAGGTATCATTTCAATCTCATAAGTACCTGTGACAATAAGGCAGGACAGGACATGGCTGGTAGGTGAAGTACACAGAACACTGGATCTAAAGACAAAAAATCTGAGTTCAAATGCTGACCACCACTTACTAGCTCTGTGTGATTCTGAGCAATTGACTTAACCTTTCTCAGCCTATAGTTCCACATCTGTCACATGGGTTTAATAGCATCCACTTCATGGGGTTACTGAGAAGATCAAATGAGAAAATATGTGAGGCATTTAATAAACTTTAAAGCATTATATTAGCCATTATTGTGCTATTATATCCAGTTTACAGGAAAAACAAACCAAGATAAAAAAGATGTTATGACTTTCGAAGGTTATATAGATCATTATTGGCCCAGTTGAGACAAGAGCCCACATCTTCTAAATGGGAGCAATGTTTTTTGTCCATTATGACAGACTAAAATGGGGAAGAGAAATGATAGCAAGCATTCCATCTTAGCTTCCTGATCTTCTTTACATTAGTAACTAAGGCATGGCAAGTGGAGCTTTGTCTCAGGGTACAAAAATTTATAAGACTTCCTTGTATCTGTAGGTTTTTTCTTTTTTTAACATGTATGAGATTGTATTACATTTTTAACATGTATAAGGCAAAAAGCATCATTCTGAGAAAGGGTATGGAGACCTCATCAAATTTTCAAAGGGATCTACGACACACACATGTCATGTAAACAAGTATGTAGGGAGTTGGAATGGGAGACAATTAAGGAAAGTTTTCCATAAGAGGTAGCAGCCAAGTTGAATCAAAAGGCAAGGAGTCTGAGAAGCAGAGGTAAGAAGGAAATTCCAGGCATGATAGAGAATTTTTATGGAAGTATGGTAGCAAGAATGGAATAGTTATCAAGACAATTTAGACATAAAAAATACACAAAGTGAAGTAATATAAAACAAGTAAGTCTATAATGTCAAATGTAGCCAGATGGCAAAGGTATTTAAATGACAGGCAGAAAAGTTTGTATTTGATCCTACAGACATAACATGGGCTTGACCATTTTAATCCTTCTGTCTTTAGGCTTTGGTATCTTTGAAATAGTCCAACCTATGTTTTAAGAACATTGATTAGCTAGCTATATAGGAGATGATGGACTTGAAAGGGAAGGCCGAGAAGTGGGAAGACCAAATTATTAAATAATTTCAATCCTTCAAGTAAACTATGATGAGAGTTTGAACTAGGGTGATGTTTATATTAACAGAAAGAAGAGGACAAATCAGGTGTCATTACTCTGGGGTCCTTTGAACTTGGGGGGGGCAATTAAATATATTTTGATAACTTTATTTTCATATTAGATTTGTTTGTAATTTTGTTTTATACTTTAAAAACATTATGCTAAGGGGTTCATAGGCTTCACCACACTTTCAGAGGGGTCAATCTCACGCATGAGTGTGCACATGCATGCATGTACGCGCACACACACATGAGATTAAGAAGTCCTGGTGTCAAAGTAGAATAGATACAACTTGGAAAATGACTGAATGTGCTATATGGTGAGGAAGACAGAATAGTCAAACCTGAATCAAAACTTTAAGTTGTAAACCTAGGAATCATGGTATGCTCAAGAGAAATAAATAAAGTTGGTAAAGATTTGGAGGTTAAAGGGGTGAGGTGGGAAATGAGCTACAATTTGGACAGGTTAAGTCTGAATTGCTAAGAAGGGCATCCAGGGCAAGAGAATGAGTAGGGCTTTGGAAATGAGGGCCTAGAGTTAGGGAAGGGATTAACAGTAGATATATATAGTGTTGGGAGTTATCTATGTAAAAGTTATTGAACCCATGGGATCTAATAAAATCAGCAAGGAAGCAAGAAAAGTGTAAAGGGAGAGGCCCAATATGGTACCTTGGAAAACACTATATTGTGTGTCCTCCACATAATCCTTCAAAAGAAATTTCCCATTATATAAGGTTCTCTGGGGTGAGCAAATATTGTCCTCAAGTCTTATTGCCTTATCTAAATGATATCTGTTAACCCCGGGAAATCCCTTCACTTAGGGGAAGGAAAGGCAGGAGTTAGTTGAATTTGGCTCAGTCTTTTTTTTTTCTTAATCCATAATACCATGGGAATTCCGCTCACCAAGAAGTTCCAATTTGATCCAATTGCTCATTATATTAGTGATACTGATATACTTCCAAATACATCATATGGAAGAAGTGGAAGGAGCCCTAGAGACCAATGAGTGAAACTTCCTCATTTTACTTACTTTCTAATAAAGAGCCAAGTATATACGTAGACCATATTTTAAGAAAATACCAAAACCCAAGAGAACATGGCAGGGAAATTTAAAAGAATTTTTTGATTTTTTAAAAAAGGATTTCTTTAGGTGCATGCTTCTGCATTTAAGTATATATCTACAGTTTGTCAGCTATCTTTAAAGGATTTTTTAAAAAGCCTCAAGTGTGAAAGATATTTTTTAAAAAGATTAAAACATGCTTCTGAACTTGAAGGTATTTTATATCTTTAAATAAATCACTTTAATTAAGCTTTAATAGCTTAAAACTGCAGTAAGATTTTGGGATACCTTATACAATATTCTGAAAACAGTGAATTTGGGCTTTCATCTTTTGCCTCACAATTTTTCCATAAACATAACTCGTTTTAATACATCTGCACCAGTGCTAATTTAGGGCTCAGCCTAACTGAAAAAGACAGGTAAATTGGGCTCAGTATCCAAACCTTAAGTTTTTCTCTAGGGAGAGCCCAGGTAAAAAGCCCTTGGCCAGAAACATGCAAGTGATGAACTACCAAGAAGCAACCAAGAAGACTCTGGGGACTGTGGAGAAACTGATTGGTTAATGCAGCTCAGGCCTGTTGCTGCCTTGGGCAAGAGGTTTTGTCCCTGGATTAAAAATATATTGGAAAGTCCCTAACTAGGATGTTGGGAGACACATCCAATAATCCATGCCAGTTTGGAGATAGAATTATAATCGAGTGGAACTAGATATCCAATGTTATAATCCAAATGGAAAAACAATGCCCTCCTGGAATATGGGAATGGGGGGGGGGGGAGCAGAAAGAAACAAAGAGAAAAAAAACAAAGATAGAGGGAGGAAGGAGAAAAGAAAAGAGGGAAAAGAGACAGGTGGGGGAGGGAGAGAGAGAAGATAAAGGAAGTAGGGAGGGAAACAAGAGAGACAGAGAGAGACAGAAACAGACAGAGAGAGAGAGAGAGAGAGAGAGAGAGAGGGAGAGAGAGAGAGAGAGAGAGAGAGAAAGAAACAGGGAGTCGAGAAAACTAGAAACAGAGAATCAGACACATACACACAAAACAGACATAGAAAGATAGAAAGAAATAGAGACACAGAAAGAGAGAAAGAGACAGACAGAGACAGGGAGAGACACAAATTGACAAAGACAGATACAGAGGCACAGAGACAAAGGGACAGAGAAAGGCAAAGACTATGAGTGAACATGTACACAAAACTGTCTTTGGGCTTTGGTTAATACACATCTCCTGACCCCAAAGTTATTTACATCCCTTAGCCTTAAGATGTCCTGGAAGAGGTAGATCTCCCTAAAGTTTGATTCTCAGTGTGCACAAGGGTCAGTCAAGCCTTATGATCCACATGAAGGCTATCTATGTAACCCCAAACTTCCCCTTCTCTGCCTTGCCCTGGCCCCAGAAACACATCAGCACTGAGAGATACTTTGTTCTTTTATCTTCCCCAATTGTAGCTTCCATGGCTTTACAGGAGACAGTGTGAATTCATCACAAGGGTGAAGGCTGCACAGTAAGAAAAATGCTGCCTATGGAGTCATTTAGTTTTAAAACCTGGATTCTACTACTTGCTATCTTCATGACCTTGGGCAAGTCATTCTGGGCCTCAGTTTCCTCACCTATAGAACAAGAAGGCTGGATGAGATGAACTCTAAGATCCCTGCCATTTAACTATGATCCTGGGTCTAGCAAGGATGGGAAGGAAACCATCCATTGCCCTTTTCTATTCATACCCAATTTTTTCCAAGCGCCAGAAAGAGAGTTGTTGATGTTCCATTTTAGGAACTTCTAGTTCAGACCTTGGGGTTCTTTAAATGTAAGCAGATCATCTGTGTGGTAATAACCCATTCTCTATGGCTTAGTTGCAAAAATCCAAAGTTTGGGAGGCTCTATTATCCCTCCCTCATGGATATTCATTCTGTAGAGAGGCTCTAATTAGCCCCAGGTCCCTAAGGTCTCTTTAATCTAATTCCCAAGCATCTCAGGATCTCTGGGGGTTAGGGGTAGAAAGGTTTTAGTCTAACTCCGTGTCCCAATAAAAGAAGGTGCACAGAGCTAAAAAGTCTGCACCTCTCTGTTGGGATGGGGGTAGAGGAGAGGATATGTGGAAAAAAGAGGCCCATATTCCTTCTCCATCTCTTCAGTTCTCTACTTCCTAGACTATATCCTATAACCTATCATAATGTAAACAATAGAAATAACATTTCCCTAAAAAAAACTGATTCCCTATGGGGGAAGAGGCTCACATATATACTGCCAAGTAAAACATCACAGCCCCTGCCCCATCTTACTTTTGAAGCAAGATTCATTCTGTTTTGATCATTGCAACTTTATCTGACCAGGAAACTGAGGGAATCTTTTTTGAGCTAGCAAAGCTGGGAGGGAAAACAAATAAATATCTGTATTCTATGTAGTGAAGGGGTTTGTGTGGATGAGAATGGGATTTACAGTTGTGTGTGTATGATACAAATGTACAAGTATGTGTGTGTGAGTGTGTATGTGTGTGCGAGACAGAGACAGAGACAGAAAGAATTTTTTAACCTTGAAAAATCAAAACAGATCAAAGTTAATGACCAGGTGATTTTGGGGGGAGAGAGCAGTTCAGGATAGATGAGGATGCAGAGCTAAGCAACCTGAAGCCAGCTGGGTTTGCTCTTCCAGAGGAATCACTCCATCCTGTGGAGGCAAATTACTCAAATCCTAGGCACCAGGGATACATCTAAAGGGGCAGAAAGGAAGCTCTTCAGGGAGGACATCATCAATCAGTCCCCCAGAAGAACAATTTCTCCTATTGCTGCTGACAGTACTGAGAATACACATAAAACCTCTGTGAATACAAAGTTGCCCACTCAGGGTCACAAGAGAGCTTTAAAAACATCCTCATTTACTCCTCTGCCAAAATTCTCAGCCCCTGCTTCCTCCTGTTAGCAGTCTAAAACCAAAAACCCTAGCAAGCATGAGCCCTGTGTCTTTTGCGTATGGGGCAGGATGACCCTAAACCCTAATTCATTCTGCAAGAGTCCCCTGGGATTTGGAAAAGGATTTTGCTTTCCTCAGCTCTGTAGGGAGGAGGTTCCACTGATACACATTTATCGAAATCAAAGGAGGGAGGGAAGTATGGAATCTAAGTATCTCTTTTCTTGTTCACCTGGTGGGGGGTGGGTCAGTAGAGAAGCTAAGAGGAAAAAAAAAAAAAAGATCATAGATGAATAAAGTTTCCAAGCTCATGAGAGAAAGCTGAGCTTTTCTAACATACACAACATTTTAGGGTGAAGACAGGCTGTCATTGGGAAAAGGTTATGAGGAAAATCTTAAAATACTTATTTCTTTCCCTTCTTATTCCCCCTTGGCAAGCAGAGATCTTACCTCTCATCAGCTCTAAAAGCAATTTCTCTTCCTAAGAGCACGGGACTCCACCCGCTGTGGGGGAATCTGTCTTCCAACCTCCCTCCCCTTAAGCCCTCACACAGCTGGGCTATTTGCTAATATTAAGAAGCCAGTCTGAATCAACATTAAAGGTGATGGATATCTTTGATTAGAACGAGGGCTATAAAACAAGGTGACAGAAGTCTCACTCCCTCACCAATAAGGACACTGGGATGTTGAGAACACAGAAAGATGGAAAGACAGCCAAAAGGTTTTTGAAAAGGGGGGAACACTTAAAGGACCATCACAAAAAGTGAGCCCTTAATCTCCACTGAGATGAAAACAGAAGGCAATAAGATTCTGCTTGGAACACTTGGGTTTGAGGTCATGACAGCAAAAAGAAATTCTTCTTAGTGAAGGGGTTATTAGATACCATAATGGATGACCAAAAGAGGTTATTTAGTTTAAGGTTTGATGGATTAGAACATTTCTCAAAGTTATCTTCCCTAAAGCAAATGATTCTACGATTGGTAAACCAAGGCAAGCAGACACATAACTGAGGTTCAAGTTTAGTGCTGTTTAGAATTAGCATACCGTAGTTAACACTTAAGGAAGAACCATTTAATAACAAATTCTCCAGGGTCCTCCTGAATCAAACAGGAGTCATTAAGATCACTTCTGGATTTCTACAACTAAATATTGTCAACTTTCTCAACCTAGCTAAGGAAACACCCTTTCTCTTCAGGTGAAGTTTTAATATTAGGATATTAGGAAGCAAGAAAGTTGTGATACTAACAGATTAAAATTAGCAAGTGTGGTATTTCAGATGAAGAGGAAGTTATTCCCTGATATATCCCTGAAAATGAAAAATTTCTGGGAAATACATCTAAAAGCACTTTCAGGTACTTTTAGGCAGTCCCCCCCCCAAAAGCAAAAACCATATTGAAACAAACAGCAGCAAGCCACCCTCACCCCTCCAACCTCCTCTGCTAAGACTTGCCAAGGGAAATAAATGCCTATTTGACAAATGTTTACTGACCTGGGGGGCAAAAAGGAAATGACAGTTTAAGAGAATGACAATTTCAAAGAGTAAATCTGATTCATAAAAATACAAACATTTTCAATATGTCAAGTATCTTCACTCATATTTAAACTTACCTGGGCCAAGAAGAAAATATACTTTCAAATTAACTCATGGGGAGGGAAAAAAGCCTAGTAGAGTGGGAAGGACAGAAAATTCAGCTATGATAAAAAGTATTTGCAGGCAATACAGTAATCTTGAAATAATACAATATGTTTTCTAATGCCAACCAAGGAAAATGATACAATTTTCAAACAAGTATCAGACATCTGATAAAGCTGCAAGGTAGGACAGAATTTTCTTATTATATAAATTAAAACCTGACATTCTGCATTTTCTCTTCGTCCCTCCCCACTCCCCAATTCCGCGGGTCCTCTCAGCTTTAGGTGCTAACTGCTTCTAAGGAAAAAAGGATCCAATCAATTGCCTATTAAAATAGGAAACAGATAACCGAGTAGCTCTTTTCTAGCAAGTAAATGTGATATCGCTAGTCATCTATGAAATACTACAAGCTAGGACAGAAAATAAGAAAGCCTAAACAACTCATTTATCTCACATGTCGTTCCCCCCCCCCACCTTACCCCACCCCTGCCCTTGATCAACAAACACTATGGTGTTTTGGTTTTTTGATTTTTGTTTTTTGCAGAAAGGGACTTTCTGCCCTCCCCCACCAAAAAAAAAAATCCCCATTCTCGGATGTCTCCAAAGGGGGCTAAGAAAAGTTCCCTGGGGTAAGTGAAGGGGGGTGGGGGGAGACACTCAACACTACAATTCTGATTTATTCGCGTGAACATCGGAAAAACACGTTAGCAAAACATGTCCATATGGAGATAAGAGAAAATATAATGATTTTCTGTTTGCATTGGAAACCCAACAGCTGTGGAAAACCTCGTCAATGTTACAAGCCAATAACTTTTCATCTTTCAGTCTTTCTCGCTTATTAGCCTAAACAAAATTTACTTCGCTGATATTAAAACCATTGGGGGGGGGAAGAAAAATCATCTTTCACAACCTTAAAATAGAAACACACTTTAATATCCATCTGCTCCACGCCATAAATTTACGGGCAAGCGAATACACATCTGTTCTAACTTAGTTTCGAAGCTGAAATAGTGGAGCGAAATATCAGCATTATAAGCATCTTGTTTATCTTTTTCTTTCCCATCCTTCTCCCAGCCCCCACATCCCACATCTGGGGGCTCCTGAACCAGACAGAACTTACTTGCCCGCTTGAACTGAGCTCGACTCACCTTCACAAAGAAGGAGAAGCCCCACGAGCCCCCCGCGAAGAGACATCGTTTTCGCCCGCCAGTAAATCCGAGAGCAGAGCGAACTAGCAAGAGAACAGGGCACGCGTGCGTCCCGCGGGCGCAGGCGGGCAAGTCGCTGGCTCTGAGAGTCGGTCCTCCGAGAGGTGCCGCTGGCCGCCTGAGGGTCTCCGCGTTGGGTGGTTGGCTGACTTGCAGCAGCTGCGACTGCTGCTGCTGCAGGGTCTGTCTGGGCAGTCTCAGCCCGGCTGCCCCATAGTCTGGGGAGAGTGCGGATCTGCTGGGAGGTGCGCTCTCTCTTCTGGTCTCTGGGAACTGTGGCGATACGACCAGGAGGAGGAGAGAGGGAGAGAGAGCGCGAGAGGGAGGGGAGAGAAAATAGGAGAGGGAGGGGCGGGGAGGGAGAAGCGGGGATGCAGGCGGACACACACACACAGACACACACACGGATACGCGCACGGACACAGACACACAGGGAGAAGGGTGTGAACCTGCAGCTCGGAGGCCCTTAACAAGAGCTGCCTGTACCCCCTGACCCGACTGTGCTGCTCTCTAGATCATTTTCTACTGGTGGAGAGGGCTCCCCATATCCCCCCACTCTACATGCCCAGCCTGACCCTTCTATTATATTTCCCCCAAGGGCTCGCTCCCGCGGGGCCGTAGTCCGAGCTCGGGGGGGAGAGGCCCCTCCCGGCCAGCCCAGCTCTCAGCGCGGCGCAAGCTGCGCAACTTTCCAGAAGCGAAAAGAAAAAAGAGTAGGAGATGGCAAGCAGGGAAAAGGATGCTACTGCCTTCTCTCCTAAAGGCTGCTCTCGGGGAAGGGGCTGCCGGGGGGTCTGGGTAAGGAGGGCTGGGTTGGGTTTGAGCACTGAGAGGAGGGGGGAGCGGTCTGCAGAGAAGCGATCCCGGCTCGGGGCGGGGCGGGGGTTCGGGCAGCTGAGCTTGGCTAGCGCGTCTTTCTAAGGAGGGGGGCGGGGTACTGAGGCGGGGAGCGCAGCTACTAGGACCCGTGGACCAGCTGCTGCAAAGAGACAGATGCTGAAAGGGCAGAGTCTCCGGGCGCATCACCACCTGGGTGCGGCGCGGTGCGATCCAGATAAATGGAGGATTGACACAAAATGGAACTGGGCGGCTCTTTCTGGAAATGGAGATGTGAAGCCCCAAGGGGAAGGCTGAAGGTGCGGTTCTTGGCTCCTGGGTTGGAGGGAAAGGGACTCCATAGATTCCCTAAAGTATTGAGTGAAAAGGTTAGGGGATGTGTAGAGAAGCACGACCTGTACTCCTTTCCTGTCTGAATAACCTTGGGCATGCTAGCCACCTCTCCGGGCCTTAATTTCCTTACCTGTAATATGAAGGAGTTGGATTCGATGAAGTAAATGGCCTTTCTACTTACAAATCGTGTGATCCTAAAGTGGGACGCATCTCACTATCACTGGGTGAAGGGATGGGGACGTGTACTCTCACAGAATAAGTAGACTAACAGGGACAAAGGAGGGAGGTTTATGTTGAATGATAACCCACATAAATTTGATTTTATCTTTCTCTCCAAAAAAATAGAAAGAAAGAAAAAGGAAAAAGAAAACAAAAAACCCAACCTCCTTGACACAAAATATTGAAAATCTCTGGGAATTTAGTAGTGTAGATACTTCTTGCCTTGGTTCTTTAGTAGGGTCTTCATGAGCTTCTTTGAGCCCCCTTCCTTTCATTGCCTAGTGGCTGCCAGTATTCTAGTGATGAGGTAATCTGAACTGAACTGGTCTTCACACTAAAGGCCTACAGTCTGAAGCTCTGACCCTTCCTGCCTTCAAAAGTTTCCTCACTTAGTAGAATCTTCCAAAGTTTAGCAAATCCTTCAAATACTTAGGGCCCATCTCCTGTAAGGCACCAAAGGCTCTAGGAAAGACACATTACATTAATGCTGAACATAACCAAAAAAGTAGACGGTGGGGGCTGGACCCAAATTCAATCTTTGAGTATGGCTGGGTGTATCATAATGAGTCCTAATTGTTTCTTGCTTGGTGATGAAAAAAAAAAAAACAACTACTTTTTAAGTTAAGGGAACCAGAGGTTGTCAGGGAAAACAATCCAATTCTAGATGCTTTCCCCCTCTAATGTAGGCACTAGGAAATGCCACTTAAACTTTCCCACCTCTAAAGTAGGTTCTAGGAAATACCACTTAAAATTACTATGAGTTTTCAGAAGGCTCAGCAGAATGCTAAGGACTCCTCCCCAAGTTGCAGCAGCTTCTTCCAATAGAAACAGGTTTTGGAAACCCCAGGCTCAGTCCTGTAGATCAAATCCAAAAGGAAAGGGGCCTTTGTTCTTCAGGATGGCAGGAAGACTGAAGCCTGTGGCTGTGGAGGGAGTAAATCTGAGGGGCCCAGAATTTTCAGTGTGATTAGAAGGAACCTCTCCTATGGTAGGGATTCCACTGCCCCAGTCCTGCCTCACTGAGATGCAGTCAGAACTAAATAAGCAATTGCAAATCACCCTGCAGATATGAAGTCAAAGTGAAATCAGCCTGCACTATGAGAGAAACCAGCCAGCAGGATGGATGAGAAAATGCTTCAAGGCTTTGGCATATACACAAATTGGCTCTGACCCAGTATGTTCTACCCAATAATGGCAAAACACTCAGTCATAAGGTAGGGCAGGGACCAGCTTTCAGAGCAGCTATATGGTCTCTGGGTGGGACAGTTTGGAATGCAATAAGGACATGCACCCTAGGAGCTGACCTAGGTTAGGGAAGTTCTGAAAGCAGAAACTATTGCTTGTCCTTCAGACATTGTTTAGAGACCTGGTTGCCTGGGATATTACTTTTTCCACCTCTTCTCCCCCATAGGAGAAGGATCCAGTCCATTTTATTGAACCATCTTCCCATTTTAGCTTCTTATCCTCTAAACTTTGCCTGGGACTTGGCTCAGATATAGGGAACATGAACAAAAATTAGTTACAAGACAGTGGGAAACAGTAAACCACTCACCCCCACATTCCCCATGACACTTTCTGAAGCTTCCTGACACAGACTCATTTGCTGCCAGGACAGGATCTCACACTTCCCTGTGGGAGGAAAGGAGGAAGACATAAAGGCCAGAGAGAAGGGCATTGAACGCCCTTTTCCTTTCATCCTTTAAAGATTGTGACCCTTTATCCTCTCCCCAAGGCTTCCCTCTCGACTTATTCAGCCCTTTGCAGTCTTAATCATAATACTCTAGGGAAACCCCTTCAGCTTAGCATCACAGATAACTAGCTGGTGTCTCTCTGATAGGCTCACTTGGGAGCCATGCCCTCCCTGGCTTTTCTCCTTCACTGAGGGCCATGTGTATCCAAATGCAAACAAACAGGTAGCTGTCGTTTCTTAGTGAGCACTGAGCTCTCCTTTTGCATTAAGAATGATGACCCTAGGGACCAATCAGAGATACATCTCAGATGTGTACCCACAAGAACCGGATGAGGCATCCTATCCAGCAGAGGGCAGGGCTGAAATACAGGTACTGTAATGACAAGTAGTCTGTGTAGTACCAGAGGGATTACTAGTGACAGTACCCCATCCTTCTGCCCATTTCTTCCTGCAGTCCTGACTTCTCTTGCATTCTTAGGATGGCTATGTCACTTGACTAGATTGCATTTAGACTCATGGGACCATGGGAGTTAATGCTGAAATGGGCCTCAGAGATTACCTAGCCAAATTTCATCACTTTGCAAACGAAAATCCAAGCCCAGGGAAATCCTGTAGCAGGGTGGAAAGAACACAGCTTTGAGAAGTAAAAGATCTGGGTTTGAATCTCTGCTCTACTGCTTGATCCTCTGTGTGGCTTTGGGCAAATTAATGTACCAAAGTAGTACATTACTCTGGGCTCCAGTTTTTTCAACTGTAAATAAAAAGGAGAAGGGGAGAAAGGGAGAAGGGGAGGGGGAGAATGGATGATACTGTCTATCTAATTTTGGTAAGTCACAAGTTTATTAGGTCTAAGTTTCCTTATCTGTGAAATGAGATGGTTGTATTAAATGGCATTTACTATACCTTCCATTTCTGGAGCTAGACTATCTCTGAAGTTCCTTGGACAGTTCTGTAGCAATAATTGTATAATAAACAGGTAGTTAGTGGAACAAGATTCAAACTCAGGTTGTCTGATTTCAAAGTGAGTGCTTGATCTTTTGTACCATATTGCAGCAGCTATGCATTCGGTACATCATACTTTCTATAAAGATATTTTCACATAAAAATATTTTTAAATATCATTTTCCAAACACTCAGATGTCAAAAACAAGATATTTGTATAACAAAGAGTACTTGGGATGGGACAAACTGGGTACTGTAGTAGCTGGTCAATAAATAATTACTGATCTTTTTGTGGTGGCAAAGATTAAAAACTGAGGGGATTCCATCAATTGAGGAATGACTGAACAAGTTGTGGTATTTATTGTGACAGAATACTATTACTCTATAAGAAATGATGAATAGAATGGTTTCAGAAAAACTTGGAAAGACTTATATAAACTAATTCAAAGTGAAGTGAGCAGAACCAAGAAATCATTGTCATACAGTAACAGCAATATTTTACAATGATCAACTATGAATGAATAGCTACTCTGATCAAGATAATAATCCAAGACAGTTCCAAAGGATATATGGCAAAAAAAAATGCTATCTACCTTCAAAGAAAGAACCGATGAACTTTGAATGCAGAGTGAATTTTAATTTTCTTGGTTATTTTTGTAACATGGCTAATATGGAAAAATGTATTGCATGGCTATATTTGTATAACTGACATACTGACATTTAAAGGAATTGGGGAGGGGTGGGAAGAATGAAAAGAATTTGGAACTCAAAGTTTTAAAAAGTGAATGTTAAAAAATTTATGTGTAATTTGGAAATATATAACAAAATAAATACAAATATAAATTAAAAAAAACTTGCTGATTGGTTGATTGGAGGAGGACCATTGAAGTAGTCCTCAAAAAGAAAGTTTCTGTCTTTCTCTTTCCTTTCTGTTTTCTCTCTCTCCCTTTCTAGTCTCTTAGAGGAATTCCTCTTTAGGTTGCCTCATCTTAAACCAAGGTTTCCTTGGGGATTTGCTTCTCAGAAACTTGCATTTCTGAACTGTGTGGGTGTCCCAGTTTATTCTGTGCACTGATCCATTTGCTCTAGCAGGGAAATTAGAAGAGTTTTTGAGTACCTTTTGAATGCAATTCATCTGCTACAGAGCTTTGGAGTAGGGTAGGGAGGAATAAAGGAATCTCATTTTTCAGAAGACTTTCGTTTCATTCTAGGTATGCACTGACTTCTCTGGAACACTCTGCTTTATTCCATTCTCTTTTTTGTTTCCATTTCCACTTTTTTTCCCTCCCCTAAAGAATAAAGCAGGATATTGTGTGTTTCAGGGAGTAGGATTGGAGATTAGTAAGGAGAAATGAAATGAGATGATAGTAATTCTTTTTCATCCACTAGAACAAAGTTCCTTGAGGGCAGACAGTTTCTTTTTAGTTTAGACATTAGACTTTGAATAAACACATTGAATATTGATCATTGAATATTTCTCTTCTCAAATACCTACCACATATTCACCTACTTCTTAAAATCATAATTAGATAAATTAAACTGTATATAGAAAATAATATTCATAAGTATCTCAGACTTTTCTACTCAGTTGAAATCTCCCTCTCCAAAACAAGATAGGAACTTGGTACCCAAGAAGACTATAGCTATGCTTGGTCCTGAGAAGCCTCTATTACTCCTCCCCATGACTTTCTTTTCGTATTAAGTACCTTTTTACAATTAGTTTGGGAGAAAGGAGGAAAGAGAAGCCTAAATCTGTGATTTCATTTGTGAAGAGGACTCCCAAGGAGGAAATTCCTCCAATCAACTAGCCATTCATATTTCAATTTATAGTCATATATAGAGAATTACTTGGAAATACTGAAAGGGCAGGTATCAGAAATAGGATTTAAATATAGGTCTACACCCTGGTCATTTTAATCATGTTCTCTCTTGGTAATTATTATTGTTCAGTTGTTTTCTTTGTGTCAGATTCTTCATGATCACATTTGGGCTTTTCTTGACAAAGGTACTAAAGCAATTTGCCATTTCCTTCTCTAGTTCATTTTAGATATGAGGCAACTGAGGCAAATAAACTTAAGTCATATAGCCAATATATATTTAAAATCATATTTGAACTCAGGAAAATGAATCTTTCTGACTGTAAGCCCAGCATTCTCTTCACTGTAACACCTAGCACAGATTGTTAACATGATGTCCTTATAGACAAGATGGAGAGATATATGCTAGAGTATAGTATAGTTAGTTAAATTCAGAGCTGGCTGAATGACTGGAGCCAAAAAGTAAGTATTAATGTCAACCATGTCAACCATGTTAATCATGTCTCTAGTGTAATGCCCCAATAATCTATACTTGGACATGTGCCTTTAATTTTTTTCAATGACTTATAAGAAACATATGTGGCAGGTTTATCAAATTTACAAATGATATTGAATTTGGGAAGGATAGCAAGCAAGTGGTTGAAAAAAAAAGAATCTAAGAAGAACTCAACAGGTTAGAATGATTGGCTTGGAGATAGTTAGGTGGCACAGTGGATAGAGAACGAGCCCTGGAGTCAGGAGAACCTGAGTTCAAATCCAAACCTCCGACACTTGCTAGCTGTGTGATCCTGGGTAAGTCACTAAACCCCAATTAGGACTCCCCCCAAAATGGTGGATGAGCTTAATCTGATTAAAAATGAAATCCAGTGGAGATAAATCTCCTATCTGGGTTCAAAAAAATCAAGTTCACAAGTTCAAAAGAGATAGAAGAAATGATCCTGCACAACAGTTCTGAAAAAGATCTGGAGAGTTTTAGTGAATTGTAAGCTCAGATGAGTCAATAGCAAGCTAAGTTATCTCAAAAAGTTAATGATTTTCAAAGACTGTTTTTATGTAGTGCTAGTATCCAAGACAGGGAAATAATAATCCCATTTTACTTTGTCCTGAGTAGACAACATTTGGAATACTGTGTTCAATTCTGTGCACCATGTTTCAGGAATGACATTAACAAACTGAAGCATTTCTAGAGAAGGGCATTCAGAATGGAAAGGGAACCAGAAATCACATTACACAAAGTGTAAGTAGAAAGTACTGGAAATATTTAGGCTGGAAAATTAAATATTCTTGAATGACATAGCTATTTTCAAGGATTTGACTTTCGTGTACATAACCACTTATCAAGTATATTGAGAAGGGATTCCCATATCACTTTGGATGTAAATAATCTCTTCCAAATTCGAGAGTCTATGATTCTAAAATTGTGTGGCTCCAAATACCATTGACCATATTGATAAAAGTATATTGATACTTATTGAAATATTTCCCAAGCACCTATTGTGTATGAAGTACTATTCTAGATATTTTGACATATATGAAAAACAAACCCACCCTCAAAGAGTTTACACTCTAGCTGGAGAGCAAGCATGGTATTAAGATCAGACTTGTCATACATCTACTTGGGTTTTAATGCCAGTTCTTCCTTTCTAGCTATGTGACTTTGTCATTTAACCTCCATTGCTTAGTATCTGTATCTGTAAGATAAATGTGTTTCTTTCTAAAGTTTCTTTCTTCTCTAACACTTGTTGGTTCTAGGGAGGAAATAATCTTAATAAAGTCAATGTAAAATCCATTTTTATTAAATTTTATTTTTGTTGATACCTTTTATGTTGATGTCATATTCAGCTTCTAATATAGCTTCTCTCTTCCTTATCCAATGAGCCATTCTTTGATTAAACTAAAAGTTAAAAGAACTGGGGAAAAGGCAGCTCAGAAAAACTAACCTATGTATCAACCATGTCTATGAGTATAGAATACTATATACATAAGAATACCTGTTCTTGTACATACCATATTATATATTCATAGTCCCCCAGCTATGCAAGAAGGAAGGGGAAGTACATTTTCTCATCTCTTTGGTAGGGAAAAGTTTGAAAATTATGATCTTACAACATTCAATTTTATCTTATTTTTCTTCAATTTACATCATAGTACTCATTGTATAAGCAATATTATTTTCTTGGTTCCACTTACTTCATTCATCATTAGTTCATATAGATCTTCCCAAACATCTCTAAAATCTTCATGTATCAAGTTTTCTGATGTTATAAAATTCCCTTATGTTAACATACCATAATTTCTTCAGCCATTCCCCAAATAATAAACACTTACTTTGTTTCACTTCTTTGTTAATAGAAAAAGTGTATCTATTCATAGTTCACCACATACAGGACCTGTCTTTCTTTGATTTTCTTAATGTAATATGCTTAGCAGCAGGATCTCAGGGCCAAAGGGCATGAATAGTTTGGTCACCTTTAAAATAATATTACAAATTGTTTTTCATAATGTCTAAACTAATTCCCAACTCGACTGACAGTATATTTATGCACCTATCTTTCCTCAGCACCTCCGACATCACTATTCCTGTCTTATCACTTTTGCCAATTTATGGAATATGAGGTAAAACTTCAGAGTTCTTTTGATTTTTAATTTCTCTCATCAGTTATTTGACACAATCTTTCCTATGGTTATGAATATTTATTCCTACCCTTTGACCACTTAGTTATTGAAGAAAGGCTATTCATAGGAGAGCTATTTTCACTTGAAGTAAAGTGATGAATCTGCATAGTCATCCTACTCCACATCATCCCTCTCTATATATTTCCCTTCTTTTGGCATTTACACTTTGGTCATCTCTCTGAACCAAATTCATGTTTTTTAATATATTTTTACCATCTCTTTCCTGACCTTATTTCTTTAATAGACTGTTTTCCATTTATTCCTTTCACACTAAATAGAAAATTTTTTTTTTGCCATACCTCACCCTCCCCAATTTCCTTTAAACTTATCTTATCCATTTATTAGCCTGGAAATACAATTGGAAGAATTGATCATCTTCGTTTTTCAGTAAAAATATCACATTTAAAGAGATTAAACGACTTATCTAAGTGAGTTTTTTAGGTGTTTGTGAAAATGAGGTAGTATATAAGATGAGAATTTGAGAGAAGGCAGAATCAGCTGAAAAGTTTTTTTAATGATTTTTTTTAATGAAAGAGAAAACTAGGAAGTGTAAACAATAAGGAAGGATCTATTGGATAAGAAAAGATTTAAAGATTAGACAGAAAGAGAATGATGAACAGGACTAGCTTCTGGAGAAAAGAAGGGAATGACATTAAGAGTATCAATAGAGATGATTATTGTTTGCAAGAAGAAAGGTCACATCTTTGAGACTATAACAAAGGATATAATAGGACTTAATGCAGAGATGATTTAAGTATGGAATTATGGAAAAGAAAAAAAACTTTTGATGGATGTTTTTGTTTTTTGTTGTTGTTGTCGCTAATATGGAAATATATTTTGCATGATTTCACATGTATATTTTATATCATATTGCTTGCCTTCTCAAGGGTTGGAAAGGGGCAGGAGGGAAGAAGAAAATTTAGAACTAAATTAAAGAAATAAATGTTTAAAACAGACACACTTAAAAAAGAAAGTCTGTGTTACTTATAGCAGTCATTATGCAGGTAAGCATTATTTTTCTTGTTAAAATTTAGCCCTCTCCATAATGAAGAGAGAATAGTAGGGATTCCATTGTACCTAGCTTCAGGATTTCAAAAGAGATACTTAAAATCATCAATTATAATAATATTTACACATCACTTGAAGATTCTTGAAATACCTCCCATATGTTACACTAACAGATTTCATATAACTCACAATAACCATGGGTGATAAGAAAAATAGTTATCATTATGCCCATTTGTAGATAAGGACACATACAAAGAGTTTCAAATCCTTTCCCATGACAACTAAGGAATGTCAAGAAAGGTTCTGGACTTCTCAGGTCTCTTGCTTCCCAATCCAGCATTTTCTACCATACTATCTAGGGCTAATTCATGTAGAAATAATGAAGCAACCTAAGAATGGAGATTTAGTCTTAACTCAAACATGGCTGGCATGCTTTTTATTTCCCAAGAAGGTTTCATAATCTGCCTTGTAATGCAGTTTTAGACAACTTTTTACGAATGCACTTTTTAAAATAGACCTTAATGGATTCTTTGCAGTGGTTACTGTCCATTGTGTAAATGCAAACAGGAGGCTTTTTGAAAACATGTATTATTGATCAGAAAGGCACTAGCAATTATAACCTAGTATATCACATTGTTCAATATACACTTCCTATACAGCTCCGTGCTTTTACTCACTCATAACTTTCTAACAAATTATCCTGTAACTGTGAATCTTCTCTTTTCTTTCTTTCCTTTTTCTCTTCTTTCCATATATCTTTCTTTCCTTCCTTTCTTCTTGCCTCTCCCTTCTTCTTTTTCCTCCCTCCTTTCCTTCCCTCCCTTCTTCCTTCCTTCCTTCCTCCCTCCCTCCCTCTCTCTCTTCCTTCCTTCCTTCCTTCCTTCCTTCCTTCCTTCCTTCCTTCCTTCTTTTCTTCTTCCTTCCTTCTTTCTTCTCTCCCTTTTTCTATCCTACCATCCTCTACCCCATCTCTTTTCTTTGTTTCTTTACTTTGTTTTTTCTTTCTTTCTTTTCTTCCTTCCTTCCTTTCTTTCCTTCATTTGTCTTCTTTTTCTTCTTTTTGCCTCTTTCAATTCTGGAAAATACATATTCCAGTCATTTGTTAGCTAGGCATAGATGAAAAATAAACATATCTTTCCATAATTAGATCTATTTATGGCATTTCTTTATTTTTTCATAATTCTAAAATGGCAAAACTTCATAAAATGAATATGGCTGGAATTCTGGTCTATGGCTCATTTTGAAAGAAAGTTAAAACTCTGGACAATCTCAAGATCACCAATTCCTGCGCAAAAATGATAGATATTTTAAAACTCATAATAATCATAATTACAAAGTAATTTATATACATTTGTTCATTTGACCCTCACAAAGACCCTGAGATAGATGTTATATTTTTAAATTCCACAAATGGAAAAACTGAGGCTGAAAGAAGGTAAGTTATTGGTCCAGAGTCATATAGTCAATAGATATCAGAGGAAGAATTTGAATCCATGTTTTTCTATCTATTAAGTAGAGCATTAGAATACACTGCCAATCTATAAATACAAATTGATAGCCGGAAGGGACCTCAGAGGTCTCTAATTCAATTTCTTTATTTTGTAGATAAGGAAACTAAAGCGCAGAGAAGTTAAGCAGCTTCCCCAAAATCACAATGTCAGAGAGAAAATTTGAACCCAGGTCCTCTAATTCTGGAGTCAGTCCTCTTTCTACAGCTTTCCTGCAGAATTGGTGCATAACAGAATTTTAGAAAATTAAAGCTACTGGAAATTTGTCATATCATCAAGCCAAAAGTTCTTAACCCTTTACTAGCTGCATAATCCCCTTTGGCAGGATGGTGAAGCCAATGAATCCTTCCAAGAATAATGTACAAAATTAAAATACATAGTATTGCAAATAAAATAAATTATATCAAAATACAATTATGAAAATTTTTCAAAAACAAGTTCAGACTCCAGGTGAAGAACGCTGAAAGTCTAACTTCTCTGTGTATGGAGGAAGAAGCCCACCTAGATTAAGTGACTTATTCAAAATCACATAGCCATTCAATTGCGGAGTAAGACCTTAACTCTCTCCTCCACAGTGGAGATATTTAAAATTCATTAGCATTTCAGCAGCTAGTTCAATGATTCAAGAATTTAAGAATCTGATTTTCGTTAGTGATTTTGTTATTCCTGCCACTCATATGTTGACCCTTCCATAGCTTAAAAGTTGACTTTTGTGATTTGCCATAGAGCAAAGTTTCACTGCCCCAAGGCCAAAGTCACAGAAGTTCTCCAGACTTAGCTGGGCTAGTCATCATTTAGGCCCATACCCCCATGATGTTTTCCAGCTTGGGAGGACTTGAGAGAACTTGAACTTAACAGGTGTAACCTTGAAAAATTTAGGGATCCCTTTTTTTCCATAATGAGGAAGAGGATTTGAGTGGAGGTTTCACAATGAAAAAAAAATTGTTAAATTAGTATGAGAATCAGGACATAGAGAAGCATTGTTATGGTGCAGAAGTTCATATTTTAATATAGTAGTCCTTTTGTTGAACCCCTTCTGTTTTCTAAATAAATTTAAGGAATATAGTTAGTAGCATTACACACTGGAAGACAGAAAAGGCAGGAAATTCAGACACAACAACATTAACTCACCCACAAGGCACATGTTATGAGAGTTTCAGACTTAAAAAGTCATTTTTCATTTTATTCCCAGAACAGGGTTTCCTTGGCAGCCTCACACTTGCTTTCATCTATACCTTCACATCTAGCCTCTCTAAGTATTTATTGCTGGGATATTTAAAGAGCAGATTTGGACCCAGGTGGTCTTTTTGAGTTGACAAAACCTGCTGTGCCAACAATTACTTCAGGAATGTTTAATAAATAAGAAGGTTATGCATTTAATGCCCTATAATAACTCCTCCAGGACAACAATCCAGAGAACACATCCTCAATTCATCTCTACATAAAATGTAAGGACTTCTCAATCAGTCCTTGGCTTCAAAACTTCTCCAGGATTTTGAATATCTCTCCCTTCTTCAAATAAGCATTGAGACTACATTAAGAACAATAACTTAAGACAGGAAGGAATAATGGTAGCAAATGGCCTAGAAAGTCCATGTTTTTTACAGTCATGGAAAAAAAGTACAAATCCCTATTGATCTATTTTATTATTTCCTTACAGTTTTTGGAAGGGCACATTCTGTAACAGAGTTAGCCTTCAACAATTCCCACTTTCCATTTTAGTAGCTCTTATCTCTTTAGAATTTGATTCCCTTCTCCATGTACCTGGACTTTGGTCCTGTCTTGTGATTTCTCACGCCCTGCACTCAGCCTTGACTTCTCCAAGCATGAGACTTAATTTCCCTTCTTTCTCTTTCCAAAGAGTTCTACTAGTGCAGTCAGTTTATTGGAAAATATATATGCAAATTTACACCAAAATACTAATGGCTGGTTGTTTTTACTTAGGTATTTGCATCCTAATAGAGGATAATACCTCAGCTCAGAAAATTGATATATATGAAATTCCAGCTGTCACTGAGGGAATCATTTGGGCACTCTCAGAATTCTTCCTATTATTTTATTCATATATAGCCCCAGTTCCAGATGGGATTGATGATGATGATTGTGATAAGGATGATTATATTTAGCACTTATGTAGTAGTTTAATGCAAAATGTATTACCAATTTGATCTCATTTTATCCTCACAAAAAACATGAAAGGCAAATTTTATAATTATTCCCATTTTATAGATGGGGAAATTAATGCAGAAGTTAAGTTATTTGTCCATAGCTAGTAAACATCTGATAAACATTTTGGTCTTTGGTTTTCCTGACTGCTGGTTTAGCATTCTAGATCAACTGGTTTCCTGGAGGGACAGGGAGGAAAGAGCTCTGTAATAAAATATGAATTTCTGTGCCATCACAGAAACAACTCTGTGATGCTGTATATATACTTCTGAGGGAGAAGCGAAGGCAAGAGAGAAAAGACAGATGGAAGATGGAGGTAGGGTACAATCTTCAGGTGACAAACAGGAGGGAGCCATAACACATGTGAGTAAAGCCAGAAGTTCAGAATGTCCTTTGATTTCCAGCACCTACATTTCTAGAAACTATTAAGAATGAATTTCTTTAGAAACATAATTCTTTCCTAAAAGAGTATATAAACTCGAACTCATATCTTCTTAGCACTTTCTGATTCTGGACTTCCTCCTTCTGATTGGGTCTGGTTTTAAGAGGCTAGCAGATTCTTTACAGTGAAATAGGCCATTCATAAGAAGCCTGGAAGGATATGTGGGATTTCAGATATTTATGGATTTGTGTGATATTTGGCTAAAACTTCCAGGAATTTATAGGAAAGAGAATTCTATATGTAGAAACACAATAATTTTGTTTCTGGTTGGATTTATATCACAACCATAAATTAAAAAGTGAATAGCTCTACTCCTATGAAGAAGAAATCAAACTGCAAATAAATACCACGTGATTACAGCAGAGAGAAATATGTGGGGATATTGAAAAGTTAGCTATGATTTCTAGCAGAGATTACTATGGCAGGATCCATAGTTTTCATTGGATATTGACTTACAATGTGCCTCAAATTTTCAGTAGCATTTGTTAAGGGGATCATGAGTTCTACTTGTGCTTTTCTTATTACATACTCAATGAATACAAGGGCACAAACAATGGGAAAAATCAATTCAATCTTCACTACCTTAGACATCTACCTATCTTCCCTTTTACTCTACTCCTATCTCACTGTATTTCTTGACTTAAACAGCTCCATTCCAACCATAGGATTATATAATTTATGTATGTATATAATATATACATATGTATACACATATATACACATACATATATACACACACATCTATCTATCTATCTATAGAGACAGGCAGGCAGGCAGGCAGAGACATAAAGACAGAGAAGAGAGAGAGATAAAGTTCAGTCATTTGGAATTTTCTTGGCATAGATACTAGAGTTCTTTGTCTTTTTTTTTTCCAGCTCATTTTACAGATAAGGAAAGCGAGTCAAACAGGGTTAAACAACTTGCCCAGTAAGAGTCTGAGGCTGAATTTAAACTCTGATTCTTCTGACTCCAGGACTGGCATGCTAACTGCTCTATAATATATAATTATTATGTAATATGTATATAATATTATAATAAAAGAATATAGAATAAATATTGTATCTCATGTTTTAAGTAACATTGTCATTTTTACAGATGATAAAATGGAGAGATTAAGCAACTTGCTAAAACCACATTGCCTGTTGGTGGTAAAGTCAGGACCAGAATTCAACCTTCCTGATTCCTTATCCAGTGTTCTTTCCACTGTAAACTATAAACATCTCAGACTGAGATAATCAAACTCATAGACTTCTATACTGTTGTTGCTGAAAAGAAACTTGAAGATTATTGATTTTAGCCCTCTTATTTTTCTGATGAGAAAACTAATATCAGGAATGGTAAATTGCTTGCCCCATGTCCCTGGAAAAAGTAAAAACAGGTATATTTTCCTTTTTTTCTTTCTTTTCTCACCCAAAGTCCTCAAGAAGTGAGTGGCAGGAAAATATAAATGTACTCTGCTAAAAATAACTCCTATTTCCCCCCCCCCAAATTAAACAGATTTCAATTGGTTTGAAGGAGCCACATCTAACCAGCTAGAAGCCATTCTCTGTTGCCCTTCTTCCTTCTGCAAAATGAATCTAGGCTGCACCTTAAACATATTTTGATAGAAAGAAACGACAAAAAGCTTTAGCTAGAATATAACCAGAGAGAATTTAAAAAAAAATCACTCACCTCCAATAAATTGTTTGAGTGCTGACATTTAGGGATTTTAAGATGAAACAGTAACACTCTTTAAATTAATACATTATGAAAAGTGATCCAGGAGAAGAGTATATGAATGTAACATGTTTTTCACTGTCAGCCACAAGTGTCAAATAGATTCAAGAATGTAATAAAACTGCAGGCCATTCTTCAAAAATCGCTAAAAGGAAGCTCAATAGGCTCTTTAAATAAAGGAACATAGTAGTTACCCCTGTTTGGATGCCTTCACAGACTCCTCATCTCATCAGTTTGGGTTTTTCTCCCACTAGTGCAAGATTACAAACTAGTAAATACAATCGAACTACCTATCTTCTCGTCTTAAAAGTCTTCTCCACAAATGCTTCTTGAAGCATCCACACAGCCAAATTAAGATTTTTCTTTGAATTCTTTTTTTGCATCGATGGCAATTTACTTGGAGAAAAAAAATAAACCCCTTTCTTAGGCAACTATATGGACCTTTCAGCTTTTTCTCTTGAAGTAGTGATTGCCTGGAATCAGTACTGCTAGAGCTGAAGATTTCTATTTTCCATATCTCCAGAACTAAAGACCTAAAAATCTAATTTGAAGAAGGAACACTTAGCCAAACAACTCTAAACAAAAGAGGGGAAACAATATTTAAATGAGGAGTTGGCTTTACCATTATCTGGATTCCTTTGATTGGTTAACTTTAGATACAGGTCTTGGATCAAAATGGTCACAATTGCTTTCTTAATAAGAAGTTTATTTTTACAGAAGACAGACATGAAAGGTTTGGGTCAAGGCTGAAATTAGGAGTAAGCATGATAGGCTGTAAAGTAGGGCACTCATGGGTGTGGTGAGGGGTGGGATGTTATGACTAAGAGCACATTATAATTTGACTTTTTAATAAATTTGCATGTTTTAACTACCAAGAAAATCCATTGTTTTCACAGATAAAGTTTTATTTTGTCACCAATGCACAAATTGAATGTACTCTAATAAAGGCTGAAAATCTGCATACATGTCAAGTGACAAAGGATACAATTCTAAAACTTTGCTTTTCGTACCCTTTATGTCTGATTCCAATTTGTGTGTGTGTGTGTGTGTGTGTGTGTGTGATCTAATTTTTTTCATGTTATCTACCCAATTGAATTTTAAGTTTAGTGCTGGACTATACCTAATATTTTTATGTATTTCCATTCCCCAAACACCTAATGAAGTGCCATATATAGAAATAAACACCTGCAGATTAATTTTGTGTCATTTAGGGAAAATGGCTAAAATCTTATATTATTGAAAGCCCAGGAATGTGAAAGTAATATCACAGAAACAATGTGGCTTAGAGGATAGAAAACTGGACTTGACTTTAATTATATCCTTACATAAGTGATGTAACATCATTGTGCCTCAATTTCCTCATCTGTAAATGAGATAATGATAATTTTTTTACAGGGTTGTTATTAAAATATAAAGAGATAACGTTTCCAAAATGCATTGAAAATTTTAATATGATATAAATATGAATGATAGTAATGGTGCAGGTAGTGCTGATGACCTGTCTAATTCTAGGCACTGGCTTCTATTGTGTGCAAAAAACTATGAGAGATATAAAGATGAATAAAATGTAATTAGTACCTCCAAGAAGCAAAAAAATAGTAAATATACAAATAATGTTAACCTAAATTATAATGGAAAATTGGACATAAATATTTTCAAAGTTACAGATGAAATGTTAGAGTAAATTTGATGAGAGAGAAAAATAAAATTATGAATTTTCTTGTCTTGCTCAAGGGCCACACTAATTTTATTTAGGTAAAGGAGTCAGCTAATAACAGAAAAGGGACTGGGTACTGAGGAGTCAAGCTAACTAAAAATTCATTCTTTTAGGTGATTCTTTTATGAGGTAAGATTTAAACTTTCAAGTGAATCAAAGAGGTCACCCTAAGATAGGGTAAAGAATGATGGGCCATGCCTCTGAATAAGTTCACTGTGTCCAGAAGAGATAATCAAGCAAAAATACAGCTTCTGATAGGATGACAAGATAAATGGAATTATGAAGCGGGAAGTTAGAAGTCATAAGAAAGAAAAGAAGTGCAGGAAGAAGTAATTACCATAAAAAAGGTACCAGGACTGTGGTAGTAAGGCTGCTTGAACTAATCATGCATGAGCTTTGTTGAGACAGAAATTGTATTCCTGAAACTCCACTGAACTACAGACTTTAAGTCAATAATTCGTCATCTCTTTGCTCTCTTTTAGCTTCTTCACGGTAGCCTAAAGATTTTTCTTCTGGGCTAGGAACAAATTTGTTTAACTTTCTTTGTTTTAAAATTTTATCTTTTTGAAACAACATTAAATAATCACTAAATAGGTTATACTTATAGGAAATACTGTTTGGAAGAGACAAATAAAGGGGAGATAATCACAAAGAAGTAGAGGTAGATTTAACAAACACTAAGTGTTTTGCCAAAAGCACTGCCTCCGACTGAGGTCTTAGTAGTAACAGAATGATAATGATATATCTTTTGATACTCTTTCCCAGAAAGGGAAGAGAAACAAAGTCCAATACCCATGATATTCACTTGGGCAACGAATCATTGGAGAATAAATGGTGGTGTATAAAACATATTACCCTCTCAATATATTGCATTTATAAGTCTCCTTTTAGTAAGCATTCTTTCTAAATCATTGAACAAGCATCTATTAAACATCTATTGTAAACCAGAGACTGTGATAAGCACTGGGAATACAAAGAAAGAGGGGAAAAAAGCAATCCTTCGTCTCAAAGAGCATATACTCAAATGGGATAGACAATAGGCAGATATCTAGGTACATACAAGACATAATCAGAATATATAAAGTAACCTAAAATGGAAAGTTATCAGCTTCTAAATGAAACATTAAAAGGTATCCTGCAGAAGATGAGCCTTGAAGAATTAAAAAAAACCTCCCCCAAAATATCAAGAGATGGACTGAGAGATCAGAGCATCCTAGGTATGGAGTACAGCCAATAGGAAAGGGGAGATGGAATGTCCCATTAAAGCAACAGTTAAAGGAAATAATTATCCCTTCCATGTCATGGGGATTAGAGACACAATGCCCCATGATCTGGAAAGCCCATTTATAATTTTTGGCCCCTCCTTCATATGAGAGAAGAAATCTGAGTTTTTCTTTTTCTTTTATGGAGGTTTCACCGCATCTTATAAAAATTGTGTTGATAATATACACTATTTTACATTTATTTTAGGCATTTCTGATTTTCTTAACTTTTTCTGTGTCATCTACTGACCTTTGCATGTTGTCTGTGGTTCCTCCAAAACTGCCCCCAAATTCTCATTTAATTTCTTATGCTGATCTCCAATATATTGATGCTATAATGGGTAAAGTTGTAATGTGGGAGGAAAAACTGCATGCCATTGAGGCTGGATTGTAGAATTCATGGAGAGGAAGGAGGTATTTTAAGGCTAAAATGATAAGGAATAAGCCAGGTTTTAAAGGGCTTTAAATGCCAGAGACAAGTTTATATTTGATCCTGGAGGTAATGGGAAGTTCTTGGAGCTCTACAAAAAAGGGGGCTGGTTCAATGATACTATAAATACATATATAAATTGCTTCATGCCATTACTTACCTTTTCATATTATTTATTCAACTGAATTCAAAGTGCCTTGAAAACATGGACCTTAAACTTCTTAAACCTCTAAAAAGCATGCATGTATTTTTCTACCAAAAAAAAAATGAATTCAACATTATCTGTTGATTTGTTTATTGATTGTCTATGGTTCAATGTTTGTGTGACCTTTACACAGCTGATTTGGATAATTGATAATTCAAATTCCTGAGACCAGTGATTTCAATTTTCACCCAGAAGCTTCATTCTGCACATATTACTCTATTTAATTTATGCAGTTATTTCGTACTGGCCTAAACTTGTGCTTGAGTGAATTTGGGGTTCATTGTTTAGTTCAAGGTCTAAGCTATAACTTTGGACGAAGTTAAATTGCAAAGACTTTAAGAGTTTGATACTTTTTCATTCAGCTATGCTTCTCCTCTCCTCCTGAGCTGCAAACTGATTTATAGACACTTTTTAAATGATACTAAAATATTTTTTGGAGGTGATAGTGGCCAACCATTGTTTGGGATATCTGGACAAACTGAGGAATATAACTGTAATGAAATACTATTACACCATAAGAAAATACAAATATGAGGAAATCAGAGAAACATGGGAAGACGTATGAAATTGTGCAGGGTGAAATAAGGAAAACATTATACAAAATGTTCACAAGAATATAACTGAAAATGACACCAAAGGCAGCCAAACACTGATTAATTGTAATGACCAGTCTCATTCCCTGAGAATTCATAATGAAATAGTTTTCTTTTCCCCAAGTAGAGATAAGGAAGACAGGGGGTGAAGAATGTTTGATGTATTGTCAGACCTATTCACTATATATGGTGGGTTGCACTTAAGTGTTTTTCTTTGTAATGTGAGAGTTCAAATTGTGTAGGGGGGATGGGTGTGGGTGTGGGTGTGGGTGTGGGGGGGTTTGTGGGTATGTGAGGGCAAACTGGGAAAAATGACTATTGTGTAAAAACAAGCCAGCAATAATTTTTAATGACTTCTGAAAAAAAGAGAGAAAGAGAAAAGCAGGGAAAAAATGGCTTCTCCACAGACAAGTTCTTTGCTTCTCTTGGCAGAAAATACCCAGATTGGACAGATGTCTTTGTTATTAGAATTAATGAGAATACAAATGTTCATTTTTAATGTGGGTGGGAGCTCCTTGATTTTGGGAGTGTAGTGGGATAGATGGTATATATAAGAATATAGAGACAGAGAAGGATGTGAAAGAAAGTTATGATCTATAAGCTTCCTTTTCTTCTAATTCTAACCTGAAAGAAGGAAATAAATAAACTTTAAGCAACAAACATAAAAATTCATAGCATGGATGGATAAAGGGGAAGTGTGTTTTTCCCGCTGAGCTCATATTTCCACAGAAGCCACATCTTTTTGGGTGACTAAAACCATATTTTAAATAGTCCCAACAGCTGTAACCAACAGACAGCTTGGTTTTCCATTTCTACATCGATTCAGTTCCCCAGGAACTATTAATTTTTCTGAGATGCAAATAGACAACATCAGTTAAGATCATTAGACTTGCGTCCCCATCCACAGCACAGTTAACAGTACAGATGTTCAGATGTTGTCCCTTTGTCAAACAACACCTTCCATTCTCCATCTTTCTTCTTGCACTTCATCAACAAGGGTTAATAGGGGCTGGCCAAAGGAGAAAAACTGAAAGGGAAGATGAGATTTTGAAAGTATGAAATGTTATTCAGTATTCTAAAGCTTTACCTTCCTTCTGTTTCTTAGTGGGAACCAGACTGCTTTTGTCTGATGTCTTTGCTGAAATGCACAGCAACCTTTTAAAGAAGGACTGTGTATCAAAACTGGCAGCTAATAAATTAAAACCAGCTAAGAAAATATAATACATCTTTGGGGGACTTTCTTTGCCTTGTCAGTTTCCAGTGAAGGAAAGACATTAGCCTAAGTCTAGGAATGTTTTATTTTTGATTGTTGGGAGTCAAACCGTTCAATATTTAGAATGGCAGATCATCTGTGTCTGGCATTTCCTAGCATTCTCCAAATTCCACAGTGCCTTTGTTGTTGTTGATTTTTCAAAAATTGTGAATATATATTTCCCATTAGAACAAATAGTCAGATTTTGCTGAAAAAGCCACATCTTTAGCTGTTGCATGTTCTTTCTTTTTCTCACTAAGCACAATATAAGAAAGTCTAAATAGCAGAAAGGGTGAGATGCAAAAAAAAAGGCTGAAAAGTTGAGCACTTGTGACATAAATTCTTCTATGGATTTGTGATCCAACTAGTCCTTTGAATGTTACTCCCTATATAGCTTTTAAACCTGAACCTTTCTCATTTCCTATCTTTCCAGAAATCCCTCATAGAGGGGCTATCCAATACACTCAATGTTTTCTTCTTATTATTTTAATGTCTTGATGGAACCAAATTTAATAAGCTATACTAATTGTTGATTTCTTGGAGTATAATTGGAGGAGGGATGCAGTAAACTCTTCTGGAGCTTTTTTCTTTTTCTTTTTTTTTTCCCTTTTTGTTACAAACACTAAAAGCAAGGTAAGAAACCCCATGCATCAGGAAAGACACCAATCAAAATTAAGTCAATTAAAAATGTATGAGAGCCTCAGATCTGTGGAGGAGGAAGGGATTTGTGACCAAAGAAGAACTAGATATCATTATTAATCACAAAATAGATAATTTTGATTTTATTAAGTTAAAAAGATTTTGTACAAACAAAACTAATGCAGACAAGATTAGAAGAAAAGCAATAAACTGAGAAAACATTTTTACATTCAAAAGTTCTGATAAAGGCCTCATTTCTAAAATATATAGAGAATTGACAAATTTATAAGAATTCAAGCCATTCTCCAATTGATTAAATGGTCAAAAGATATGACCAGATAATTTTCAGATGAAGAAACTGAAACTATTTGTAGTTATATGAAAAGGCGCTCCAAATCACTATTGATCAGAGAAATGCAAATTAAGCCAACTCTTGAGATCATACTACACACCTTTCAGATTGGTTAAGATGACAGGAAAAGATAATGACGAATGTTGGAGGGGATGTGGATGTAGAGGCTGAAACTGGGAATGCACTGAGGTCGGGACTGCTGAGCACTTGAGGCTAATTTCTGATTGGATAATACTCTATGGGCATATGCTTGGCAAATGGTCCTTTCCACTATCCATACTGGCTCAATGATTGGTGTATAGAGGATTGTAGGAGGGACTAGGGGGTGAAATAAAGCTATCCAGGGACACATTTTGGGTGGTAGACAGGGAGAAGGCACTTGCAGAGATTCTCTTCCATCCCCTTCACTTCTACTCCTAAAGACCAAGAATAAAGACAGACTTTTGCTTATCCTGACTCCAGCTGATTCTGGGGGGTCCTGGGTGCTAGTACGGTCATTACATGTGGGAAAACTGAGATACTGATACATTGTTGGTGGAACTGTGAATGGATTCAACCATTCTGGAGAGCAATTTGGAACTGTGCTCAAAAAGTTATCAAATTGTGCATACCCTTTCATCCAGCAGTGTTACTACTGGGCCTGTATCCCAAAGAGATCTTAAAGAAAGGAAAGGGACCCACATGTGCAAAAATATTTGTGGCAACCCTTTTTGTAGTGGCAAGAAACTGGAAAATGAATGGATGCCCATCAATTGGAGAATAGCTGAATAAATTATGAGATATGAATGTTATGGAATATTATTGTTCTGTAAGAAATGATTAGCAGGATGATTTCAGGGAAGCCTGGAGAGACTTACATGAAGTGGTGCCAAGTGAAATGTACAGAACCAGGAGATCATTATACACAGCAACAACAAGACTATACAATGATCAATTTTGATGGATGTGGCTCCCTTCAACAGTGAGATGATTCAAACCAATTCCAATTGTTCAGTGATGAAGAGAGCCATCTATAGCCAAACAGAGGACCATTGGAGTTGAGTGTGGACAACAACATAGCATTCTCACTCTTTCTGTTGCTGTTTTCTTCCCGTTTTGTTTTCTTATCCCTTCTTGATCAAATACAGCAAGATAACTGTATACATATGGATATTATATTGGATTTAACATATATTTTAACATATTTAAGATGTATTGGATTACCTACCATCTAGGGAAGAGAGTGGGGGGAAGGAGGGGATAATTTTGAACAGAAGGCTTTGCAAGGGTCAATGGTGAAAAATTACCCATACATATATTTTGTAAATAAAAAGCTTTAATAAATAAAAAAGATAAAAGACACAAGTGAATTATATTGTTATTAAATGAAAAAAGAAAAATTTGGGTAGAAACTATCAGAAGAGTCACAAAGAAAATAAATGGAATACATTTCTCAAAAAAAATGCATCAGAGCCATACATATGCATGCAAGTATACACACATGTTGCAGAGAAGTATAGATAGCGTTTGGTAGAAGGAATTTTATGACATTAAAAGTTTTCAATATCAGTATAACCATAGATCTACTACCCCTTTACCTCCCAACCTCACCCCCCAAAGTACATTCCCAGCTTAGCACAATTTTTTGGATACTTATTAGTTACCACTATGAATTTACAAGTTCCTAGAAGCACGTGATCCCCTGCAAAGAACATTGACTCTAGTCAGAGAACATGGGTTCAAATCTCACCTTTCTTTCTTACTACCTCTATGTTCTTAGCTAAGTCACTTCTCCAAAGTGGAAATTCCTATTTATAGCTTAGTAAGCACTGAGTTCAGATATGGTGGTTCCTCCAAGGGACAATTTTGAATCAGTAATGTTCTGCTCATTCATGATGGAAAAACAACTCTTCAATGTAGTCAACATGACATATTGCAATCCACCTTCCTGATGGGAGCCAAGGAGGAGGAGCAGGTTCCCATTCTCCCTTCCTTCATTCCAAATAGCTAGAAGGTAAGTAGCTGTTTATTTATTAATTATTCACAAGGATGACTGAAAATAGTCAAATTCCTAATTCAACATTTGCCAGGTAATAAAGGATAGAGGTCTTGAACCCAGGTCTTTGAGTCTAAATTTAGCATTCTTTTAGAGTCCCAGAGAGGTGACTTACACAGTCACACTTATAGTTAATGGTACAGCTAGAATCTAATAATAAGTAGCATTATATAGTACTTTAAGATGTGTAAAGTTCTTTACAAATATTATCATTTTTGATCTTCACAGTTATCCTGGGAGCTAAGTAGTATTATTATGCTATTTTACAGATGAGGAAACTGAGGCCCAGAGAAAACTGAGTAAAAGGACACAGGAGCTTGACTTTGCCTCTAACTCCTCAGACTTGAAATCAGACCCCAAACCTTTCACACTTATTAGTTATTTTGTTTGTAATCGCATTCTGAACTATGGCTATAGGCAGGCATGTGATTTCCAGACCCAGTTTTCTCATCTGTCAAATGGGGATGATAATACCATTAGCACTTACCAATAGGCCAAATGAAATGATATATGTAAAGAACATTACAAACTTGAGGCACTAGATAAATGTCAGTTATTATTATGAGAATCTCAGAGTGGCCTCAAATGACACTCACAAAGGATGGAAAGCATATTGTCTACAGTCATCCAAAGACTGATATTTTAGAATAAAGGAATTCATCTAGTTTTCCATGCTTGGCTTTCATTTCTTTAAATAAAAACCTTATGAAAGAGAAGGAGGGGAAAATACCCAGTGAATTACTGCTATTTAACTAGATACACACTGTGAAGAGATGTCTCAAGTCAATAAAGAAGAGATAACATTCGGTGGAATAAAAATTAATTTGGTCACTATAGGAATTAATATAAAAATATCAGGTTCAGGACTTACAAGGGACTTCACCTACAAGTTAACCCCCTCTGAGTTAAATGATCTGTTTAAACTGATTTACATTTGGTACCATATGTTTCACTATTACAATCAATATAGATTAGGAAATATGAGCTGGGCCTGCTTGAAAATCTCTCTAGTCTGTGCTATCTTGGATCTTTGAATATATGGAGCTGTGGTCATTAAGGGAGGAAAAATCCTGGAGGCTTTAGCAGGCAGGTCACATTCTTTATCATTTCTTTTACATTGCCTGCAAAAATCTGAACCTTGTCTTTGTAAGGGTGATACTTAACTTCTTTATTTTAGGGGGAATCTAGTGAAGGGCTTGGACAAGTAACCCATCAAATGGGTGCCACTGAGGGTCCTACTGTGGGTGGGGGGGGTATTTGACTTTTTTTTTTACTAGATAATTGTCTCTTTTTTGCTCCTTCCCCCTCTCCTTTCCTTTTTCTGGCCTTTCCACCCCTTTTCTCCCTCCTCCTTCTTCCACTACTTTCTTTTATCTTTCCATTTTATTCAATTCAGAAATTATGAAAGATCTGCTATGTGCAAAACTTTATTCTAAGCACTAGGAATGACACAATGATGAACATTATAAAGCCCTGCTTTCAGGGAGCTACAGTCTTATAGAGGGGTAAAAGATATTTACAAATAAATATAATGTTTAGACTATGAAAGGATTCTAAGATATGAGATCTATCTGGGCTGGGATGTGAGAAGTACAAAGGTATCAGGGAAATTCAGATCTGAGTTAGGAGAGAACCCTGAGGTCATTTAAACTGAAGCACACATTTGACCAAGACCCATCTAAGACATCATCAACATGTGATCATCTAACCTCTGCTCTACTTCCCGCAGCAACCCAATACATTTAGGGAGCTAGTTTTTTTCCCTTAAATCAAGTTTAACTTTGGCTCTTTGCAACATCTACTCTTTGAGCCCTATTCTGCCTTCTGGGATGAAGCAGATCAAGCATGATTTCTCATCCATGTAAGTCTTTCAAATCCTTGAAGATGTCATATAATGTCCCTTCTAAGTCTCTTCTCCAAACTAACTATTCCCAATTTTCTGAATTGTTTCTCTTATGGTATGATTTCCAAGCCTTTCATTATCCTGATTGTTCTCTGGAGGCTGTCCAGCTTATCAATATTCTTCTTAAACTTTAATGAACATAACTGAACAAATGTTCAGATGTGGCTTGACTAAGACACAGTTCAGAGGACTATTGCTGTCCTCCCTCTGGCTCTATTGCCTCTCTTCATGAAACCTAATAGGACATCAACTCTCTTGGCTGCCCTTATCAAAATGATGGCTCATATTGAGCTCACAGTACATAGGCACTCTGATGTCTTTTGTGGATGAACAGTTATCTATATACATCTTCTTATTCATTTCAAATATATACATTAACCCAGCATAAGACTTTAAATTTATTCCATTTAAATTTCATCTTATTAAATTTATCCCAATATTCTAGTTTTTCAAGATATTATTGGGACCTTGACCTCTATCATAAGCAACCTCTCCCAGATTTATATTATCTATAAATTTGATAAAACTTTCTCTCTATGACTTCATCTAAATTACTGATACAAATGTAAGGCCACAGGGAGATTAGGCCATGTCTTTAGAGCTTTAACTAGATGCTTCCCTCCATATCAATTACTAATTAATACTCTGACTCCAGTCATTCACTTAGATGTTGACTCTAGTAAACTAAACTACTTCCATATCTTCTTCAAGAAAAGCATGAAACTTTATTGAAATCTGGGCAAATAAACTGTAGCATTTTTGGGAAATATCCCATATAGTCACAATGTTGAGAAGGAAATGAAGTTGATCTACCATGAATTGTTTTTGATATAAAAACAAAACAAAACACTAGTCGGTGTGACTTCTTCCTTTACTAGTTATATACCAATCTTGCCTCTAGTAATATGATATAGAATTTTGTTATAGGAATCTAAGGAAAGTTGTCAATTTGTCATCTGCCAAATCAACTGCCCCTGGCCTTTTTGAAAACTGGGATGTTTATTCTTTTCACTTTCTTCATACATTTTCAAAGATCATTGACAATGAATGACTCAGTAACCATATCATATAAGACTCTGAAATATAGTTCATCAAGGTCTATGGACATGAAGTCATCAAAGCAATCAAGTACTTTTAAAATTATCCTCTTATTTACCTTGGGTTTTGAAGGAAGGAAGGAAAGAAGGAAGGAAGGAAGGAAGGAAGGAAGGAAGGAAGGAAGGAAGGAAGGAAGGAAAGAAGGAAGAAAGGAAGGAAGGAAGGAAAGAAGGAAGAAAGGAAGGAAGGAAGGAAAGAAGGAAGGAGGAAGGAAGGAAGGAAAGAAGGAAGGAAGGAAGGAAGGAAGGAAAGAAGGAAGGAAGGAAGAAAGAAAGAAAGATAAGAAGGAAGGAAAGAAGGAAGAAAGAAAGGAAAGAAGGAAGGAAGAAAGAAAGGAAGGAAGGAAAAAAGGAAGGAAGAAAGGAAGGAGGGAAGGAAGGAAGGAAGAAAGAAAGAAAGAAAGGGAAGAAAGAAAGGAAGGAAGGAAGGAAGGAAGGAAGGAAGGAAGGAAGGAAGGAAGGAAAGAAAGAAAGAAAGAAAGAAAGAAAGAAAGAAAGAAAGAAAGAAAGAAAGAAAGAAAGAAAGAAAGAAAGGAAGGAAAAAACATTTAAGAATGCCTTTTTTTTTGTTATCTCTTATCACTGTTTCATCTACCCTGAGCAACAATCCTATTCATTCTTTGATCTTTTCCCCTAATGGAGCTTAATTTTGTTGTTGTTGTTGTCTTTGTATTCTTTGCCTTAACTCATTCTGTGCTATAGTTAGAAGAATGTGTATTCATTCTTCATTATATGCTGATACCATGGTCTTTATATGTCTTTAAAATTTTTAATAGCATTTTATTTTCTCTCAATTATGTGCCAAGGCAATTTTTAGCATTCATTTTTAGAAAATTTTAAGTTCAAAATTTATCTCCCTCTTCTGAAAATGATAGGCAATTTGATTTATGTTATATATGTGCTATCATGTTAAACATATTTCCATATTAGTCAGAGATATCAAAGAAGAAACAGATCAAAGAAAAAACAAAAAAAATTAATAAAGTAACTAAAAAAATTTAAATCTGCACTCAGAATTCATCAGTTCTTTATCTGAATATAGAAATCATTTTCCTTTGTGAGTCCTTTGTACTTGTCTTAGATCATTGCTGAGAAGAGCTGAGCCATTTATAATTGATCATCACAAAATATTGCTGATTCTGTGTACAATGTTTTCCTCATTTCACTTTGCATCAATTCATACAAGTCATTTTTTTCTGAAATCTGAGTGTTCATCATTTCTTATTGCACAGTAATATCCCATTACATTCACATACCACAACCTGTTCAGCCATTTCCCTCAATTTTCAACATTTTACCACCATAAAAAGGGCTGCTATAAATATTTTTTGCACTAAATCCTTTTTCCTTTTTTAAATGATCTTTTTGGAATACAGACCCAGTAGTAGATATTGCTGTCTCCAAGGTATGCACAGTTTGGTTGTCCTTGGGGCATAGTTCCAAATTACTCTCTAGAATGGTTGAATCAGTTCACAATTCCACTGATAATACATCAATGTCTCACATTCTTTCCAACATTTATCATTTTCCTTTATTCTCATATTGGTCAATCTGATAAGTGTGAGGTAGTATCTCAGAGTTGTTTTAATGTGAATTTCTCCAATCAAAAGTGATTTAGGACACTTCTTTATATACCTATAGATAGCTTTCATTTCTTCATCTGAAAACTGCCTATTCATATTCTTTGACCATTTACCATTTGGGAAATCGCTGTTATTCTTATAAATTTGACTCAGTTCTCTATATATTTTAAAAATTAGACCTCTAATAGAGATACTTGCCATACAGTTTTCTAGCTTTCTGCTTTCTTTCTAAAGTAGCATTGGTTTTGTTTGTACAAAAGCTTTATAATTTAATATAATGAAAATTATCTATTTTACATTTTTAATGCACTCTCTCTCCTGTTTGGTCACACAACTAGGAAGTGTTAAGTATCTGAGAACACTTTTGAACTCAGGTCCTCCTGACTTCAGGGCTGGCGCTCTATCCACTGCGCCACCTAGCCACCCAATTTATTTTTATTTTTAAAGCCTTTTATTTTCAAAACATATGCATGAATAGTTTTCAATATTAACCCTTGCAAAACCTTGTGTTCCAATTTTTTTTCTCCCTCCCTTTCCCCCATCCCTTCCCCTATATGGCAAGTAATCCAATATATGTAAAAACACATGCAAATCTTCTGTACATATTTCCACTAATATTATGCAGCACAAGAAAAATTATATCAAAAAGGGGAAAAATGAGAAAGAAAACAAAATGTGAGCAAACAACAAAAACAGTGAAAATAATAGTGAAAATACTATGTTGTGATCCACACTCAGTCCCTGCAATCATCTCTCTGAGTATAGATGGGCTTCTCCATTGCAAGATCATAATAACCCTAAGGTATTATTTGCCTATTAAAATAATCATTCCCTTTCCAAATACATATCTGTATAAGACTAGTTTTTATTCAGGTGAGGAAAACTTCAATAAAAATGACAATATTACAACACATTGGATGCAGAAGGAGAATCTGGCTGTCTTTTACTGAGCAAGATTTTAAAGAGATTTGTAAAAATATGTAAAATAAATTTGCTCTTCTCACTATTTTTTTTTTTACTTTGGAAAACATAGTTTTCATTAAAATGTCATTTATGTTAAGATGTAATGGGTTTAATTATTTTAAGTGAATAAATATTTACATTTTTAAACTTCTTCCTTTTTAAATGTTTTTTTTACAATTTTGGTAATTTATTCTTTTGTACTTCCCATTCATCCTCAGATTTCTTTCTCTATCACATTTTAAGCCAAACTCCTACCTCTCATTTTTGTGAATATTTTGAAATTTAGACATCCCAATTTTCTTCTCTTTATTTTAATTCTGAGAAGAAGTGGTAATTTTCCTTCAAGATTCCTATCATTTCCATTTTGTCAACCAATTCTTCCTTATTGGTCAAAATAGCAGGTACCATCATTGGTGTCTCCTCCACATTTTGACAAATAAAGTTATAAGGTAAATCAAGAACTTATTAAATGAACCTCTTTTGTTTGCTTTTTTGGTTAAGGGGGGAAAGAGGAGGAAGAGAGAGAAGGAAATAGATATTAAATTGATATTAGAGGGAAGAAGGGAAAGAAAGAGAGACAGAAACAGAGAGAAAAAGAGAAAGGCAGACAGAAAGACAGGGAGAATTCTCCAGCAGAGGGAGAACTGGATGATCTAAGTCCTCAAGTTAGGAATGGATATAGGAGGACAAATTTATTTCTGGCTAAAGAGAAGGTTACATGGGATTTCATATAAATTTTGAGGATTTAGACCAGACATAGAAAACTGTATGATAAAAATGTAGACATGGGAAAGTTTGAGGTTTGTAAAAGGAAAAGTAAATGGATTGATCTAATCAAGTCCTTATGTGTATCATTTGCCCATTTCCAAGATGCAAAGACTTGCCTCTAAAATTTAACGTAGACTCTCAAGAGCCTATTTTGAGCTGGCACAAACATTCTTCTGGAAATGTATAGAGCAGTCAACTTAGATTCAGTTCTATCTCATCCACTTAATAACTGTTTCAGGACAAGTCACACAATCTCTTCCAGGCTCTGTTTCCTTATGTGAATGTTCTGACGATCAAATTTGAGATAGGGATGGGATACAATAGAAAGACTCAGAATCAGTAAGACTGGAGTTTGAATACTGCCTCAGAACATTTCCTTAACTGTATAATCTTTGCTAAATCACCAACAATTCTAAGACTATTTTGTCATCTGTAAACTGGATAGGTTTGTTGTCTGCCTCTTTAACTTGTGAACTCCTTGAGAACATGGACTAATTTTTTGTGTGTAACCATAGCTTAGCCCAGTGTTAATCACATAGAAGGTACTTCAAAAATATTTACAGACTAACTTATTATATAAAAAATGAAGGGCATCTTCATCTGGAGTGAGATAAATAAAAAATGATTATGTTGAGTATAATTATAGAGGCCCCTGAATGAGAGCTAAAGAGTTTATATTAGTAAGCAATGGAGGAATTATTGATGGTTGGGGAGAAGTCAATGATATGATCAGATCTGTGCGTGAGGAAGATTAGTTCAGCAGTTACTTAGATAGATTGAAGTTGGGGAGGATTGGTTGGGAGTTTCTTATAATAACCCAGATAAGAGATAATGAAAACCTAAACTAAGTTGGTGGTTTGGAGAATTGATAAAAGAAGAGAATTATTTTAGGGGTGGCCTGATATGACTATTTGAATGTGGGGGTAGATGGAGAATTAGAAATTCCCTAGAAGGAAACAGGTCTGGTCAGCAAGGTAGGGTGTGATAACTCTTATGGTCTTCTGACTTTGGAAAGGCCCCACCATATGCTCTTAAGAGTCCATGAAACTACATCAAGGGAGGCAGAAGACAATCAAGTCCTGAGAACAGCTTTGTCTCTTCTGGGGAAAACTAATTCCTGCCATGAATGGTGGCGAGAGGCAGAGCTCTGGACTTACTACAGGTATCCAGGAACATTTCTTCAGTAGATTGTTGGAAATGTAGTTCTCAACTACATTGAGTTCAAGAAAGAGGGCACAGCTGTAGTTTCGCTTTGGTAGTCATTAGCAAAACACTAAAGCTGAATACCTGGAAGAAGAAATTACCAAGAGATGTAGAATCCAGGGGTATGGTTAGAAAATTTCAGCCTCTGAAATTGGAATTGATAACAGATCATTATAAAATTATGAGATTTACCACCTATGGAAATCTTCCCAGAAAATAACCTGCCCTAAGAAAAATGTGTAAATGTGGTTCATAAATCATGTCTAAAAATGTAACTAATGTAAGATAAGCTATAATCTAATGAATTGTCACATTCTGCTGTGAGGCAATGTTGCAATGATAGATGTTCTTTATAACTGATAAGAAATATTGAAAAAAAGGAGAGTTAGTAAAGAATTTGTATTTATTTCTCATAGTTCAAGGGTGAGAAACACTGTGTTTGATATGCATAAGTACTCAGATCACTAGGAAAAAGCACTGCCATGGAAGTAGGAGAATGTTCCATTGATCTGCTTGTAATATCTTATAAGACTGTCCATATTCCCTTGACTTTATTCCAGGCTAATCAAACAACTTTCTGATTACTAACTCATCATCCCAGGTTTGACTAACTGGGAAACTGATGTCCTAGAGAATGAACACAAGTATACAGGCAATGAAAAATATCGTTATCCTTAACTGTAAATTGGAAGGCTCCCCAGGGTATAACTAAAAAAATAGTCCTGTAGAGGTATGACCCTAAACCAAGTTCCACAGATGCTTCCAAGACCATGAATCTCCTCTTTGATAAGCTCAGGGTCTGATGGAGGATGTGACAGCCACAGCAAAATGCAATGGATCAGACTTACTGGAACCTGAAGCAGTGATCCAGCCTCTATCTACTACAACCCCTTCAGTTTAATTTTTTCTTTCTTTTTAGGAAAACAATAATGATTTATGATTATTTAAATAGTGAACATCAAAGCAATCCATCAAAACTGAATTGTACCTAGATAAGAGTAGATTGTGTAGGAAAGAATAATTGGAGTGATAGGACCTGGATACAAATCTCACCTTTGATTTTTACTACTTTGGTGACCTTGGGCAAATCAACACAAGTCTCTGTACTTCCATTTCCTCATCTGTAAAATAAGGAGTCAAAGGATCAAAGCTTTAGAGAAGAAAGATAACTTGGAGACCAACCAGTCCAGGGATGCTTAACTTGGGATTCATGAATTTGTTTTTAAAAGTTTGATAATTATGTTTTCAGTATAGTCTGTTTCCTTTGTAGTTCCATGAATTTTATTTTATGCATTTAAAAACTTTATTTTGAGCCTGGGTCCATAGGCTTCTCTAGACTACCAGAGAAGTTCATGAAAGAAAAAAAAATTAAGAACCTTGGTAGTCTATTTCCACATAGACTATTTCCATATTTCTTTGTATTCTCCTTACTTGTCAATCATAATGATATTACAATAGCCTGTAGTATTAATGGGGCCACAATTTATTTAGCCATTCACCTATTATCGAACTTAGAGCTCTTTTCCAAGTTTTTACAATGTTAATCATTGTTATTAAAAGGAAATATAAGCATCTGTATTTCTATTTCTATCTATCTATGGTGCCTACTATGTACTGTACACTATTACAAATGCTTTAAAACTCTCATTAGATCCTCATAATAAACAGGGGAATTAAATGCTATAATTATCCCCATTTTGCCAAAGAGAAAACTGAGACAAACAGAAGTTAACTGGTTTGCTCAGGGTCACACAACTAATAAGTGACTGAGTCTGACTTGAACTCAGGTCTTCCTTACTCTCAGACCAGCATTCAGTCTATTGTGTCACCTAACTACATTTAAAGAACCCTTGGGAGTGGTAAGTCCTTTTCTGTTTTTGTTTTCAAAATAACATTCTGGGGGGTTTGTTCCCATAATAGGACCAAAGGGTATGATTATATTCATTGCATTTACTACACTCTGCCAGATGGCTTTCACCCAAAGCCCCACTATGTTGTGATTCAGTGATTCATTCATTCAGCAATGAATGAGTTTCTCAATATACTAGATATTTGTTTTTTTTCCATTACTTTTGCCAACCTAATAGGTATGAGGTGGTATCCCTAAGCTTAAATTTATCTTTTAAAAATTATTTGCCTTTCTGTGGTTATTAGTAAGAGTAAGCATTTTCCTATGATTACTAATAATTTAGGTTTTTTTTCTTTTGAAATTTACCCATTATGAATTTGGAATTACTTTGGTAAATTCTTAACAGTTCTGTATCCATTTAAAATTTCATGCTGAAATGAGCTGCCTAAAGCAACACAGGTAATAAGTAGTGGAGCCAAACTTTGAACTCAATTGTTATAATTCCATATCGAGGGTTCGTTTCCCTTTACAGATGCCAACTTATTTAATTCAATGTTGTGGTTGAAAAATCACCATCCTGAGTAAAATTCCAAAAGAAATTTTTTCTATAGTAACAGTCATTTCACCCTTGAAAATATCCTGTAGTTATGATCTTGTACTTATCAGCATGATCTCTAGGTAATATAATTTTGAAAAAGTGCTTTCTAAGTGACCCGTCTGAGTTTGACTTAAGTCAGGAGGACCCATGTAGGAATTTCCTGGTTTGAATGAGATTGAAGTTTTAACCATAGATCATTTGGAAAGGGGACCTACAAATCTGATCCCTTCTTTAATAGATAAAGACACTGAGAAGGGAATAATTTGCCAAACTTCACACAGGTAGCCCATGACAAAATCAAATTTTGAATCACATTCTCTGACTCCAAATTCAGTTCTTTTCCCATCTTGCCAGGTTTCCACCCATCCTCATGATTATTTCATTTACTTTTTAAATAAACTGAATAGTACTGAGTTTGTTTCCAAAAAGGAGAGAGAACATTTCAGTTTCTTAGACCAAAGTTAGCACATCCCTACCTGTAGCATCTAATGTTTCTTATAATGTGTTCTCACCTTAACTGAAAACTCTGAGAATATAATGATTGATCCACATCTTTCCCACCTTCCTTCTCTATAAGTGCCTCTTCCCATATTTGGTTCATCTCCATTTTCCCTAAAGTTGTACCCATGGAAAATCACTGATGGACACCTTCAGCTAGGAAGGGAGTACAAGAAAGAATGCAAACAGTATTTCTTGGGAATCAAGGAACCCAGGTTGAGATATCACTTTTTACCATTTCCTCTCTGATCTGGAGCAAGTCATAATCTCTCTAAGCCTTAGTTTCCTCATTTGTAAAATGAGGTCAAAGCAAATAGTCTCCAAAGTTCTTACACCTCTATATCTATGATTCTTCCTTAACTGATCTTTGTATGGGATAGCAAGTATAAGATGAGGCAGGATGATAGAGTGGATAGAGCACTGGATGTGCATATGAATTCCATTTCTACTTTGTTCTAACTTGTGGGTTTGAGCTGGTTTCTTAACCAGCTGTTAACTAACTGTTTTCTTAACTATAAAATGAGGAAGTCATACTAGATGATGTCTGAAGTCTTTTTCTGCTGTCAATGATATGAAATATTTTTGTTGTTGTTGTTGATATACAAAAGGAGAAAGAATACAATTGACTAGGGGAGAGAAAGTCCGATCCAAGTGGAGAAAAAGTCATGAGGAGATTAAAACATAAAGGTAAGTTAGGGAGAATAGAATCATGTTTGGGGGACAAAAGAGTTTTACTTGCCTAGAGTTTATGGCATAAGGAAAGAAATATCAGGAGATAAAGATGGAAAAGTAGGTTGGGGGCTAATTAAAATAATGATTTGTTGATAAATTATTTGGCTAATATTAGGTTGCTTCCAAACATCTTCAAGTCTCTCTCTCTCTCTCTCTCTCTCTCTCTCTCACACACACACACACACACACACACACACACACACACACACAATTGATCCTCCCTTACAGCTAAGGAAAACTGACTCACTGACCCTGTCTGACCCTATCTATCTCATTTCCCAATGTAACCTTTCACTTATGTAGAACCTGCCCTTGCACTGAAGAAAAGTTAAATCAAACTAACCAATGCAACTATTATTTCTGCCCTGTCTCATCCTCCACATCAATAGTCCTGATTTTACCCTCACTAGTAAAAGGAAGAAATGTTTCAACATTTGTCCTTATGGAATCAATAGTGGTTAATATAATTATTCAGAGTTCAGCTCTCTTTTAATAGGGTTTCCATTTTTATTGTTATAGTCATTTTACATATTATTTTCTTGCTTCTGTTTGTTTCCTTCTTGCTTTAATTTATACAAGTCTTTGCATGTTTCAATTATTTGTATTTATCATTTCTCATGGAATGAGTGGATGAGAAAGCATCATCCAGACCTTCTCAATATCAAGGTAACATGCTAAATACAGGAAATTCAAATACAAATGATAACACAATCCCTGACCTCAAGGAGTTTACATTCTAATAGAATAAGAAAAACAGATATGTTGTTGGTTGCTAAGGTTAAATATTTTTGTCCAGAGAGTTACGGGAATGGTTTGTGGGGCCATAACTTGCCTGAAATAATGGGCCAGATGAAGTACATCCAAAGTCATGACATTAGAGTCCCAGGGCTAAAGTCCTAGAAGTCACAGAGACAGAATTGGAAGGGACCTCAGAGTCCTCCAGTCCAATTTCTTCTTTTTACAGATGAAGAATTTTAAGCCTAGAAAAGAGGTGATATAACTAAAATCTCCAGGTATGATCTCAGTTCCCAGACTAAAGGCAGCTGATGAAGGGAAGACTGGGGAGTAGCAAGGAGCACAGTAATATTTCATTCAATTTCTATAACAGAGACAATCTGGCATATGGGCTAAAGACAGTCTTGAAGCCAGTGTTCCAGGCTTGCTTCTAATGACATTATAAAAAATGACTTGAAAATACCGAACAACGCAATGATTAACTATGACTCCAAATAACTGATGAGGAAATTTGCTACCCATCTTTTGACAGAGAATCAATTGATTAAAAATGCAGAATGACATATTTTCAGACACAGCAAATGTAGGGTTATTTTACTTGGCTATGTCTATGTGTTTCAAAAGCAAGAAAAATAAAAGAGGGGAATCATATAATTTTAGATCTGGAAAAGATACAGAGGTTCTTCTAGTCCAACTCAATTTTCTAAATGGGAAATTCATGTTCAGAAAAGTAAAATGACTTGTTAGTAGTTGCTTTTGTAGCAAAACTAATATTAGAACCCAGTGCAGTAAAATGGAGAATATTTAATCATTTGTAAACTGGGGTTATACTAGATGGCTTCTAAGATCCCTTGTAACTCAGAATCTGTGATCTCAGTTCATTATTCTTTCCATTAAACCATTTCATACCAGTTGGTTTCTGCAACCCAGTCAGTTCCTTTCCCTAAGGCAACAAGGGACTATTTGAATTTTAAATTGAGAGTCTTAAAGAATTAGGAAAAAAAATAAAATGTGAGGAAAGACTGTTATCAACACAACCAATCTTTGGTCTGAGTTCATTCAGGTTTGCAGGAACTAGATAGCATCTCTGCTTCAATCTGAACTGGTGGGCATGAAAGGAGAAGAATCTCAGCACATGAAAGACTTTTCAAATGCTCTGTTAGGCTATAAAGGAATACAGAGTTGCCAAGTTTTCTGAAGTCTTGAATACTTAAAGAAACTAAATAATCAAAAAAGGAAATGACCACCTTCCAGCCTGAGGATGTAGATTAGAGATGACTTTGGAGGAAGCTATTGGATTTGAGCAGATAATTATACCCAGGTCCCTGGGAAGAAGTTACCAATAAAAGTAAAGTTGTTGCCCAGAAAAAATGGTCCAGTTTTAGAGATATGGAGTAAAAGGCCATGTCTTTCCAAAGCATCATACATCAAATTAGTTTACTTGATACAGAAGCAAGTGTATTTTCCCAGGTGGTACCTGGGTTACCACAGTTTTCTCTCTGTAATTCAACTAAAAATATTTCAGGGCATCACAATAAGCAAAAATTTTGGGGAGATTCATTGCTTTATGAAAAGATTTACTCCAGGCACCCTTTCCTTAGTGTATTTAAGTATGCTGTGAATGGATGAGAGAAAGAATGAGCGTTTTTGCAGTGTCTGGTACTTTGCACAAGTTGGGGTAGAGCTAAGAAATGGGCTTGTCATTTCCTTGGTATAAGGAACTCCTCGGTGAGGAATCTTTCTTTTTTTGCCAAGTTGAGTGCTTGTTTTTTAAAAATTAAAGGTTTTTATTTTCAAAACATATGCATGGATAATTTTTCAACATTGACCCTTGCAAAACCTTATGCTTCAAATTTCCCCCCTTTCACCCATCCCCTCTCCTAGATAGCAAGTAATCCAATATAAAGTAAACATGTTAAAATATATGTTAAATCCAACATATGTACACATATTTATACAGTTCTCTTGCTGCACAAGGAAAATTGGGTCAAGAAGAGAAAAAAAAACTGGGAAAGAAAACTAAATGCAAGCAAATAATAACAAAAAGAGTGAAAATGCTATATTGTGATCCACACTCAGTTCTCACAGTCCTCCCTCTGGGTGTAGATGGCTCTCTTCATCACAGGATTATTGGAATTGGCCTCAACCATCTCATTGTTGAAAAAAGCCATGCCCATCAGAATTGATCATTATGTAGTCTTCTTGTTGCTGTGTATAATGATCTCCTGGTTCTGCTCATTTCACTCAGCATCAGTTCATGTAAGTCTCTCCAGGCCTCTCTGAAATCATCCTGCTGGTCATTTCTTATAGAACAATAGTATTCCATAACATTCATATACCATAACTTATTAAGCCATTCTCCAACTGATGGGCATCCACTCAGTTTCCAGTGTCTTGCCACTACAAAAAGGTCTGCCACAAACATTTTTGCACATACAGATCCCTTTCCCTCCTTTATAATCTTTTTAGGATACAAGCCTAGTAGTAAGACTGTTGGATTAAAGAGCATGCACAGTTTGATAGATCTTTGGACATAGTTCCAAATTGCTTTCCAGAATGATTGAATCAGTTCAGAACTCCACCAATAATGTATTAATATCCCAGTTTTCCCACATCCCTTCCAATATTCATCATTATCTTTAAGGAATCTATCTTTGCCAATGCTTCACCTTCTCTTTAAGGCTGTGAGTTCTGCCTAAGTTCATACAATCAAGATGTATCAGAGGTGGACTTTGAACCGTTTTCCTCTCTAACCATTATGCAAGGTCCTATTAGATGCCTGTAGATTGTTTGATAGAACCTGATGAAATATAAAACTAAGGAATCAGAAGTTTTTCTTCTTAAATTCTTTAAAATGTCAGGTAATCCATGAGCTCACCAACAGGGCAGATATAGTAGAGACGCAAACCTCTGTCCATTTCTGCCTCTTCGTTCTATGTGCTCCTTGGTCTTATCTTCATGGAAAACATTTAGATATAAGCCATCAAGTACACTGGAGTCTATACAATCTAGGTTGACTATTGCAAAAATACACTGCAACAATTGCTCCCCTCCCATGTATTGTCCCTCTTTTATTTTGGATATTTGTCTAAGTCAGAGATCAGCAAACTACTACCCTATGGTCAAAGCTGACCACATCTTTTCATATAGCTGCCCACAATAAGGATGGGTAATTTACTATTTTAAATATAACAAAATTTTATTTAAAAAATGTAAAATCTTTTATTTAAAAAAGATTTCAACCATCATCACCTCACAAGCTATACAAAAATAGGCAGTGATCTGGATTTGGCTCACATAGCAACCCCTAGTTTCAATCACAGACACATATATTATACTCACAGTGTCTGATAAGCTCTTGATCTCGCTGCTATCTGTTTTAGATTGTAAACTGCTAAGAAACTAGGGGTAGATTGCTATTTTTAATTTTTATTTTTTTGGTAATTGGGATTGTCACTTGCTCAGTATCACATGACTAGTATCTGAGGATAGATTCCAATTCAGAGCCTCCTGACTAGTGCTTATATCACTTAGCTACCTCAATATCCTTTTTTCTTAAATTACCATGTACATAGCAATAAAGGTTTACAAAGAACTTTATATAGATTACCTCATTTAAGCCTTATGGCAATCTTCAGAAGTAGTATGAGAGATATAGTATTCCCTTCATCCTACAATAAAGAAACTGTAACTCAGAGAGGCTAAATAACTTTTTCCATGGCTCACTATGAATTTTTGAAGGCACTGTTCAAACTCAGATTTCTTCATCCCATCTTCAATACTCTATCCATTATATATATATATATATATATATATATATATATATATATATATTATATGAAACTTCTCCTTGTACTTTTGCTTTGGTCTGGCAAACAATTGTGAGATTATATTCACTGAAGAACACAGAATCATAAAGACTCAGATTTGGAAGGCCCTTGGATATGAGATATGAATTACTCTACAGCATATATAAGCTTCCTCTACAATGTATGGAAAAGCAGCCATCAAATATGCTCAAACCTTTAGAGGCAGAGTACAAGCTCAAAGGACAATCCATTCAATGTCTATGGACAGCTCTAATTATTTGAAAGTTCTGATACTGAACTAACAAGTATAGAATCATAAATCTAGAACTGAAAAGGACCTCAAAGGTCATCAAGTTCAACACCTTCCTTTTATAGATGAAGAAACAGAGACAGAGAAGTTAAATGTCTTGCCCAAGGTACTTCTTGGTGGTGACATAGGTGACAGAACTAGGATTAAAATCCAGATCCTTGTTGATCCAGATCCTCCAAGTTGAAGTCTCTTCATCTGCACCACTTCTGGCTAGTTACTCATTGGTCCAAGTTTTTCGCCAGAATAAATCAAGTCCTTCTATGATCAAAAAGCCCACTTAGGATTTGAAGGAAATTATGGGATTTGCCCACCTGAACTCTTCCCCCATCTCTTCTCTTCTCTTATCTAATCATTTAGCATGATTTTCTTGTCACTCTGGTCACCATCGCTGGACATTGTACAATTGGCAAAGTCTTTCTTTAAATGCGATACACAGAAGGGAACAGATATGGTTTGACTAGTGCAAGGCACAATTAATTAATTGATTACACAATGAATATTTTTTTCAGTGCATCAGATATTCTGATAATTTCTGGGGATATAAGTACACAAAGTGAAAGAATCCTTACAAGAGCTTACAATCTCAGAGTGAGATAGCAAGTACATTTAATAATAATAACCATAATAATTAATGTTTGTATAGTCTTTTAGGATTTGCAGAACACTTTACAAATATTATCTCTTTTTATCCTCACAAGATCTCTGAGAGGTCGGTGTTATTATTATCCTCATTCCCCAGATGAGGAAACTGAGGTAACCAGAAGTTTAGTGACTTAGTGTCTCATATCTTTTAAGTGTCTGAGGCAGGATTTGAATTCAGGTGTTCTTGACTCCAACACTATTCAACATACTATCAATTACTAGAGAGTATGACTTTCATAATTCAGTGAAGTTCATTATACTTCTTTTCACACCATATCACAGTGTATTTAAAAACCTTCGAATCCTTTTTACATGAACTGCTTTTTAGTTACATCTTATATTTGTATTATATGTTTTAAAATTTTTAAATAAAGGAGAGGAATTTACCTTTGTCCATATTGATTTCTTGTTTCATTTGTTCTATCATTCCAACCTGATTAAATCTTTTTGGAACCTTTTTCTACCATTCAACAAATTAGCTGTAGCTTTCAGTTCTGTTTCACTTGAAAACCTGATAATCTTCTTATCCATGACTTCATCCAAATTAATGATAAAAATATTGAATGGAGCTGGTTTTAGGATTCTGCCCTGAGGGCCCTCTGGAAATTTTCCTAGGCAGGTAAGAAGCACAAATGATAGATGCTGGGTATGGAATTAGAAAGAACTTAGTTCAAATGTGGCCTCAGACACCTACTAGCTATGTTACTCTGGAGAAGTCACATAATCTCTATCTGCTTCAGTTTCCTCAGCTGTAAAATGAGGAAAATGATAACACTTACCATAAAGTGATTTTGAGTATGAAATAAGATAATATTTATAAAGTGCATGGCACCTCCTATGAATCTAATAAATGTTTATTTCTTTCCTTCCTTTAAACTAGAATTTATATTTTAACCAATTCCATGCCTATCTAACTGTATTATGTTTTATGCAGGGCACATCTATCCATAAGATCCAAAATCAGATAACTAAAGATTTTGTTAAAGATTTTTTTGGTGAAATCTGGATGGGCTATCTGTTACACTCTCTAATCTAAGACTGCAACTATTTATAAAACAGAAATGCTAGTTTACCATGGCTTGCTTTGTATTACTCCATAATAGTCTCTGGAGCTCATAGATCTAGGCTTGAGAAGGGACCTCAGAGAGCTAGTATTTTTATTTCACAGATGAGGAAATTGGGGTTCTAAGAGGAGAAATAATTTGCCCAATAATTTGACATATTGGAAGTAAATGTCAGAAGTCATATCCTATGACCCTTAGTTTCCTTCACAGATGATTAAAATAGGATGATGAAAGTAATAGTAAGGAAAATTAAAATTATGTCATAAAATAAGAAATTGTGGAACTATATTTGAAATTTATCTTTATCTTTTTTTTTATTTTTAGCAGAGAAAAGTTAGACCCATGTCATAAATCAACAACAAATTGTGAACTATATTTGAAATTTATCTTTATATTTTTTTATTTTTAGCAGAGAAAAGTTAGACCCGTGTCATAAATCAACAACAAATCTTTAAAATTAGTCTTAGCTATCTCTTAATTTTAAGCTTCTTTGAAGGCAAGGACCATGCTTTCTTTTTACATTCTTTGTACATTAACTTTGCTAGTACTAAATAGACAGAAATGTTACACTCTAACTGTTGCATTGAATTGAGTTGAACTGAATTGGAAAGAGTGAGGATGTCTATAATTATCTTCCTCCTTTGTTACTTTATCAACAAGTATTTATTAAACACAAAGCTATATCAGACATGTGCTATGTGAAAATAGAGACAGTTATTTTGCATGGGTTTGGATGATACAGTAGAAAGTACCTTTAGCCAATACACATGGATTTTAGTTCTAGTATTCTCTTCCAAACTAGCTGTGTGACTATGGAAGTCACTTTACTTATCTTGTCCTCATTTTCCTATTGAAGGGACTGGACTTATAATAAGGTATCTTTCCACTCTAAAAATGATGATTCTGTGATTCATTTTGTAAAATTGCCAAGGGTAGGAAAAGTACTCAATCAATACTGCTGATGATTCTATCCATGATGATGGGCCAATAGCTCATCCCCAGATTCTAAATCCTGACTGGCTTTTATCTAAACTTCTCTTTCTTGTGGCTAGCCTTGACCTAAAGAATCAGGGTGGCACAAGAACTAGAGCACTGGTTTTAAGAAGAAATGGGTTTGAATATTGCCTGAGACACTGACCAACTCTATAATCATGAACAGCTTTAAGTTTCTGTTTCCTCATCTTTAAAATAAGTTCTGTTAATAATATCTACTTCACAGGATTGTTGAGAGGGCCAAATGATACAATCTGTATAATTTATTTTGCAAGCCTTAAAATGCTATAGAAACTTGAACTATTTTGTAATTATATCTTGCCCAGAATTTTGCAAACCTTTCCCTTGTCTTTATTGATGTTGTCACACATTCCTGCTACACACACTCAAGCATTCTTGCACAAGTTTGGCTCAGTCAGTTTTATTTCTCATCCCACTGGGCCCTCCAGGGATACAGCAGCAGTGCTTCAAGCCATTGTCAAGGTGCTGGGGCATCTATGACCCATCTCCAAAGACTATTATTCTGCAGCTTGCCATCATCCTTCATGGTTCCCCTGCCATTTGTCTCCTCCTATGGTTGGCAAGAAACTCCTCATCTCAGAGAGAAGAGGCTGGGCACAGAGTCAATTGATGCAAATTAGCATTCAGCCAATTGTCTGTCGGCAAGACCTCACTTTGCTCCTTGGACAGAGAAGCACTCAGTACTTAAGTGAAATCATTCGAGAAGTGGTATCATCCCAGACAGCCAGTGGTGATCAAGTATAGAAGAGCAAGGAGCTGGAGGGGTGATTTTGGCTGAGATCCAGTGACTAAATTCTACTCTATCACGTCACAGGCAAACTATAGGACAGCAAGACTCTCTGCCTTCTTTGTCTCTCCATGTGGAAACTAAAAAGCTTGGTCTAGGTGCTCATCCTTGGAAAATGAACCTTTTCTTTAAGTTCCCATTGCAACTCAGCTGTGTGCCCACTCCTCAAATGTTACTCATTTATCTGTGTCTATAGATTTCATTCAAATAAATTTGGTTCAACTGAACAAACATTTATTAAGTGCTTTGTGTCAATCACTCTACTAGCTGCTGGGAATATAAAGCCAAAAGCTCAAGCTGTCATTGTTCTTGTGTGTAAGAAATTGTCATACCCTCAAGGTGCTAATGAAAAGAACATTGATGGATAGCTAAGTGGCATAGTAGATGGATCACTGGCCCTGGAGTCAGGCAATTTGAGTTCAAATCCAGGCTTACTAGACGAGTGATTCAAAACAAATTATTTAACCTCAGTTGCCTCAAAAAATAAAAATAAAATCACTGAATTTGGGAGTCAGGAAATATAAATTCAAGTTTCAACTATGTTACCAACTGACTGAAAGACTGGTTAAACTACTAAAATGGGAGTAATAATGACCATTTCAATTATTTTTTCCCCATTGTGATTTCTTCCTTTTGTTTACTGGATTAGCCATAAATTACCCAGTTACATATCCTTCCTCCCAAAATCCCATATACACATTTTAATCATTAGACTCTCTCCTGTCTTTTTAGTCACTCTTTCCTCCATCCCAGTATTTCTAGTCACTACATAAATGAAGAATTGAGGAAATCTATACAGTGTCCCTACAGTATCACAGAACCCTGACTTGTGAGCATGGGTAAAACTACTTATGGAAAATGGTCTTTTGTTTCTGCCTGTGTTTGACAGGTTGCTCAGTGGGGCTCCTGGGAACCACAGGTAAGAAAAGCTTCTCATGATAAGGGGAAACTGAAAATGACTGAAGGAAGTATTTTTTTCTTTATAGAACAAGCAGCATGTGAATGTGAACCTGGGCAAGGCTATCTTGTGAGACTAACATGGAGTATGGCTAGCAGATTTGTGGGATTTGAAATATCCTCCTCTATCTTCCATTGCCAGAAACATCTTATTTAAGCACGGGGGCAAAATAGTGCTGAAAAGAATTGAATCCTAGCTCTATCTCTTATTGTCTTTTTAGACAAGCTGTTTCACCTCTGCTTTTTAATTTATAAAAATGAGGAGTTGACTTAGCCTTGAGAAGAGAAGAGTAAGGATAGCAATCATAGCTTAATTCAACTTTTAAAAAGGTTATTGTAGAGAAGAGGGACCAGACTCATAGGATCCTAAACCTAAAGCTGGAATGAATCTTAAAATCCATCTAAAATAATCTTTATATGTTATAGATATTCTGAGATTGACTTATGCAATCATAATCTCCTGACATACCCCTCCAACTGCCTATTCACTGTCTTAAATTGGATGACCCATAGACATCTTAAACTTGGCATGTTCAAACTCTTGAAATTAGTTTTTAAATTCTAGTGATTTAATTTTCTCAACATCTTTCTTATATGCCCTCTTCCTGTTCTGTCGTGGCTACTTTAATCACCTCATACCTAGACGACTGCAATAACCCATTAGTTAAGTCTGTTCTCTCTTGGATCAAACTCTTATCCATTCCCCATTCAGCTTTCAAACATATCTTCCTAAAGCTCAGGTCTGACCATAACTTTTTCCCCATGCTTTATCTATTCACTATATACCAATAATTTTCTGGATAAGATATAAATTCCTCTATTTAGCACTTGAAACCCTTTAAAACCTGGCCTCTTTTAGTTTACCAGAGTTCTTTATTCAACACTACTCAATACCCACTCAACCTAACCTGTGAGCAAGGAGGATTGGTTTCTATGCTGTTCCTTGAGCAATAGCATCTCACTATCCCATGCTTTTTGCTGACTGTCCACCATGTCTGAAATCTTCTCCCTTCTCATCTCAGCCTTCTAGCTTCCCTAGCTTCCTTTAAATCATCACTAAAATCTCTTCTTCTACAGGAAGCATTTCCGTATTCCCCTTTATCCTGATGTGCCCCTCTGTTGTTGATTATCTCTGTTTTATCTTGTTCATATTATTGTACATAGTTAGCATGTTGTCTCTCTCATTAGACTGTAAACTCCTTGGGAACAGGAACTGTCTTTTCCTTCTCTTTGCATCTACAGTGCCTAATACTTGGTAAATAAGGAGTATTGAGTATTGAGTAGATAAGGAGGATTGACTAGAGAGGTAAAAGGATTTGCCTAATTATAGGCAATCAGTTATAGGCACAAAATTTGAAACGAAGTCCTCTGGTAGCAAATTCAATCAATGTATACGTGTACATGTATGTGTGTGTGTGTGTGAGAGAGAGAGAGAGAGAGAGAGAGAGAGAGAGAGAGAGAGAGAGTTAAGTTTTCTTATTCTGTCTCTGTTCTGCTTTTTCTTAAAGGACAGAACTGGGGGCAAATGGAAGGTGAAGAGACAGCTTTCAGGTCCATGTAATCAATGCTATTTAGAAGTGGTTTTACTCATTGAAGTAGTGGGCTTTCCCTCAGTAGAAGTCCTGTAAGAAAACATTGATGATCTGCTATTGGAAATGTGGCAGAGGGAATTTTTGTTTAGGTATGAGTTGGAATATATTGACTCTGAGTTCCTTTCCAACTCTGATATCTATGAGCTTTTAGTCTTAAGGTCTTTTCTAGCTCTACTCATTAGACAAGATGTTAGCCCTTCTGGACAAAGGTGATGGTGAGCCTGAGAGTTGAAAGCAGTACCAGTAATTACAAGACAGTCTTGTACAACCAGAGCCCTAGTTGTCTAGAACAGGTGTTCGAAATGGGCTAGTGTTGAAGCCTTGTCAATTTTATAGCATTTAAAATGTGATTTAGACCTAGATTAGTGTCATGGTTTTCCGTGGTTGCATTGGTTTTTGAGGTTTTTCCTTCACATACATATGTTTTTATGTATTTTCCACTACAGAAACAATGTAACACTAATCCCTGGGAAGTATTCCAAGGGAATACTGTGTCTCTCCTGATTTAAAACTTAATTTCCTAGATTTAGAATTAGGAGGGAGCTCATAAATCATCTAGTATAACACTTTTATTTTGGGAGGTGATAATGATTAATTATAATAATAATAGTAATGAACATTTATATATTACTACATGCTAGGCATTGTGCTATGTGCTTCAAAATTTTTATCTCATTTGATTCTTATAAAAACCCTGGGAAACAGATGCTATTATGATCTCTATTTTACAGATAAGGAACTTGCCATGAGGAACTGCTAATAATTGTATGAGAATTTTTATTGACTCAGGATTTCATTATTTCAGTTCTGGAACTTTGTCCACTGTGCCATTTATCTGCACCAAACAAAAAAATAAATTAAAAAAAACCAACTATGACTAGAGAGGTTATGTGTACCTAAGGCCATACTGGTAATGAATGGCATCTTTTATACTATGGCTCTATTTGGTATATTCTTATTTTCTGGAGATCATTCATCTAATAATAGGTGAGACATTCATGAAATGTCTTAGGGTTGTATCTCTGATATGGCACCCATCTGAGCCTCTGCCCCATAAACACTGAGAGTTATTTGAGGACCCTAGATATATCATTCTTCTCTAAAATCTGCATTCACTTTCCATTGTCTGAAAGGTTAAGTTCCAATTTCTTAAGATATGCTGTTTGATCCCATCTACCTTTCCCCTCTTATTTCCCTTGACTCCCCAAAATAAACACTGGCCCCAGTTAATTTAATCTCTTTATTCCCTCATGGTGGGCAGGGAGAGCCAGGAAGTTGTTTGAGTTCTCCTCAATTTCCCTCAGAAACAACATTAAATCAAGTCTTTGAACACATTCTGGAGCAACAGATGCTACAAAAAGAAAGAGTGAAACAATTTTTCAGCTTAAGATAGCTTAAAAGGACTTTAGGAAAGGTCAGTATCACTTGGGTGAGAAGGGAGTTTAGCCCAGTGCAAATGGTTTCCAGATAAACCAGAAGGAAAACCTTTGCCATAGAACAGATCAGCAGTTGAAACCTTTCTTTTCTGAGCCAATAAGTCAGTGCTATAACAAGCCAGTGGTGCAGTCTTCAGAGACAACATCAGATGGGACTAGGTTTAGCTATCCCAGTGTAGTGACCAAGTCATCAAACACCTGAGGTCTCACCCAGCACTCAAGCCAGTAACTTTGCCAGGGTCGCCCAATGGAAGATCTTGGGATAGTACCCCTTGTGTCCCAGAAGCAAAACTCAATTTTAAAAGGCACAAAATAGGCAAAAAAACAGGAATAAAAAAGTAACAACCATAGAAAGATACTATGATAATAAGAAAAATCAAAATACCAACTCAGAAGAAAACAAATATGTACACATGAAACCTCAGAGTAGGATAGGAATTAGTTTGAAGCCCAAAAAGTCTTTTTGGAAGAGCTCAAAAGTATTTTAAAAGTCAAGTAAAGTAAAAGAGGTAGAAGAAAAGTTGTGGAAAGAAATGAGAGGTATGTAAGACAGAATCAAAAGTTTGGAAAATGAAGGACAAAAATTGGGGGGAAAAAACTGTACCTTTAAAAATACAATTGGCCAAATGAAAAAAAAAAAAACAGAACAAAAAGACCCCTTTAAAAATAGAATTTAATGAAAATTATAAAGGTGGTATAAAAAAGCTAACTGAAAAACATCAGACCTTAAAAATTAAAATTGGGGAAAGAGAAGCTAATGACTTTCTGAAACATCAAGATTCAGTTCAACAAAATAAAAAAAAATAGAAATGAAAAGAAAATATATAACACCTCATTATAAAACAACCAACCTGGAAAATCGATCCAGGAGAGATAATTTAAGATTTATGAGACTCCCTGAAAGGTATGGTATAAAAAGACCTTGAATAGCATCTTTCAAGAAATCATCAAGGAAAAGTGCCCTAGTAGCTTAGAACCAGAAAGTGAAATGATCATTGAAAGAATCAATCAATCACCTCTTGAAGGAGATTATAAAATGAAAACTCCAAGGAATATTGTAGCTAAATTCCAGAATTAGGTTAAGGAGAAAAAAAACTGCAAGCAATCAGAAAGAAACAATTCAAATATTGAGGAGCCACAGCCAAGATTACCCAGGGTTTGGTAGATTCCATATTAAAAGGTCAGAGAGCCTGGAATATAATATTTCAAAAGGCAAAATAGCTTGGAATATGGCCAAGAACCAACTACATAGCAAAATTGAGCATATTCTTCAGGGGGAAACATGAACATTTAATGAAATAGTGGATTTTCAATCATTTCTGATGACAAGACCAGAACTAAACAGAAAATTTATATCTTCAAATACAAGATTTAAGAGAAACATAAATAAGTAAACAGAAAAGAAAAAATATATTTAAAGATTAAAATGCTTATATCCATACATGGAAAGATGATACTTATAACTTGAGAATGGTATCTTTATTAGGGCAGTTAGAAAGGATATACATAAGCAAAGTGTGTGAGTATAAGTTGAATTTGATGTAGTGATATAGAAAAGAAAAGATAAGATAAGGAGTAGAAAAGGGATTGTAAGGTGAGTAGAGTCAGGGGGAGGAGGCAAAAGGAGACAAAATGGGGTAAATTACATCACATGAAGAGGCACAAAAGACATAGAGGGAAACAAAGAAGAAAGATAAACATTGTTTGAACCTTAATCTCATCAAATTGGACTCAGAGAGTCAACTACACACACACTTAGTTGAATATAGAAAGGTGTCTTAGAGTGAGTGAATAGAAGGGATGGCAAAAATAGTAGAAGAAAAAAAGAGAATGGAAGAGCAGGATAGAAGGGAAGGCAGATTGAAGAAGACAGTAGTCAGAAACAAAACACTAGAGAGTAGAAACAGAATTAAAAGAGAAAAGAAAGTATAAACAAGGGAGAAAATAGGATGGAGGGAACTACACAGTTGATAATCATAATTATGAATGTGAAAGGGATGAACTCTCCTCCAAAATGGAAGTGGATATCAGAGTAGATTAAAAGCCAGAATCGTATCCTTCCTCTTTTCTATCCATATTTATTTGTTTCATCCATAATTATTTGTTTCAAGTTCACAGTTTAAGCTCTACTTCTTTCATAAACCTCTTGTAACTTCTCTAGTCTCCACAGTGTTCTATCCTTCTACTGTACTACATAACATGTCTTTACAAAGCATTAGACACTTAGCCTAACTCAGGAGCTCTTGAGTTTTTTATATCATAGTGACCTTTGGCATCCTGGTTCAGCCTATTTTATTTTCACAGAATAATTTTTAAATGCCCAAGATTACACACAATGCACAATGAAATTACTTATATTGAACTACCATTATCAAGATATTAATTAGAAGAAAACAGGTTTACAGACCTCAGGTTAAGAACTCTCTGATTTAGATTGACTTGTTATTTCACCTTTTCCCATTAATATTTTTTAATTTTAAAAATAATAAAAATGTCATTTATTTTTTAAATTTTTGGAATCATTTCCCAACATGCTCTCCTGTTGTATTTTCCCTTGTCACAGAAGAATTTAACCAAAAAAGAACTACAAAGCAACTGTGTTTGACAATATGTTCAACAGAATTTAAGCATTGTTTCCTATTTCTCTAAGAAAGGAAGGTATACTTTTCCCTCTTTTTTCTGGGACCAAGATTAAGCATTTTAATTAACCCAAGTTTGTTGACCTTTTAATGTTGTTTTCATTTACATTATTGGAGTCATTATGCATATTGTTTTCTTGGTTCTACTCTCCTCCTTATGCATACATTTGTACATGTTTGTATAGTTCTCTGAATAACTCATATTTATAATTTCTCAGAATGAAACTCTGATTTCTTAAGAAACTCTCCAAGTTTCCCAAAGCATATCAGTACCTACTCTGATGTCATGAGGATTAGGGAATTGCCTGTGGGGCCTTGAGAGATTCAATGATTTACACAGGGTCACACAGTCAATGTGATAGAGGTCATTTCTGACCTTTTGTCTTCTTGATTCCAAGACTGCTTTCTATCTAGTGTACTACAACTACTTCTCCATCATTTCTTAATGTGTAATAATATTCCATTCATATGCCATAGTTTGTTCAACCATTACCCCCTATCAGTGAGCACCTACTTTGTTTCCAAGCTTCTATGACCATTAAGGGAGATGCTACATCCATTTTTCAAACTTAAGGTTTCTATCATTGGCCACCTTGGGATTCTGTATTTTGCATGTGTATATTGCACATCTTCCAACTCAAATGTAAGCTCCATAAAAGCTGTGACTATACATTGGTCCTGGGCTGAACATATAGTAAGTACTAGGTAAAGATTTATAGAATGGATGCATTTCCTACTGTCTTTCTCAATGTGCAAATTTGAACAGAGTTTACAATATCCCAAAAATCTAGTTCTATTTCTTTTTGTTTTTAAGTCCTGGTTCTTAGATAAATATTCAAATTAAGAACCAAGAATAGTAAGAGACATGCTCATGAACATTTATTCTATCCCCACTCCCCATCTGAGTCTAGCTCTTTTAATAAATTTGCTTTTCCATATAACCAGATGAATGTGGGACCCAAATTCACTCACAGAAGTTTCACATTTCCATCTTTCTTTAGTGTTTAAGAATTCTTAGTGCACTAAACAAGATTAGTACAAATTAGTACCTCAGTTGGGTTGTAGAAAGCTCAGGGAAATATGGAAATCCCATTCTTCATTTTTTAAAAATTTCAATAATATTTTATTTTTTCAAACACATGTAAAGATAGTTTTCTACATTCATCTTTTGAAGTCTCATTTTTTAGACTTGGTATGATACTACTCTGGAGGAAATCCCTGCTTTAGAGAGCTAGTTAATAATTGGGTGGTCAAATTAGCATTATTGTGTCTGAACTAGACTGGGTGCTTGCTCTTTGCCCCCTAGCTAGACCTTTGCCAGGTAATATATTTTTTAAAATAATATTTTATTTTTTCCAATTGCATGTTAAAACAATTTCTAACATCAAAAAAAAGTTTTGAGTTCTAAATTTGATCCTTTCTTCCCTCCCTTTCTTGAGATGGTAAGCAATCTGGAATATGTTAGACATATGCAATCATCTAAAACATTCCCATGAAGATTCAAGTGAAAAAAAAAAAGAAGGAAGGAGGAAGGAATGGAGGGAGGGAGGGAGAGAGAAAGGAGGAGGAGGAAAAAAACAAAGAGAAAAATAGTATATTTCAGTCTGTATCAGTATCACTTCTTCTGGAGGTATGTAGTATGTTTCATCATGAATCCTTTGGGATTGCCTTGGATTATTGTATTGATGTGTTGATTCACAGTTCTTCATCATTCAATATTGCTGTTACTGTGTACAATATCTAGGTTCTGTTGACTTTATTTGCATTAGTTCATGTAATTTTTTCCAAGTTTTTCTAAAATCACTCTCCTTAGAAAGGGACTCTCCTATGCAAAAATGTTTGAGGCAAGCCCTTTTTGTAGTGGCAAGAAACTGGAAACTGAGTGGATGCCCATCAGCTAGAGAATGGCTGAATAAGTTATGGTATATAAATGTTATGGAATATTATTGTTTTATAAGAAAGGATCAGCAGGATGATTTCAGAGAGGCCTGGAGAGACTTACAGAAACTGATGCTAAGTGAAATGATCAGAGTCAGGAGATCATTGTACCATTGTGCATGGCAACAGCAAGATAATTTGATGATCAATTCTGATGGACATGACTCTTCTCAACAATGAGAAGATTCAGGCCAGTCCCAATGATTTTATGATGATGAAAGCCATCTACACCCACAGAGAAGTCTGTGGGAACTGAGTGTGGACATAACATTTTCAATTTTGTTGTTGTTGTTGTTTGCTTGAATTTTATTTTTTTCTCATTTTTTCCTTTTTGATCTGATTTTTTTTTGTTCACCAAGATAATTGTATAAATATGTATGCCTATATTGGATTTACATATATTTTTACCATCTAGGAGAGGAGATGAGGGAAGGAGGGGAAAGAAATTGGAACACAAGGTTTTGCAAGGGTAAATGCATAGATTTTGAAAATAAAAAGCTTCAATAAAAATAATAAAATAAAATAAAATCACCCTCCTTGTCATTTCTTATCACACAATATTATTCCGTCACAAACACATAGCATAATTTATTCAGTCATTCCTCAATTGATGGGCATCTCTTCAATTTCCAATTCTTAGTCACCACAAAAGAGTTGCTATAAATATTTTTGTACAAGTAGGTTAATTTCCTTTAAAAAAATATCTTTAGGATTTGGCCTAGCAATGATATTGCTAGATCAAAGGGTATGCACAGTTTATAGCCCTTTGGGCATAGATCCAAATTGTTCTGCAGAATGATTGGGGCAGTTCACAATTCTAACAACAATGCATTAGTTTCCCAGTTTTCTCATATTCTGTTCAATAATTATCATTTTTATTTTTTATTTAAATATATATTTTATATTATATATTATTATTATTTATATATCCAAACTGATACATAGGATATGGCACCTCAAAGATGTTTTAATTTGCACTTCTCTTATCATTAGTGATTTAGAGCAATTTATATTTTTATATTTTTAAAATATATATTTTATATCAACATATAAACCATATATTATATTTTAAGAAATATAAATATACATAGCTTTGATTTCTTTATCTGAAAATTTACAGACTGTATTTAGGTCCTCAGTTTTCAGTTTACTTTGGTCTTGTTTCTCATCTATCACCATGGTTGAGTCTTCAGGAATTTTCTCTCTTGAACATATTGAGTACGGGGAGAGTATAAGCAAGAAAGAAACTTGTATGATTTCAGGATGGGGCTTGTGCTCCACAGGGGAAAAATTCTTTACTCAAGGATACACCCATGGTAATGAGAAAGAATTTAAGGGGTAAGCACAGGGGATTTATTGAAGTCACAAGTTGCAAGCCAGATTCACCAGGGATCCTGAGAACCTTTGTTTAGCTAACATGGGATGAGAACTGAATTTAGGCATGGGGACTGTCATGAAACATCCTAATCTACCAGAGGAGTCTGAGCTATTTGCTTTTGTTAATGTCTGGAGTCATAGTGATGAAGATACAACAAGAATCAGGAGGGAGAATGACATAGCAATCACTGCCATAAAAGAAATTTATCTTGACCAATATGTCTGATACAAATCATCACATCACCAATTTCTGTCCTTCCTAATAGTGACTCTGGGCTTACTTTCCCAACTATGGTGACTGTTGTGAATACTTTTCTTGGTTTATGCCAAGATCCTTGGCATAAAGTTGGTCACCAAGGTGAATTCTTGTTGACTCTCCTCTTAGATCACAACTTGGACCAAACCATCTCCTCCCAAAGGGTTCCCTGTTTATTGTCATTAATTACTTCCTTCACTAGACAGAAGATAATTCAACAGCTAAGGTTGACAAAAAAGGAAGTGACTCAGCTGATATTCTTAAATAGGAATTGTGGATGGGGTTAGGGATGCTTTTATAAGGATCTAACCCAGTGTGTATGTGGGGAACCATTAACTCTCCCTTAGAGAGCCTGTGCTAAAATGCTGAATTATGTCACTAAATTTCTCTGCATATAAAATGAAGAGGTTCTACTAGATGATTTCTAAGAACCCTTCCAGTTTTGAATCCATTTATTTTGTTTCTTTATTTTTTCTCTTAGGAATTTTCATTTGGATTTTATAAATCATTTCTAAATTTCTTTTTAAAATTCATACTTCATCTCTTCCAGCAATTCCAGTTAGACTTATATCCAAGCTGTGTTTTTTCTTTGTTTTTAAAAGCTGTTTTTCTTTGAAGCATTGTCTGTAGATATTTTGGAGTAATTCACTTCTTGTAGCTTCATGTCTTTGGCATCCCTACACCACAGTAGTTCTTTGTGTTGGGTTTTAAAATTTTGTTTATTCTTCTAGCCTATTGTTTGGTCTTTATTAAGGGTAAGCTCAGTGTACTTATAGGGGAAATGTGCAGTCTTGAGTTTTTATCTACTTGATTCCTTCTGCTGCTTTATTGAAGTATTGATTGTTATATTATTCCAGGATTTGGGGGGGCGCAGCTCAAATTGGTGAACTGAAAATTTTCAATGCTCCCAAAATGGTGTGATCTGGGGCAAAGTCTGATTGCTACCTTCCTTGTCTGAACTTAGCAATTTTCAGTAAACTGCTGCTGGACTCAGACACAACCCATCAGCTAAAAAACTTTTAGATTGGGAGTAACAGAACTGAAGATTCTTCTCATGGTAGGGAATTCCTACACTGATTATTCCAGTGTAGGCTGCAGCCTGGACTGGAGACAAGAAATGAGACCCCATTTCATTCTTGGGGTCAGAACCACAACTTACCTATTGCTTGCTTCTTAACTTTTTTCTTGTTCAGTTCAAATCTCCCCACCGTATCCCAACCCTGGGTATAGATCTCCTCCTCAGTCTGCCCTGGATCTATGATCTTGAATTGGGACCATAGCAAAAAGGTTATCAGTTGGCACATTTTTTTCAGTATCCTAAATAAGGTCATGGTAGCTCTGATCCAAACTTAGTACATAGTCTCATTCTCTTACTATCCTTGAGTACTGGGATGCTCTGAATACATTTTCTTGGCTGGATCTCCACCTCCACCCCCAGCATCCCAAAACTCTCTGAGTGTCTATAGAAGCCAAGCTGGGATGAAGAAATTCCTCACTGATTTTTTTCCCTTGGATTTTCCAATAAGGATTTGATCTGGTGGATTTTCTAGAACTTTATGGAGAAGGTGTATTGGATGAATCGGATTACACTTCTTCACAGCTTCTCTGCCATCTTGGCTCTGTCCTCTCAATCTGATTCATTTTCATTACTAATTATTTTTTGTTACATCTCACATCCACTGTGTATTTCATTCTCCTCTGGCAGATGCTTAATATAAAAAAAAATTTTGGAGACCAATGTTTTATTATTCATTACCATATAATGATATGTATAGGTTTCTAGTATTAAAAAGATGGGACTTTGCCTCCTGGAGAATTTTGAAGTTGTTTAAAGGAACTTTGTTGTTTTAGCAGTCCAGCTTATTCTTTTCCTCCTGTTTAATTATAGTACTAACTCATTGTTCTGTTTAATTATGAACCTAGCTCATCATCCATTTTCAGTTTCTGTCAAAGATACAAAAATGTACACATGCTACATTTATAGAGGTATATGTAGAACTATATAGAAGTGTATTATAAACACATATATGGGTGTAATATCTCTTCAGCCTTGGTATTCCACAATTGTGATGTTTTACTACTCTGATTGAAGGATGGAGCCATAAGTTCCAAACTTCCATTTAAGAGAACTTAGCTCAAACACTTCCTTCTTACCTGTTTTCTCTACTTTGAGACTTCTTTGACCATGGTACTTTCATCTAGTACATTCTTCTCTCCATCTTACCCCCTATTCCTCACCCTCCACTGCTTTTCAGCTTTCTTTTGTGTTTTGCTTTCCTCCATTAGATTGTAAACACCTTGAAGGGAGGTACTCCCTTTCTTTTTTCCATATTTATAATCTTCAATACTTAGCAGAGTGTCTGGCACACAGTAGGTGCTTAATAAATGTTGACTGAAATGTCCATATATGCATAGATGTGCATATACTTACAGAGGAGCTTGATAACTTCCCTTGGACAATAAAGATTTTTCATACCTCTTGTTTTTCTCCTCTCTATCAATCACTCCATTGACCATCCAACATTGCTTTGAGGAAAAACTCGGTTCCTGGGCATTTGCCCCTCAGATGATTATTTTCTTATATAGATGATTAGACTAAAATATTTTGAGTCATTCCTGATCTTACTCAGGAGATTCTGCAATGTTCCAATGCTTGACATAAGCAGTATCATATCTGTGAACAATTGGAATAGCTAGAAGATCACACCATAAAGGTAAGTAGGGTATTAAAGTGGAATTTTTCCTTTCCTAGAAAGATAACTCAGATTTTGGAGAGTCAGGAAAATTCCATATTGATTACTAGTCAAATAGTTTCCTTACCCTTGACTCAGAGTGTGATATCAGTGACTCTAGTTCTTTTTTTATTTAAACATATTTAAGGGAAGGATGTGAGTGCTGAGGTCATTTCTATGGGCCTAAGCAGGACTATGATTGATAAGCATGAACAGTAACTAAAGACACCCTGAAGGAGAAGCCAGTTATCAATTAGGACAATTGTCTCTTGAAGGCTTGTTTTCTAACAAAGCTGAGTTTTCTGTTAGGCTTGTGTTGATCAGGGTCAGTAGACCACCAGTTAGTTGAATAGTGGGTTAATTAATTAAGATATTTTTTTTAAATCTGAAATTTTCCATTTGGTTGAGTTGTGGGTATCTTCCCTTCCCTATTCTCTACTTGCATTTCCCACCAAAATGATCAAAAGAAATAAAACATGCCTTTTGAATGAAATAAAAAAAAAACTCCCTCCCATTAAAAAAAAATGGAGTCTTTTGCTAGATTTGAAAATCAATTAGTCAGTAGGGAGTTTTATTAATCAATCATGTAAGTAATTAAAAATATTGATTAATGGCATGCAGCAGTGAGTACCAGATGCAGTCTCTAACTATCCTTCCTACCCCCATTATATCACTACAGTGGATTTGTAAAGCAGGAGAAAAATGATACTTTCAGTGTTAAAAGGCCCAGTTTTTTGTCATCCCTTTACCCAGAGAAAGAATAAACTACCTTGTGGGGGAGGTATCAGTAATGAAATGAACCACATATCAGTGTTTCCCTTGTGTGAACTCAGGGTGTCCATCATATCTGGTTTTTGGCAAAACAGAAAAGTTGGCAAAGTTTGTATTCTGAACCTCTAGCCTGCCCTTCTGCATACTCAGTGACAACTCCTCCCTATTAATCAACTTATTGACCATCCAACATTGCTTTGAGGGAAAACTCGGTTCTTGGGCATTTGCCCCTCAGTGTATATGTGATTTACTGGCTTCCCTCTCCTGGAGTGACATGTTTAGGTCTCATATTTCACAGAAGCATAAAATCTAGAAGAGACCCTTAGGGATCATTGTGTCTAATTCCCTTATTTTCAGATGAGAAACTTGAAGCCTTAAAGTGTAAAGGTCTTATGCATGGTCACAAGGTAATATAATGGCTATGAAAAGTCTAGAATGCAGTTCTCTTGATATATAGTAGTCTTTTCTCTTCTCCAGACTGTCTAGCTATTCAATATATAATTGGAATAACAAGAAGCTCCTAGCCTTGGGTTTGGGGGTAAGGTGTCCTATTGAGTATGAATAGAGATAGGCCTTGGACTACTTTCATAAGAACATGTGCTCTGACACAACAATCTTTTTTTTTTTTTTGGTCCTATTGGTCCCTATAATGGGACAAGGGTTTAGGGGCAAGGGAAATAGAAATAATGGCCCTTTGCCAGAGAGGAGGAATAGCTCACTCAATAGATTTCAAGGAATGATTCTACCCCCTGTCAAATATTTGGGAATTCTTCAAACTCTCACTCTCTCTCTCTCTCTCTCTCTCTCTCTCTCTCTCTTTCTCTCTCTCTCTCTCTCTTTTTTTTCCTCTCTCTCTCTCTTTCTCTTTCTCTCTTTTTCAGAAATCCATAGGAGAGAGAATCTGACTTTCTCAGCACCAACCACAACCTTAAGCACATAGCAGTGACAATATATGCTGCTTTCCTAGGTGAACCTGGGATTGGATTGCAAGCACCTGACTGTCTCTTCTGCTTTACAGTTGATGGAACCAGGAGATATATAGCATATCCCAGAAAAACCTTTAACCAAGAGTTGGCTAGGTATTTGTTTGTTAATTAGTTTGTTAATAAAGACATAAACAAGACCTTTCTTTCCTATGTCCTGCCATCATAGATTCAATAAGAGGACACTGGGCTAAATTATTTTAAGCCTTAAATGGCATGTACGTAATTTTTTTTAACATTTAAGAAATCTTTGTGGTCATAAATTTGTTGATTATGTTTATAGTCAGGATCTGTCCACTTTGTCTCTATTATGTATTTGGACCAGCTTTTGAACTACTCCTGGATTGCAGCATTTCCAATTCAGTCTTTTGCTTAGAAGGACCAAGGAATATTTAGCTTTATTGTGAGACATGTTGAGAAAACTATCTGACAGGTTCCTCAACCACTGATATATGAATTCCCAGGAGAGTGAAAATCACTCAGAAGATTCTGTCAAGGATATGGTTGTTTTTAACCTTGTTCACCAAAGTCAATATCATTTAGCCCTTAAATGTTCTTTGTATATAAGACCTTGGGCAGCTTGCAACAGAACCTGGATCCTAAAACTTCTCTAGAAACACAAATACATGTGTAGAGAAAGCTGCCTAGGAAATGCTAGCTCCTCTCAGGGCCACTTTACTCTGCCATGGATTGTTTTCACCTGGCTCACTTGCTCCCTCTCCTGGCAAGACAACCTGTCCTGTTGCCATACAACATTATTAATAATAAATTTAATATTAAAATGAGTTTAATAATAATAAATAAAATTTAAATAAATTAATGAATTGAATTACCCTTAGCAGAAAATCCTTTCCTTGCCTTATCCTTTGCCTAAAAGCCGCCTCAGAATAAGAGAAAGGCAGGATGTATTCATTAGGGGTTAAGGGTATTAAAGCTGTAATTTTTGCTTTTCCATTCTAGCAGCCCAGAGGCCCTGACTATAAAAGTCTATGGTATAAAAGGGTAATTGAGTCAAGGAAGGAAAAAAAATGGAAGGTACTCTAGCTAATAGATTTATGGGCACACTTCATGTCTCCTCTTCCCCTTTCCACTCCATGAAGATGAATGATGGCAGGAAGATCATGAGGGATTCCCCACCTGAAAAGACAAGTGGATATAGCCACCCCACAAATTGAGATAGGGATTGGACTTATCCTTTTATTTGCTCTATTAACCTTATGTTATGAAGAATTTCTTCTTCCAAAATAGGTCAATACCTCTCTATAATTTATAGTTTTAGAGAATTGTTAAGAATGCTAAGAGGTTAAGGGATTTGCCCAGGGTGATATAACCACAAAGTGTCAGAAATGAGACCTATTTAAGCCACCATACAATGAGGTTTATAATTCATTGACAAATGTAGCTTCTGACTACAAATTAAATACTCATGTTGTCCAGTTCAGCCAAAAATTTGCCTTTAATATTGAAATATTGACATCTAAGAGATGTACCTTGTTTCTTAACACTTCTCCTTTTCAGATCTTACTATGAATCTTTGGTTTTGACCCAGCTTGTCTCCAGTATGATCTCCCATCAATGTCCCTTCTCAGATAGTCAATTGAATATCCAGTTATATGCTTCATGCTTCTAATCATGATGAATTGTTTCAACAGTACTGAGATATATCAGACCATTCAGTGTGCTAGGTGGTAGATGAAGCTATCTCCATTTCTGGTTCAATAAATCTTGCAAAAATCACATAAACTGGTATTCATATGGTCCATACTAGGTACTAGGTATAGAAGACTGTCCTTCCTTGTTCCCCTTTCAAATAAGTGCACATGTGTGTATGTGTGTGTATTGTGTGTTTATATACACATATATGAGAAAGAACATATGTGCATATGCATGTGTCATTGTTGAGGTCTAGATTTGGGGTACCTAAATGAAATTAGGATTTAGTTGAGGTCTAGTGGCAAGTTTGGGGTATGGGGAGTCAAACAGAGTTCCCCTGCAACCCCCTTGGATTTGGCGCAAGGATATGGTGGTAAATGAGATCTAGTAGCAGCACAAGTCCCCAATAAAGGCATTTATCGGCCCAAGAGCTAGATTGACAAAAGAGGTTTATTATTGGGTTTGGAAGTAAGGAAACAGGTGAAGGTAGAGATAAGGAGGCCACTGGATGGAGGGGCCAGTGGACAGAGGGTCCTCACATGGCTAGCATGTTTGGGACCTCTGCAAAGAGGGGATCCCAGTGTGTCCCTTTTATAATGGGAGACTTAGCTAGAGGAGCTTTTGGGTGTAGCCCCAAAGTTGGCTCAGATCTGGATGGGGGCTGGGACAGGTCGGGATCTTCTATTGGAATACAAAAGGATTAGGATTTGTAAATTAAAGGGTAATTACATTAACTAGGAGGGGGTGGGAATCTTAAAGAAAGGAATCTTTCCCACATCATCATGGCATCATCTCCTGATGTCTTGGTCCTCTTCAAGAGTGAAGAACAGGCATCAACAACCATATGTGTACTCACATACTGAAGGGTAATAACAGTTGAAATAAAGTAGGTCTGGAATCAGAGCATCAGTATTCAAATCTAATATTGCCACCTGTATGATTTTGAGTGGTCACTTAATCCCCCTGGAGTTTTTCTCATTGAAAAAAAATAAAGGGCTTGGACTTTGAGATATCTTTCAGTTCTAGTTCCATGAGTCTATGAAGGGTCCAATGTCATATCATGGTTTATTCAAACCTGTCCCTTCTAGTTCTAAATCTAAATCTAAAACTAATATGAATTTCCTAATTCTGAATCTCTGTTTTGTCAAGTAGTCTTCCTCTGTAGCAGAGCCCTTGGATCATGATGAGCCATAGACACCATGCTATAAGCCCAACTCATTTTAACTTAAAAAATTGTGTTTCTGCTCCTTCTAACTCAGACCCCCACCTATTCTGCCCTGAGCAAGATGGCCCTTCATTTCTTTGTGATGGTTGCCTTATCACTAATGTTTATCAATTCTTGGTCCTTGGAAGTACCTTTTCCCTTAATATGCTAATATCACTGGAACTTTTTTCTTTATTATATGATTCTCTAAAAGTCCTCATGTGGGGCAGAGGCCTCTATTGAAGGGTAGTACAGAAAAAAATCAGGGAAACAGATATTTTTGGTTTGTCTTTTTTATTTTTTAAAAATCAGGTTGCTCTTCCTCAGATGGAATTTGCAGTTCCAGATCGGCTCTGTTTGCTCAGACTTGCTGACATTTCCATGGTCTTTTATTAAAAAATCCGATTAACCTGCTGAGAAAGCAGGATGTTTGTCCAAAGCTTATGGATTCTCCCTTCTTGCCCATCCTGTGTTGAAGTCTGGGTAACATCAGGTTTGCAGTGGCAGGGCACTTTCTTTTAAGGACTTGGTTTCCTTTTTCATAAACGGAAATAATACTCTGAGTGGAGTAGAGTATGCCCAAAGAAGAAAGACCCATTCCCTCTGAAGATTTGTACTAAGCAACCCTGCTTATTCAGTCATAGAAAGGGTCTTAGAGATCCTTTTCTCCTCCTCATCTTGCCTTTTTTATGTAATCAATAATCTGTTGATCCCTTTTAGAAAAAGGAAATGGGTATTGAAAAGTAGGAGGAATAGCAGTCAAATTAGAGATGTTCTGTACTTTTCCCCCATTCTTCATTAGTCTGAGATCTAACTAATAGAATTTTTGAAATATCTTCTCCTTATTATTTATTTCCAAGGATGTTTGCTGAGTGTACATTTTCCCCAGGATAAACTGATCTACTTCTATTCCAGAGTAACAGAAACTATTACTGAGCTTTGTGTATGTGTGTATGTGTGTGTTCTTGTGAAACTGATTGCTTGAATTGCTACTAGTTTAAGAGCATTTGGTAAACTAATTTCTAGTTTTACAAAAAGAAGTTATTGGGCACTCTTTGAGGAATGATCCAAGATCCTTGCAGCCTCAGTGAGAATTCTAATATCACAATTGCTGGTGGAGCTGAGAAAAGGAGGGCTTGATCTGACTCAATAGGCAACAGAGGCATCAACTTCAAGGACTATAGTTCATATTTATCTTAAGTCTTATATAACATATAAACTCAAGGCATCTCTGACCCTGACATAATGAAATTAATCACTTTTACTCACATGAATGACCCCAAGAGCCAATATTTCAACTTGGAGGCAGATTAGTGAAATATATGTATATGCCTGTATAAATAAATATCTAATACTTTCTCTCCCTCCCCCACCTCTCCATTTTGAGTACACACAGTCCCTAGTATTTCACTAGAGGAATGCTCATATTAATTGGCACTGAGTTCATGTAGAGACTGCTGACACAATTAGTCATAATAATAATAAAAAGAAATCCACATTTCTGCAGGAAGTGAAAATGCTATTGGAATTTTAATAACGGCTCTACCTTCCTTCCCATGAATGATTAACTCAAGTGGATTTCAGACCTGAGATGGCACTTCATCCACTCAAGACCCATAGGAAAACTGCAAGAACTAAGCAATAAAAGCTATTCAAATATCAGAAGTGACAACTGGCTGATGTAGAAGACATTGAACAGGGAATTAGGGATGAACTCAGGCCAGTACCTCAGAGTCTTTATATATAGCATCCTGCCATTCTTTAGAAAATGGAGGTTTGGACTATACTGACCCTTCAGCTTCCATATTCTCTGTGTCTTTTGCTGATATTGTCTCTTGGGGCTGGTCCAGACCAAGTCAGGCTTATAGAATGTCAGAGCTGGAAGGATCTTTGGAGACCACATAGCCAATTTTTAAAAATTTTATAGCAAATAATAATAAAAATGAGAAAGGTTAAATGATTTAACAAGAAGCTGTTGGAGGATCTGGTTATGTTTAGTCTGGCGAAGAAAAGATTGACGATGGAGAATGAGGTCTCAACTAGAGTTCAAGCATTTAAGTGTTACTGTGAAAGAGGATGAGCCTTGGTCTGCTTGGCACAAAAGCAAAGACCTGGAGCAATAGTTGAGGATACAAAGAGGAACAGAGGAGAGTAGCAGAGAAGCAGGTCTCATTTTGATATTTAAAAAAAGCTTCCTAACAATCAGAACTATCCAGTGATGGAATGAGTTGACTTGGTAAGTAAATGGGTACATCCCACCTTTGTCACCTCTAGAGGTCTTCAGGGGAAATCTGAATGACCACTTGTTAGGAATGTTGTAGTGGGAATGAACTCTTGTTTCTTTGTGTAAAGTTTGCTCAAGGTAAACTTTGATCTAGAGGTAAAACCTGACTTTGAGGTCTGGGATCTTTCTATCATTCCATGCTGCCTCCCTAATTAAAATTTTTGGTATTAAGTGAAAGAGTTCTAAATGGGTATGGGGTCCCAGGTCTGTCACTGAATGAGAAGTTCAGTTAATGTTAACTGTTTGAACATGGTGAAAAGAACCATAGGAGGATCCTTGATAGGGTCCTAAGTACCAGCAGCAGTAGTATTGGGTTCTAGGAGGGCATTGGATTTGGTATCTCCATGAAAAAGGTATATAGGGAAGAAGTACCTAGGAATTTACTTTGGCTGGATACGAAGGAAAAGAAAGGCTCAGATGTAGGAATCTGTGGCGTTGTGGGAAGAGTACTATATTTGGGGTCAGAGGACCTAGGCTTGAAATCTTCCCTTCCACAAATTTCTGCAAATACCTTAACCCATTTGAGCATCAGTTTCCTCAAATAAAAAAAGAGGATATTAGACTGCATGAGATCTGTGTCAGTTCTAGATCTCTTATTCTTTTCTTATAATCCTTAACTAAAACTTTTGATTTTTTTCTAAAATCAGAAATAATTTACCCAATGCCTGATTTGGGTCTAGGATGCCTTTGGAGACAGTTGTCTGGATGTCTGTTTTGCTTTAAGGAGTATGTTGTTAGAGGCTCTTTGGGATGGATCACTAAATTACTAAAGGAAATAAAGTACAGAGGAAGGAGGAAGTATATAAGAAGCCAATGTGGTTCTAGATTCCAGTGTGCTGTTCTTATAGACTCAGTATTGCTGGAGCTGATTCCTCTGTACTCTGAAAACCTCTATTCATTTTAAAAGTAGGAGCAGAGATCAGACTGGCTTCATGCCCACAAGACACTTTTTCCTGGAATGAGGCGTATAGAAATGACAGCTTTTCTCTGTAGAGATAATTCAATTGGATTTAAAATACTTGGGGGTGTGAGCCAAAGGTTCAACCAAATTCCTATTTGTCCTTTCCAAAATCACCTTCCCCCTAGCCTCAAACCCAGCTTTTTCCCAGTCAAATGATGCTCACCTACAGAACCCTGTACCCGCAGGGCTTGCTCTCAAGTATCAAATCTTAAGGAAGACATTCTTTCTAAATAGCAGGAAGGCAATGAAGACCCAGATTGCTGTGCCCAGCAAGTCCTGGGCAAGGGGCTCAGCATGAGAAGTAGGTGACTTCATCTCCCAGCTGAAAGGGAAATAGCCACCCAGGAGAGAGTGTCCAACGTAAACCAAGATGGAATTCATTCCTGTAACAAGAAGGTAGAGAGAACAGGGCTTTAATTTACCATCTAGTTCCTCCCTTTTCAAAGGCTCAGAGCCTCAGAGTGACAACAATTTTAGCACCACTTGTTTCTGCCCATCTGCAGGCCAAGGAAGAAAGGCCACAAGAGGAAGAGCCTTCTGTAATCTAAACAGAATTGGGCCTCTATCAAACTTCTCAGGTCTGAAAAAAGTAGATGGAGTTAAGCACTGGTTATTTTTTAACTTTTAAAACTTAGAATCAAAATAATTCTTTGAGCTATTTGAAGGGCTGATATAATAGTATGAGACACAAAAAAATCCAAAATATTCATTTTGATGGGAAGCAAAACAAACAAACAAACAAGCAAACAAAACCCTAATAACACTAATGGGCCTGCTCAGCCACAGCAGGTACCAAAGCAGGATCAAAAAGTTAGTTATTAGATGATTTTCAGGTCTGTCCTCTGAGAGAGTCTTTATTTTGGTGATTTCTACAATACATGTGATTATCTTTTGCCATTATCCCTATTCTAATTTTTTTGTTCATATTAGGAAAAGCTAGGCATTTAAAAGTGTGTGTGTGTGGGAGAGGTTCTTAATTTGTTTCAGTAAAAATCTATTTGGAAATAGTCTTCCTTATGAATCTCTAGGAGGAATAGGCAGGAAAAAGTCCCATGTCTAATTCACAGGGACTGTGAATTCTTAACATAATCCAATCCAATTCAATCAAACTCAAGAATAAACACATAAACACATACACATTCTGGGATTTAATTTTCTCACCTGAAAAATTAAAGGATTGAAATAGATGCCTCTGAGATCTCTTTTAATTCTATAATTCCATCATCACACCTGGAGGAGATTTTAGAAGATCATCTACTCCAGTCATCTTATTTTATACATGAGAAGAGTGAGGGTGAAGGGAAAAAGAAGGAAAATGACTTTTTTTTAAGGTAATGAGATAGTTGGTACTTTGTGAATACGGGTTCTCTGATAACAAATTTAGCACTGTTTTTATATTCTCACATTGACTTCTTTTACTGACTCCTTGGATTCCTATTTCCTTTTTTTTTGCTAGAATCATCTAGGTATGAGCAAGCAAGTAGCCAGACACATGGCCAGTTCCTCTCACCTGTACTCTCTCCTGAGACTCTACTGTAATGCTGGACTCTTGCTTAAAGAAACTTACCAGCTCATTTGTTAAGCCTTTCCTGGCTTCTCGAGTCCTCAATGATAATATAGAATGATAGATCAGATATTCTATATTTTGATGCATTTATAATCTTATCTGTATGACTGTTACCTCTATAACAATAAATTATTATCATTCTGGTTTAGTAAATGTTCTTCATTATTTCTTGTGGCTAAATTGCCTTCTGACTAACCTGGTGATAATCTAAGAATTTAGCTAGACTTGCCCTACAATGACAGACATAATTAGGCTCATACTCAAAACTGTCCCAGGTTGTTAGGATCTACAAGAACTTCCAGTATTTGAAAATCCACAATCATATGTACTTTGAAGAGGCATCAGTGGAAGACTTCCATGGAGATTATATCTTTCAACATTTAAACATCCTTTGTCTTATTTTGTTCTCCAATTATTTCACCTATGGAATGCAAACTCCTTGAAGGTTGGAACTGTTTCATTTTTGTCTTGGTATCCCTAGTGTCTAATATTGTCTTGCATATAATAAGCACTTAGTAAATATTTACTGAATTGACTTGGTTCTCCCCCTACAATTCCTCATTAAATTATAAACATCTTCTATTGGGCCTATCTCTGAAAGAGATCTTAAAGGAGGTAAAGGGACCACATGTGCAAAAATGCTTGTGGTAACCCTTTTTGTAGTGGCAAGAAACTGGAAACTGAGTGAATGCCCATCAGTTGGGGAATGGCTGGATATGTTATGGTATACGAATGTTATGAAATATTGTTATTCTATAAGAAATGATCAGCAGGATGATTTTAGAGAGGTCTGAAGAGACTTACATGACCTGATACTAAGTGAAATAATCAGAACCAGGAGATCATTCATTGTACACTGCAACAACAATTACATGACGATCAATTCTGATGGGCGTGACTCCTTCCAACAATGAGATGATTGAGGCCAGTTTCAGTGATCTCATGATGAAGAGAGCCATCTACACCCAGAGAGAAGACTGTGGGAACTGAGTATGGATCATAACAATAACATTCTCACTCTTTTTGTTGTTGTTCATTTGTATTTTGTTTTCTTATTCGTTTTCTCTCCTTTTTGATCTGATCTTTCTTGTGCAGCAAGATAATTGTGCAAATATGTTTATATATATTGGATTTAAGATATATTTTAACATGTATAATATATATTGAATTACTTGCCATCTAGGGGAGAGGGTAGGGATAAGGAGGGGAAATTTTGGAACAGGCTATGCAAGGATCAATACTGAAAAATTATCTGTGCATATGTTTTGAAAATCAAAAGCTTTAATAATAAAAAAGGAATGCTTTCAAAAAATAAATTATAAATATCTTGTGAGTAGGAATCATATAACACTTTTCTGTATCCTTTCTTTATTTCCTGTACAGTGCTGGATATAGAGTAACTATTCAATCCTCTTTTATTTGCATACAACAAGGATACAATCATAGCAGTTTCATATGTAATATGTCCTATAGCCACAAAGCCTAGGAAATAAATTTTTTCTTCTTCATTTTCTTTAGTATTTATATATCTCATGACATTCCAGGAGACAGAGAGGTTCTACCCATCAGATTTCAATTCTCCCCTAGAGATAGAATATTCTATTCAAGGTTACATGCATTTGATAAATCACTCCTTCAAAATCTCCCAAGATAATATCAAACTGTTTTGGTCAAACTGGCTGGAAGTTTGACCCGTTCCCTTGAAATTTGTCCCTCTCTTTCTAGAGATGAGCAAATTTTTTTATGTATGAACTGAAAGTCATTGGATAATAGAGATAAGGCTTCCCAAAGGGAAATTCCTCACTATTTCCACAAGTGATCTAGAGGAAGATCCTCATATGCCCACACTTTCTCCCTTGAAAATTACCTGGAAAAATAAAAGGGCAGCCATTCCACCAACCATTCACATCAGTGATGTAATACAACAGGCCCAGCAGGATGAAGGAGAAGCAGCTGGTAGTTGTGACAAAGGACAGAGACCTAGTGGAAATTAGAAATAGAAATGTCAGAACCAGATGCTACCTGGGCAAGTAGGTCGTACTTTAAATGTGAAATTACCTACACCCAATGACTCAAGGTTTGATCCAAGTATGGATTAATCAGGTGCAGAGTGAATTTTTCCAGATGTTGTTAGCCTTATTTCCTCTAATGAAACCATTACTGTAATGCTAGACTCTTGCTTAAGAAAACTCAGCAGGCTTCCCATATTTTTTCCTTTTCTTGAAACTTTACTTATACTCTTCTGTCCACCTACAATCCACTTTCCTACTTCCCATTTTGTTTTACTGAAATCTGAAGATCTATGCAAAAAACAAAAACAAAATAAAACACTCCCTCCATATAGTTCTGCCTGTCTCCATCCACAACTGAATATGATCTCTCTCTTTATAACTCTCTTTGAACCTATGCTTCTCACTACGGTTATTTGGGTCTCTTTTAACTCCATTAATAGTCATATACTACTTGAGGGAAGGGATTTAACTGAATTTAATTAAATTTACAAGCATCAATTAATAGTCTGCTATTTTTAAGACAGTGTTCTAGGTACTGGGGATTAAAAAAAAAGACAAAAATTAAATAGTTCTTACCCTCCAAAAAGTAACATCCTATTAAAAGAGCACAATATATGCACAAGTTGGTAAATGCAAAGCATATACAAAATCATCCAAAATCATTTCAAGACTTAGATGAAATCAAGAAAGGCCTCTTCTCGGAGGCAGCACCCAAGGCATGCTGACAACTTTTTGTCTCACAAACTGCTTTGCATATAATAGATGATGAATGAATGAGTGAAAGAATGAATGGTGGCTATGAGGATTCTCATTGGCACAGATCTCTAGGTACCTGAAGCAAGTCAGGAAAAAGGATTTGAGAGTTCAAAATATATGGTCTGTCTACAAGCCTGAAAGTATAGCAGAGGGAGGAAAAGATCTACCTGTTGGGTTTGAGTCTGGCCTTGGATGTGGGAAATGTACTTTCTTTGATGAGACTGGCAGTGCTTTGCAGCCATTAAGCAATAACCTGGCTCCTCTCCAGCTTGACGATATGTCATTTCATGGGGACCTCAGCAGCAGGCTGCCTTGGCTCTGATTTGCATCCACATGTTTTGTTCTTGCTACAATTCTCAGCTGGGAATGGTCATGATTATGTTCGTCTAGCACCATGATTTCCTGTGATGTAATTGGCTTCCTGCTATCTTGGGGAATGACCAATCTTTTACTAACAAGGGATTAAAGATTGCTAAATATAGGCAACACTCATTCAGCAAAAGATTGTACATTTATGTAGGTATAAGTTTAGTGTAAGGACACACATAGGACTTTTTCAAATCCCAAGGTACTTTTACAACCATTATCTCATTTGACCTTCATAGTATCCTGTGTAAAATAGATTATTATCCCCATTTCAATAAAGGAGGGTATTGAGGCTCAAAAAATGTGAAGTCCATGCAGTGAGTTAACAACAGAGCCAAGACCAGATTCAAAGTCTTCTGACCCTTAGTTGGTATTATAACAACATACTACCCCATAGAACATGGTTAGTGAGAGCATGATCTCTTTATCTCAATTAGGAGGAACTGATGGGAGTCTCAGAAATTTGAATTTCTGGGGAATGAACAGTAATCCTATAGTGTCCCAAGCACTTGCCTACTGCTATGTAATTAAGAAAGCACTTTCATGGATACAAAGAATATCCTTGTGAGGTAAACCAGGCAAGCATTATTATCCCCTTTTGCAGCTAATGGATCTTTGGGGAATAAGCACTTATCATGTAAGAGTCCCAAGTTTGCCCAGTTTGGGAATGGGAATGCTGTGGGAGCTGGCTTCTTTCTGAGTCTGAAACTTTTCTGGGAGGAGGTGAGCAAAGAAAATAATGAAAGTCTTGTTGCATCTCCTTTAAGTTTCTCTCTCTCTCTCTCATAGACAATGCCAAACTTCAGAATTTCAATCATTTAAGGACCTCAGGTTTTCTCTGTTTCTTATCCCCTTCTGTTCAGCCAGATGTTAGACAATTTTAACGACTTGGGTCTTGGGATAAAGGGGACTTAAATGTACTTCCTGGGAAAGGGAATGGGGCCTCTCCCTGTTTGAAATCCAAGAGAGGGTAATTCTCCCTCCTCTTCTATAACTGGAGTCCGCTTCTTCTTGGGAGGGAAGTGGGGGATAGTGAAAGGATGTCATTTCCCAACCCATATACCTCAGGAACAAAGGGACTTGTGGATCTTTCAGAAGGGGGCTGGCAGGGAGGATAGAACTACATCACAGGTTAAAGTCATGTTAGGGCCCAAACATATTTCATTACAACACTTACCCTTCTCTCTCTCTGGCTGCCAAAATATCTGTATAGAGCAAATGGCCCTAGTGGTTTCTTGTCAGTATGCATTAACACCTTCTTCCTCTCTGTTGCTCCTAAGAGGACCCATCATTTGCTTCCCATTACTTGCCTGATTCTATCTCTAGCTTTCCACTCTTCTCTAAGATGCAATGATCAGTTAATGTCCGAACTCTCCGAGAAGGGTCTTCACCAGCACGTGTGAGCCTCTGCTTTGGGCTTAGAGAACTTACATACTCCTCTATTATCCTACAAGGCTATCAAGGGTCACATTCAGTGTTTTAAGGCCCACACAGAAATATTATGCCAAGGGATAGTGTGGCAAACTAAATTTCCATATACCTTAAAGTAGTTAAGGCTACATTAATTAGAACTGCACTGGTTTCCTTTTTGGGAGAAGAGAGAGAAGGTAGGTTGATATTCAATGAGAAATAAGTCTTTTCTAGAAGGTTATGTTACATTACTGGAAATATGCACAGACTAGGACAGGACTGGGAGGAGGCTTCTTAAACTTACTGGGATGATGTAAGGATGAATAGGATAACATATCTGACTTTAGAAGAAAGGATTTGTGAAAATCCTACCTTTAGTTATCACTCAGAGGCAATTCAGAGTGATACTGGGAAAAAAGCTTCAGGTTGATTTTCCATGTGGTTGTTAATAAGGTAGTTTAATGCCTACACATTTAATTATATGTGAAGCATTTAGTAGAACCTCAAGTAAAACCTTATTATAGTAGCAAAACCATGAATGTAAAAGATGCTACCCCATGGAACGTGGTTATTGAAAGCATGAATTCTTTTTCTCAATTGGGAGGAGCCCATGGGATTCTCAGAAATTTGAGTCTCTGGAGAATCTCACTCATTTATATCATAAAGTCCCCAGCACTTATCTAGTGCTATGTAATTCACAATTCCCAATGCACTTTCATGGTTACAAAGGACATCCTTATGAGGTAGACCAGGCAAATATTACCATCCCCTTTTTACAGATAAAGAAACTGAGACCCAGAGAGATTTGTCAGCTGGCCTGTAAGCATAGGGAAGAGCTAGAAATAGGATCTATATCTTTCCATTTTAGTATAGGATGTTTACCGAGCTCTTGAGCAATAAACCAGCATAATAAGTTTCCCCCATCCTCACACTAATCTTTTCTAGCAAATCAGAAATCAGGAAAAATATATCATATATGTTATAGAAGGAATATTGGACTCAGAGCCAAGGGAGTGTAGTATAGTGGAAAGAGCATTGGATTTCAACAAACTCAGCAAGCATTTTGTTTATTGATCAGAAGACACTGATACCTAATGATGAAATTAAAGAATGAATCATTTGCATGGAATATAAAAAACACTGTGCTAGACAATGAAGGGAAAGGGAGAGATAAAAGCTAAAACAGTCTGGGGAAGGCAAAATGTACTCAAGTAAATACAAGGCAATATGTGATGAGAGAATTGGGGAGACAGGGAAAGGGAACAGGAAACACTTTGTGATGGCCCTAGACTGTACTGTAAAGCAAGATGAGGATTAAGAAGCAGAGATGAAGAGGATATTCCAGGCATGGGTCAGGATGTGTGCAAATTCAAGGGGGCAGGACAGAAAATGAATGTCTATCATAGGGGAAGCAAGTGACCAGCTAGTTTGGAATATAAAATAGATAATATACTACACATTTTTTTAACCTAAAAATCTCATATGATCTCATTGGATAGATTGAAAAGCACTTACCAGAGGTTTTTATTGACTGGAATAAATCCTTCATTCTGTGTGCCCATAGTGAGGATAGCTGAAATAATCCCCTGAGAGATCCAAAAGGAAGAACAGGTCAATAGCTGGCGTTACAGAAGCAAAAGACTACTTCAGGAGTCATGGAAATTGGGATGGAGTTGGGACATAGAGGTGGTAACAAATGTCCATGTTGGACTTTTAAGTGTTTTCATTGATTGAAGAATTAAGAGATACTTTGATTAATAAGAATATAAGCAGAGATAAATTCTAAATCAGGGGTCAGCTTGGATTAGAGAAAGTAATTCTGGGAAAGTCACCCTGTGTCACAAAGGGCATTCTCCAAAGAAGAGGCAGATGATGGAAAAATGGAGATTTCCAAATAATTATTCTTTTGATTTTGGTGCCACAAAGCAGGTATTTCTGATTATTTTAGAGCCACTTGTTCTTTTTTCTCTTTAAGTATGCTTATAAAGACTTTTAAACAAATTGATTTGCCAAAGTAGAGAATTAAGTCATTTTACAGAAGTGAGGGGCCTGAAATTTAAAGAATATTTAGGCTGTTCAAAGAATTTTAAAACTAGAAAAGGATCTTCTAGTCTAGGATCATCTCATTTGTCACTCTATGGAAGAGCCCATTAAAGACTTTCCCCATTCAATGTTTTGGTGTCTAGACCTCTTCCTGTCTTTGACCTATGACCCACCTGATAATAGGTATTAAGTTATATGTGTGGTTTGAATTTTGTAACTGCAAGGGCTTGGGAGATAGAAATGAACTGCCATTGCTTGCTAGAAAATAGACCCATGTATATACACATGGAGACACAGCTAATTTAACTATTGAGACCTTATATCCTCATGTTGATAATTTTGCATATTGACAATTTATGTGTATCCTATTCCCCTATTGATAAAATCTGAGTTAGTATTCATAAGAAGAAACCCAAAGAGGAAAACTAAACACTTCTCCTAAGGGTCTTTGATCTCTCACCAAAGAGAACAATCCAAGGCCAACCTCTTGGCAATAAATGTTGCTATCAATTCCTTCATTTACTGATGTCTAGATTTACTGATTACTATCCTATCTATACAATTTAAATTGTTTATTGTAATTACACTCTTTTGCTTTCACTTCTAAACCCATAGATAATTGGGCTCAAAGAATCCCATAGATAATATCTTTAACAAAACTGTTAGCAAACCTTTAGGTGAGTCCAGTTCTATGCTTCCTTGACTAATTACGAGTCTCAGAAATTCAAAGTTTGGAAATGGGAGGATTAGGCTACACTTTACTTCTCCACAAATTTGTACCTGGAACTATTTCACCTCCCCTCCCCACCCCAATAAAGGAGCATCCTTAAACCAGGTCAGAGATGGGACTTTTTATATAGTACAGGAAAATTGGGGTAAGCGGGATACAATTTAGTATCCTTTAATAACTAGGAAGAAGTAATATTAACAGAGCAAATATTACTTTAAGTAAGTGAGTAGACCTAACTCTTCCAGAAACTTTTCCTATCTAGAAACAAAGAAGAAAAATATCTTTACAACCCTAAGAATGTTTTATTCTAAGCCATTCTCCTTTCTTAAGGGACTATGAGGGCTATAGGTCACAGTAGTCTGGATATTTAAAGTACAGAAACTCTGATGACTAGATTCCTTGTATAGCTAATCCATCCTTGGTTAGATTCCCACTAATAACCTATGACTCTTTTAGCTTTGATACTAGCCTACTTTTATAACAACAACAACAACAACAATTCCCATATATACATTAATGGCATACTTATAATTTCAGATTTAACATTTTAGAAGAAAAATATTATTAGGATGGATTTTTCCCCCACAGAATCCCTTTTTATCTGGGAATACAGTTCTTTAAGAACATTTTTTTTCTTCAGTTACTACCTTTGTGACTTTGGGTTTAACCTCTCCGAGACTCAGTTAGCTTATTTGTAAAATAAAGGAGTTTGACTAAGTCTCTGAAGTCTCTTCCAGCTCTAAACCTACCCCCAAACCTGTGATTTTATGATCTTTCAATTCTACAGGGACATTACATACCTAGTTTTAAACCACAAATCTGTCATTGATATTTCCATGTCATTTACCAGGCCATACTTGATGCTTCCTCCCTTGCTTATGATGAATGGATTGGCTTAGTTTGTTTCTAATTCAAAAATAAATCCATGTGTTGATATGGGATCCCAGTTCTCCAGTTATTTCCCAAAAGAGTTTAGCATTTGGATGTAATGTCGATATATGCTAAAATTTATAATAATAGCAATAGCTAATATTTTTATAATATTCCCCCCTTTTTAACTGCTTGTGGATAGGTGAAGAATGAAGCAAAGCAAAAGGAAGATCTGAAGCCTATCAAAATGTGAGTTTCAATCCCATCTCTGATATTTACTAAGCCTTCTACTAAGCCTGGTTTTGGTAGCTATCTCACAAAGTTGTTTTGAAGTTCAAATAAGCTCATGCAAATGAAGCAGTTGGCCAATCTTAATTAATGGTGCATAAGTTATTATGTCATTTAAATTTCACAAGAAGTTCTTTAAATCATGGTAGAAATTTATGTCTATTTTACAGATGAGGAGAGCAACATTTTATAGAGCAATCAAACAACTTGCTTATTTTACACAGTAAATTTGAAAGAACTAAGACTTCAATTGTTAGTTTGTCTAGTCCTCTTTCCTTTACATTGTGTATATATTTCTGAATGATGGTATAAGACCGGGAAAGGACCTTAAAGGCCATCCAGTTCAAATTCATCATTTTACAGATGAAATAACTAAGACCCATAGAGGATAAGTGACTTCCCCAAGATAACATAGATAGAAAGTAGCAAGGTTAGTATTTGAACCCAGATCTGGATTCTAAATTCAGTATTTTTTCTACTATACTGAAGATAGAAGCAGATCACTAACCATTCTGTGGAATCATTGGGCAAAGACTTGGTATCTCTATCTCTTCATTTGTAGAATGGTCTAGATCACCTCACTCTGCTCCATCACTCTGTTCCTAACATACCTCCTGTTATTATTAAAAAGGTCAGTTTGGAAAGAAGAAGGTGAATCCTGGGGTGGGGGCGGTAAACATGGTCCCTAAAGAGTCATTATTCCCCATACTGTGTCTTTCCAATGCTCTGGACTGCTTTACAGTTTCCATCATCTCCTGTACCTTTAGATCTCCCGCCCAAGCCAGCAGTTGAGGTAACACGTGTTCCCTTTTCCTCTAAACTCAAGTCTCTTGAGTTTTTCCTTTGGTTCTTTCCAAGTTAGAATGTTCATTCTGCTCTTTTGAAATCTGGATTTATGAGACAATCTTTTCCAAACACCAAATGACAAAAAATGAAAAATCACCAGGACTATTTCAGCAAGGCCTGGCTGCAGCTGCATTTCTATTCCTCTCCTGGGCACAGAATGCTTATTCGATGTAGTTAGTGCACGGCTTTTACTAGTTCAGCTTATGAGGAGATTTAGAGAAGTCTGTCTGCCCTTCACCTTTGGTTTCTGTGGAAGAGTTGCAGCCAGCAGCCTGTCATCCATCACAAGAACTTCCAACAGGAATGGGGTGTGGAAAGAAGGCCAGGTCCCTTTGCCTAATAGTCACTGTTTTTTCCTCTCTCCTCTCATTTGGGAAGTGCTCAGCCAAGGTTGAGCATCTTCAGGAAATCCAAGTTGTTAATTGCTTCTGCCTGCTAAAGACATTTGTTCTTTTCTTCCTCCATCCCTAATACAATGGTGATAGCTGCACCAGCAGCATGGGCATGCCACAGCCTGAATGTGTCACATGCCTATGTTGAAAAGTGCAGATACCAATTTGAAATATATAGCTTGCATGTTGTAGATGAAAGGCTGTCTGATGACTGGAAATTCAACCTCAAATACACCTTGAAAACAACACAAAAGATACTGAGGAGGGAAGAGGAAGCACAGATGCCTTGTAATTATACAATGAACAGAAACAATTGCTTGTAAGAACACTGGCTGTGACCCTTATTCAGCTCTTCTTCACCGTTTTCATAGACTATTGCAGTCCCTCCTAATAAGACTTCCAGCTTCCAGTCTTTCCCATCCCCATTGCATTTTCCTCACAGCTCCTGAAATACTCTTCTGAAAGTACAGTTCTGATCATGTCCTTTCCTTATTCAAAAGCCTGCAGTGGTTCTGTATTGCCTGTGGGATACAATACAAACTCCTTTCATTGTCATTTCAAGCTCTTCATAGCATGGCTCCAGCTGACCTTTCTAAGGATATTATACATTACTCCCTTGCCCACATTCTATGTTCTACCTAAACTGGCTTCTTTGCTATTTCCCAAACTGGCATTTCATCTTCCATCTATCTTTAAAGAGACTACTCCCTAATTCCTACAATACATTGTGTCTTCAACCTAATCTCTTGAAATGCTTAGATTCCTTTAAATCAGAAAGGCCTTTTGTGATTGCTCTAGTTATTAATGCTCTTCTCAACTTACCTTATTTTTTACTTGCCTTACTATGTAAAAACACAGTTAAATTCGCTTTCTTTACCAGCCTCCTACCATTAACCTTTTCATCTACTCAGGATGAGAAGCCACAATTACAAACTGACAATGATTCTCAATAAGTACATTTAACCTAACAAAAAGCTTCAAACTAGACTATTTGCATGTTGTATCTCATCCCATCTCTCTAGAATGGAGGCTCCTCAAGGTCAGGGACTGCTTTCTGAATTTGTCTTTATTCTCTAAGGTGACTAGAAGTACATTGCATATAGTAGGTGCTTAATAAGTGCTGGATTGAATGACTTTCTCATACTGTGTCTTTGCAATGCTCTGGACTGCCTTTTTTTTTAACTTGAAAATCTAGTTCTATGATTTAAAAAAAAAAACTTTTACCATAGGAGAAAAGGAATGATAATTTTTTTTTCTATCAAGACTAGAGAGTAGGAAATGATGGTGACAAAAAATCCATATACTTATGGATAGAGTAATGGAAGATTAACCACTCTTTGGTGTCTGCTGGGGCAGATGCCCTTTAGTAAAAAATGGTACATTGGAACAATTCTTCAGTGCTTTTAAATTCTCTTTTCCTGTCATTTAATTCCTTTGCTAATATTACTCTTTGCAGAACCTCTCTATCATCTCTCTCCACCTTGACTCCCAATAGGACAATTTGTAGAGGAGATTCTCATTCAAGTTCAGGTTAACATAGATGGCTTTATAGTCCTTTCCAACTCTGAGACTCTGGGCAATTCTGTATAAATCACTGAGGCCTGAACAAATATATGATATTATAATGACTCCTCTCAAGAACGTTTTCATTATGAGATAGCTCAGGGACTTACATTAAAGGAATTAATCTCTAAGGGTGGTGGTAGGGGCTAGTATTTGACAAGCAGCCCTGTCTTCTGGCCTTCTGAAATCACATTTTGGAGCTGTTACCTATACAGCAATGAAAATAGCAAATCTGAAAAACAGACCACTTACAATTTGATTCTTCTTGACCTCCTAAAAGAATTGCAATTCAGACCTCATTGGGACTGATGACTCAGGGCAATAGGTTTTTTCTCTCTATAAATCTGAAATAACTAAGAAACTAAGTCCAATGCCTTAATTATTTTGACTATTTCTTCTGAGATTGATGTTAGAGAGATTGGATTTACAAAGAGCAGAAGAAAGAAGGAGTTTAAGGAAGATGCACGAACATTAATTGAAGGAGACATATTACATAAGTATTAGAATATTACATAGATAGATAGATATGTATGTTGCAAAGATTTACATCTCTTGTCTCATGTTGGCATGGAAAAATGGATATAGAATTGTAGAATGTAAGCATCGTGAGGGATCTCAGGGGTCATCTAGTTCAAAGCTTCTTAAACTGTGGGTCACATAATTGAATTGGGATTGTGAAATTATGACTTATTAACATTAAATATTTAATTTATATACCTACATACTAAGGGTGGTATAAAATTTCTCAGATGAAAAAGGATCATGAATCGAAAAAAATTTAGGAGCCCTGATCTAGTTCAATCCTCTCCCTAATGTAGGAATCCGTTTATTGCCAAGAACTTGAACTTTTGAAGTCCAAGCTTGCATTCTTAAGCATGATCACAGATAAGGTGCTCACTACCTCCCAATGGTACTCTATTCCATTCATGGACACAAATCTTCATAAAGCAGAAATCTGTTTCCTTGTAATTTTGCCCATAACTTCTAGTTCTCCCCTTTGGGGAAAAGCAAATTCATCTTCTATATAACAGCCCTTTAAATATTTGAAGGCAGCAGATACATATTTCATTCTAATTTTTTCTTCTCTAAACCAGACATCTTCAGTTGATTCATCCATTCCTCCTACGATATGGTCTATTTATCCTTGCAGTTTTCCTCTGGCCTCTCTCTGCCAATACCTCTCTTCCAATCCAGTGTCCTGCAGAGAACTACAGATAGTGGGGAATTCTAGATGAGGTATAAGACCCTTCAACCTAGAGGGAACCTGCTGACAATGTCTGTTTCAGCTCCCTTTCTTCCCAAAGGGCTCTGGTCCTTCCTGAGAAGTCAGGGGGTGGTGATGACTTGTGTTATAATTAAAGCAGAATGATACCAAGTATCAAAGAGTCATATATATATATATATATATATATATATATATATATATATATATATATATATGTCTGAGAGAATTTGGAATAAACAGACTCCACGTTTAACCATCCATATGAGTCCCGCCTCTTCACTCCTCTTCTAACACCAAGTACTCAGTCTGGTACCGAGATCCTACAAAGGGCTAATCCAGACTTTACATTTGGCATTCAACATGGGGGCCCTTGCAAAACAGGGGACAAAGCAACTTGATTATGTTCTTCATAAGAACAGTGTGAGTTCAGGTGAGGAGCCCCCCTGATCCACACAGTCTAAGTTTAAAGACAGGCAAGCCGGAAGATTTGGCAAGGGCTAATCTAATTCATTTTCAGCCAAAATAGGGCAAGTACTAACAAAAGAGCCTCTCTCCTGAGGCAAGTATGAAGCATGCTTAATTAGGTTAATAGAGTTGCAAGGTTTATTGGTAACTCAGAAGCAGATCACTGAGTTTTCAGATGTTGTGAAGGAAAGGTTGGAGCCAGATATGTGGAAGGTAGGAGAACAACTAACTGAATACAATAGGATAAAGATGGCTTTAAGAAATCCTATATAAGAAAAAGAAAAAGAAAACTTTTAGCTTGGGGTGTCAAACAAGGAAGTATGAGGAGAAAAACAAGCAGAGGGTTGGTGCCCTGAGCCCCAAACAGTACAGCACATGGTTTGGAGCTAATTAGTTAGTTGATTTATATTGTTTGTTACTGCTCTAGAAGGTTTGAGGAGCATGGAGAGTTCACTTCTCTCTTTCCCAGCCCACCTTCACTTCTGCTTAAGCCTGGGCATGTGCTCTTAAGGTATCCTCTGCTTCCTAACTCTCCTCCTTCAACTCCGCCTTCATGGGCAGGAGAAGGAGGAGCTGGAAAGGCAGTGACACCAAAAGTACTACCAGCACAGTTTTATCCTCCTATGTCCAGAAACAAGGCAGAAAAGAAGAGACGTTTTACTGCAATTAGGATTACTATTGAGCAGTTTGGCTTTTTAGGCAGGGCCTCTGTTGAAGGCCTGCCAGTCCTTACACCTATCCCTGTCCAGTGGAAAGCTAATACACCAATGTGGCTGGAAGAGTGGCCCTTAACCAGTGAAAAAGTTCAGACCTTATTAGATATAGTAGAGGAGCAACTTGATCAAGGGTACCAAAACCTTGTCTAAGTTCTTGGAACTCCCCTGTATTTGCTGTTAAAAGAAATCTGGAAAATGGAGGATGTTGACTGATTTGAGAAAAGTAAATGAACAGATGGAAACTATAGGAACTTTTCAACCTGGACTTCCATCTCCTACTCAATTGCCTAGGGAATGGCCTCTTTGGGTTATAGACATTAAGGATTGTTTCTACTCTATCCCTCTGGATAAGGAGGATAAGGAGTGTTAAGTTAACTGAGCCTTATAAAAGACAGTTTTGCCATAGGGAATGAAAAATAGCCCTACCATGTGTCAAATGTATGTGGCTGCTGCTCTTATTCCAGTGAGAAAAGCATTTCCAAAAGTTATGTTATTACATTACATGAATGAAATCTTGGTATGTGCGCCTGACAAGCAAATGTTAGAAGCATGTCTACAAAAGACCATAGAAACACTAAGGAACTACCAATTGTATATAGCCCCAGAAAAAATTCAAAGGCATGCTCCTTTGAAATATTTAGGATATGAAGTATATCTCAAGGTACTTATGGTACAAAAACTTTCTTTAAGAACAGAAAAATTGAACACCTTAAATGATTTTCAGAAATTGATAGGAAATATCCAATGGATACATCCAATGTTAGGTTTAATTACTTATCAATTATAACCATTATATGACCTTTAAGGGGAGACCCTGCTTTAGACTCACCCCGCCAGCTTACAAAAGAAGCTCAAGAGACTTTGAGAGACATTGAACTGGCTTTATCCACTGTAGTTGAGTCACTCAAAAACCCTTGGAAATATCAGTTTTTGCTACAAAAGAGGTACCTACATCAGTCCTTCATCAAGAAGACAGTGTGATTGAACAGGTGACCCTCCAAGCACAACCAGACCAAAGTCTTATTCCTTACCCAGTGCTTGTGGCTAGAATCTCATTAAAAAAACATTTAGCAAGTAATACAATTATCTGAGATAAGACCTGACAAGATATACACCTTTTATACCAATGAACAAATTAATGTGTACTGTAAAACCATCCCAGAGTGGCAAATTTTATTTGCCATGGCTCCATATTTTATATATAAGTTCCCCTTCACAGGATAGTTTACCTCTCAGACCTGTGGAAGGGGAAGGTCTTTATGACCAAAGAAGAAATAGAGATCATTACTGATCACAAAATAGAAAATTTCGATTATACCAAACTGAAAAGTTTTTGTACAAACAAAACTAATGCAGACAAGATTAGAAGGGAAGCAATAAACTGGGAAAATATAAAAATAAATATACAGATACAAAGAATTAGGATCAGATTTTCCCAGAAATATATATATATAGATATATATATATATATAAGTTCCCTTTAAAATACCCAGCTATTACATAATTGGCCATGGATTTTTTGAAGGAAAAGTTTCTAAGGTTCCTCTTAAAGGACGTTTTAGATGCATCTTTACACATGCATCCAATATAACATTTGTGCTGTATATTCTCCTAACTTAGTTATAAAAAGAGTAGTCAGAACTTCCTTTCAGTCCACTCAGCAGAATGAGTTGTATGCAACTATGCTAGGTCTTATTTATTATCCAGGAGATATAAATATAATATCTGTTTTGGCTTATTCAGTAGGTGTGGTACAAAGATTTGTCATACCCAAATAAAATTTGTAGCCTCTAACAAATATCAGCTTTTTAAGGTTCAGGAGCAAGTGAGAAAATGTCTAGGTAAGTATTACCTCTTTCATGTCTACTCTTATACAGGACTTCCAGGTCCAGTTTGTTATGGAAACCCAAAGGCAGATTGCCTTCTTACCATGTTTGCCAACCCTCCTCTATTTCAGGCTGCCCAAGGATTTCATTCTAAATATCATCAGGCTGCACAAGCTGTATATCTGCAGTTTGAGACAACAAAGGAGGAAGCTAGGAGCATGATTAAATTCTGTATGGCTTGCCTTCATTTCCACACTCTGCTTCCTCCAGAGAAAAAACCCTCGTGGTTTGAGACCCAATGAAATTTGGCACATGGATGTGGCCTATTATAAATCTTTTGGTCATCTGTCTCTTATCCATGTTTTAGTGGACACCTTTTCAGGATTTACTTTTGCAGTACCAGCAGCAAAAGAGTTGGCCCAGATGGTCACTGAATTCCTTATACAGGCCTTTACAGTTATGGGTGTGCCACAAGCAATAAAAACAGATAATGGACCTGCATATACTTTTAAACAGTTTGCATGCTTTTGTGCACAGTATCAGATTTCACACACCACTGGCTACCTTTTAATCCTCAAGGGAAGAAATAGTAAAGAGGAGGAACAGAGACATTAAGACGCTCCTCCAAAAACAAACAAAAAAAAAAGGGAGAGGAGCCACAAGTAACCTTAGAGAACTTAACTCTTTATACTATTTTTTTTTATTTCTGATGAAGATGCACGGACTCCAGCAGAGAGGTTTCATAACCCGTCAGAAGAGCAATGTCCAGTGCAAGCAGCTCTGGTATCTTTAGATAATCGCCAGGTGATGTGGAGAGATCTGGAGAGTGGTGAATGGAAGGGTTAGCAGATAGGTTAACTGCTTGGGGCATAGGGTTTGCTTGTGTCTCTACAAATGGAGAAGTATTCCAATGGTTGCCAATGAGCTGTATCTTCCTTGTCTATCAGGGAGAGACAGAAAGAGAGAAAACTCTCAAAATGAAGGAGAAGACCCAAGAAATATTGGGTGGTTCCATCTCTGACTACATCCACCACTGAACGAGTATAGCAGTTAACTCTATGTGTATGGCAATTGACTCATGAACATTAACATGACCATAAAAATAATTGCTAATGAGACTGATGTAGGACTTCAAAACCTGCAGCAATCATTGGATTCTCTCACACATGAAGAGATGGATAACCGATTGGTTTTGGACTATCTCTTAGCTGTTGAAGGAGGTGTATGTGTGGTTGTGAATTAATAGTTATTTTCCATACCTTCCTTCTGGGACTCATGGAAGTCTTTTATAATGTCTTGTTTATTCATATTGTTTGTTATATTACTACTTGCCTAAACGATATTACTACTTGCCTGTGATTCCTCCCATGCTGATGGATTTAAGCACTGATGTTTATCTTCTTCAATTAAAACAAAACAAAGGGAGAATGTAGAGGGCCACAGATAATGGGGGGATACAGTGTGAGGTATAAGACCCTTCAGCCCAGAGGGAACCTGCTGACAATGTCTGCTTTGGCTCTCCATCTCCCCTTAGGGTTCTGGGCCTTTCTAAGAAGATGGTGAGAATCTGTGTTGTAATTAAAGCAAAGTGATACCAAGTGGCAATAGCAAGTTGTTTATGTGATCCCCCATGGCCAATATATAGTTAATGCATGTGTAGTATGCTATGGTTATATTAGGGTTTTAGGATATATAAGGCTAAGAGAATTTGGAATAAATGGACTCCATGTTTGACTGTCCATGTGAGTCCCACCTCTTCACTCCTCTTCTAAGACCAATGGCTCAGGCTGGTACCAAGACCATTTAGAGAGCAAGTCTGGACACAATAGTGTCCACAGTGAAAACAGTACTTTAGATTTGACAACTGCTTTGTTATAAGCAAAAGTTATTCTCTCTTTTACCTCCCATAACAGTCTTGTGAAGGAGTTGACAAAAGTATTATTGTCCCATTACCATCTCCATTTTATGATGAAGAAACAAAAACTCAGATTTTGAATTTACTTGCTCAGGGTCAGAAATATTGAAGGAAAGAGGAGTGAAACTTAAATCTTTCTTATTCCATTGATCTCTTTCCATTATGACACTTATGTTCAAGGGAAATATGATTGCTCTCTCAAGATGACCTTCTGACTAAATACAAATATCATGCATTAGAAGAGTAATTATCAGATTTATAAATAGTTCTCATGTTTACACTTTTAGAGCTAAGGCTCAAAGTTTTTGTTTGTTTGATTAAGAAAACCTGGGTGTTTAGCTCAGAGTTGGATAAGCATAGGAAAGCTTGCCTGAGCTTGATTCCTTAGTGTGAAAAATGTAAGGTTTATCAAATTTATACACATTTTTGAAATCTAAACATAGGTTAATTTACTCAGATTTTTGAGAGCTAAAGCATAAGAAAAAAGAATAATTCATGAATTATCTGATATATTTCAAAAAATAAACATGATGAAATATTACAAAAGATGCAGAAACCTGAAGGAAGAAAATTTAGGAGGGGACAGAGATAACAAATTACCATGTGAAATTGAATAGATATATTTAAAGAAAAAGTTGTTTTTAATAGAGATTTGTTGTATCATATTTTCTTTTCTTTGTATATGGAAATATTTGTTTGACAATGTTTATTGAATTCATAACAAAAAAAGAGAAAATTTAGAAATATATATATTTTAAAAGGCAAAGATGCCAGAAGCGCTATATTTCTGTACCTATCAGCTTTCCAGACTAGAACCTAAAGAGGATGGGTGTTCTCTGATTTCCAGCGGTCTCTGTCCCATGAAATTCTTGGCAATCTTTTAAATCCTTCTATCTTCTAGGCTGGTCTTAAGGAGAAAGCAAACACTTTAGAATGTATACTAGTTCCTCAGCTAGATTATGAGAACTAACTCACGTGGGTTTTCTACATCCCTGCTTACATTTCCTTGGCACTCCAAAAGCTTGCTGAGTGATGCCTGCCAGAAAAATAGTTATGTAATTCCACAAAGATTTAGAGACCCCCACCTCACAGAGTAGACCTGGCCCAATTTATCCAATGGCTTCATCTAAGAGACAAGGCAACCTGATCCCAACTCATTCATCATGGCTATGTAATGACAATCTTGCTAATAACCCATTCCCTGGCTCCCTTGCCTGCTCTTTCCCTTCCTAGTCCATTATGAGATCAAAACAATGGGATCTATTTTCATGGTGGGAACCATAATTGCTCCTTGTCAAGTGAAATTAGCTTGGTTATGAGTTATAACTTTGTATGTTTATAAATGCTTACTCTGAGAGAAGCAATTTGGACTGTTGTTTTCAACAGGCATGAGGACTTAACACCCAGTTAAAATGGATTCAGTTGGAGGTGAACTTAGATGTCACCTATGTTTACCTGTATCTATACCTGAGGAAGAATCCCCCCTACAAGATCTCTTTACCACTAGCCATCTAAATAAATGTCTCTCAAGGCAAGGCAGTCTGCTTTTGGATAACTTTAATTATAAGGAAATATTTCTTTAAATGAAGTCAAAATCTAACTTCCTACAATTTCTACCCATTTTGTTATTTGGACACAAAGAAAACATATCCATTTCCTTTTCAACAGCTTGAAGGCAATTATAGTGTTCTTTCTCCCTCAACCACAAGGTTTTTTTTTAATAAAATGAATCCCCATTTTTTAAAAAAGATCATCTTATGATCAATTTCCTTTCATCATCCTGTTCCTTCTCAGTACAGCTCCAGTTTGTCAATGGCTTTCCTAAAATGAGATTTCAAGAATTGAATACAGTAGTCCAGATGTGGTCTGGTCAGAGCAGAGTATATACAATGGGACTATCACTTCAGATTACATTAGATTTTTAAAGCAGAGACGTCATGAAATTGGTTTGTATTCAGTTTGCTAGTATTAACTGACACAAGTCAATATTTGAACCCAGTTTCCAAAAATGTACTTCCTTTCCAACTGCACCATGACAGAGTCGATAAATATTTGTTCCTGAGGAATAGATGGTAGGATAAAGGCATCAGTGATGGATCTGGGCTAACCCATGTGAGGAAGCCCAGAAGGAGGCAAATGCCCTTGGGTATCTCTGGCCCTACTTTTGATGGCAGGAATTGTGTTCTTGTTAAATTAGCATATTTTCTCTTTGGCATTTCCCTGCCTTAGTATCCCTGTCCTGTACCAATAGCTACCTCTCCCATATGATTAACCAGTGTCCTATTTCCACTGGACCTTGGTCAGAGATAGCAGCTAAGGAATCCCTTTAGGATATGAGTTGCTTCTGGGCAGAGTGATATCTTAATAGCAGACTGAAATATCTTTATTCTCCAAGGAAGGAAGCTCTAAAAAAAGACAGAAGGGTGTTCTGCAGATTAGGAGACCTAATCCTAGCTCTGCCACTAATTACTTGAGGGAGTTTAAATAAGACTTTTTCACTTACCTAGACTTTTGCTTGCTTGTGTGTAAAAGCTGGGTGGGGGGGAAGGGGGAGAGAATTATTCTTGCTCAAAGCGCATTATTAACTCTTCAAGTCAATACAAATGAAAGCTACTTCTGTTACTTAATTCTAAAAAGTGAGGGGATTGATTGGCCTGGGTGATTTTAAAGATTCCTGCCAATTCTGAAATTCTGTGTAGGTCCTGTCTTTTGAAGCTTCTTACATTTTTCTTTTCCCTGCATTCTATAATCCTGCTCTTCTGGCCCATTTGCTACTCCTCAAATACAGAACACTTTCTACCCCCTCTCCATGTCCTTGCATTGGCTGTCCCTCATATGTAGAATTCCCTCCTTCCTCACCTATATTTCATAATTTTCCTGATTGCCTTCAACAGTCAGCTCAGTTCCATCATCAGGGGATCTCCTTGGTCCCTCATGTTGGTGTTATCTTCTCTGAGATCATCTATCTACTATATATATATATATATATATATATATATATATATATATATATCTTGGCCATACCTAATCTGTAGGCTGTGTACCCCAATAGAATAGGAGATACTGTTTTTACCTGTCTCTGTATTCCCAGCACCTGGCATAATGCCTATACATAGCAATTGTTCATTCCTATTGACCCTTTGCGACCCCGTTTGGGGTTTCTTGGCAAAGCTACTGGGATAGTTTGCCATTTTCTTCTGCAGCTAATTTTGAAGCTGAGGAAACTGATGGAAACAGTATTATATGATTTTCTCAGAGTCACACAGCTAGTAAGTATCTAAATTCAGCTTTGAAATTAAAGAGATGAGTCTTTCAGACTCCAGGTGCAGTGCTCTATCCATTGTGCAACCTAGTTGCTCGCACAAATTAAAAGTTTAAAAAAATAATTTTGTTGAATAGACTGTATCTCAGGGATCAGAAAGAGTGGTAGGGAAACTACTGTCAGGATATCCTATCTTAATGCCCTTCAATTGATACAACATGCATAGCTACTGAACTCGGCTTATATATGAGTTTTTTCTTTGGTGCCTTCCTGCTCTCTTATTATGTCTGCCTTTTTATTTCTTCTCTGGAGGAGTACTGTGACAAATTAGGAAAAGCCCCACATTTGGAGGGTCTGGGTTTCACTTAATTTCTCTGAGTCTCAGTTTCCCTCATCTGCGAATTGAGGGAAGTGGCAGACTAATCTCTAAGGTGCTTTGCAAATCTAATTCCTTGACACTGTGAAAGTGGAAAATATTAACAATGATGGCTGGGCCAAGCTGAGCTAGTCACAGCTTTTCTGGGATTTTTGTGGGTGGAGTTGGTGGGCTCTTGGCAATATCTTCTCTGTACTTCTCTGACAGGCTGAGAAGAGGATTAGGATTTCTAGAAAACTGATCCTGCCCCTCAGGAAGAACAACTTGGGCCAAATGGGGACAGCCAGCTTTTTTGATCCTGCTTCTTGTTTTCTCTGTCTCTCATCCAATCTCTTAATGCAATGTGTTTTTAGTCCTCATGGAAAATTACACGAGGATTTCCAATCTCCACCCCCATGTCCCTTGTGTCTCTCTACCAGAGGGGGCTTTTGTCAGCTGCGGCTCCCACTTGATCTCCACAAACCAAGGGCTTCCTGCAAACTCGTGCTTTGATTAAGCTGATAAAGTGGAGTCCTGTTCTCTAATCAATAAATTTGGGCTAAAGAACCACAGCACTCATTTTCCCCTTAGTTTGCTTGATTGCTAAGATTACTAGAACTTGCCCCCTGTGGGCTCTGCTCAGGAGAGAATGGAAAACTTAACCCTTAATGACACAGATCTTTTCTAAGTCTTAAATGAGGGCTTAGGAGTGGATCAATTATGAGCTGCTTGTTTTTGGTCTGTGCAATGTGAATAGGGTTAGGGGATGAGGTGTCAGGGCCTTCTTGGAGGGCCCTTCTCTCTGATTCCCAGAACCCCAAGATAGGCCAGGGGTCCCATGAAAGAACAAACAAAAAGCTTCATGGAATTTCAGAATTAGATGGTCAGCAACCACTAGGTTTAATCCAGACCCCTCAAAAGAATCCCTATTATAACAATATAGCAATTGGTCATTATTGCCTCTGCTTCAAGAACTCCAGTGATGGGAAATTCACTGCTCTCCTGAATAGGCCCACACCCCTCTTGGAAAGTTCTCATTTTTAGGAAGTTTTTTTTGACATTGAGCCTAAACTCTTCTTTACAATTTCCATCCTTCCCTTGACCCCTTGCTCCTTGTTCTTGCCTCAGTATCTAAACAAAATAAGGCAAACTTCTTTCTCATGAAATTACTCCAGATCCTTATGGATGGTAATGAGGCCATTGACCAGAGAGTGTCAAGTTGCAAGGGACACTAGAGGCTAACCTATCTAACCACTTCAATTTACAAAGGCACAAAGGTTTTAAATAGTTTGCCTGTAGTCTCATAGCTGTTAGGTGTCAGAAGCAGCATTCAGACCTCCCAACTCAGACCAAGGTTCTTTGCAAACATAGTGTCACTTTCCACAGTGACACAGATTCTGGTATAGTTCTTCCCTGCTCATCTTGTCAGCTCCATGTTTGCTAGTCTCGTCCAGGATTGATTAGTTGCCCATTATGACAACCTTCCCTAACAACAACAAACTGAAGTCATTCAGAATAGGGCGGGGACCTTCAGATCATGCATTGTCTTTCATTCTCAAAGAGGACCATGACATCAGGGAGGTGATGCTGTGACTTGAAAGTGAGTTGGATTTAAATGAGAGAGGGCTGTGCAAACTCACTTGCCTCACTTTCCCCTCCAGAGCCCTTTGAGTCTAGTAGCAAGATATAGATCAAGATAATTAGAGAAGATCCTGGATGAAATGGAAGATGGTGGCCTTTTTTAAGTTAAGGTCTTCTTCCACAGGTCTCAATTTTACTGAGGCTACGCCTATTCAGTGATTAAGACTAGGTAGCGATTTTACCTTGTTCCCAAAAAAATCTAAATAAGATAAGGTAAAGGACAATAAATAATAATGATAATAATCATTTATATGGTACCTATTATGTACCAGGCACTATGCTAAATGCTTTACAAATGTTATCTTATTTCATCATCACAATGGCCTTTGGAAACTGATACTATTATTTTCTCTGTTTTACAGTTGAGACAACTGAGGTAGACAGAAGTTATAAGTTGCCCAAAGTAATCCAACTAATAAGTGTTTGAAATGGAATTTGAATTCACATCTTCCTGAACTCAGGTCTAATGCACTGTACCACCTAGCTATCTGGGAATTAGGAATGTTCAGTTAGAAATGTAAGGGTTCAGGAGGCCTCAGTTTCCACATTTGTAAAAGGTTGTTGTGTAACTGAAATAAGATTAATATATGTTAAAGTTTTGCATGGTGTAAAGCATTATATACATGCCAATTAATTTTACTTGTTGAACTAACTCTCTCTGGAGAGAAGGTCACCTCATCTTCTGTGGAAAAAAGACCTGGTTAATAATGACAATTGAAGGAAGTGGGGGTGTAGGGAAGAGGATGATTTGGGTCAGAAGACTGACCAGTTTAACTTAGACCAAACTTTCTCTGTCCAAAGAAACTTCAGGTCTCAGGATTCCCTGATGTCTCAATGATTTCCTAATACCTGAATAGTTGTGCTGCATCTGGAAACAGAGTGGGGACTTGCATATTAGTTCACATCTCATTGGTGATGAGAATGGATGATGTGAGCACAGATTAGGCTTCCTCTTGGGAAGCTCTGGGCTTACGTAATGTGGAATGTAGCCAAGTTTCAATTACAGAAACCTAGGACATCAGAAGGAGACAGCTTGCCATTTCGGAAAACCATAGAGATATTTCTGCTGTACTTGGGGAGATTTGCTGCTTGAGTCTCTAACCAATAGAAGACTTATAAATGGAGCCTCAGTGACATATTTGGTCCTGCTAAAGAGTACAAAAGGCATAGCACTGATTTATTGAAAAACTGGGTTTTTAGTTTGGGCTCTGCCATTCAGTACTTATGTGATCTCAGAAAAGTCACTAAATCTTCTCAAATTTGAGTTTTCTCATCTAGAAAAGGGATATAATATTTCCTGTCCTATCTCCCTGGACTTGTAAAGATCAAAGCAGATAATACATTTTGTGAGATTACTGTAAGGTCAATTATAACATTTTCTTATGTTCGGGGTTAAGGTTGTGATTGATTCTCCAAGAAGCAGGAAGCATTCAGATGAGTATTCATTCATCATGAAGGTCTTATGGGCAATGTGGGGTGCAAAAAAGAAGACTTATTTGGGGGGCTCAGAAGAACTTGTTTGAACTGCCCCCTGTACTTGTTAGTTGTGTATCCACAGGCAAACAAGTTTCATCTCTCTGAGCCTTGGCTTTCCCCTTTACAAAATAGCTATAATACTCTTTCTACATTCTTTCCAGGATTGCAATAAAGACAAATGCTGAGTAAATCTTAAAGTACTATATAAATGTGAACAAATATTGAGAGAAATAGGATTTTCTACTTCTGTGGACAAAAATCATGTTTTCATTGCTCTTGGCTTTCCCCACTACTCACCCCTTGCCCAGTGGTTAGTATGGTGCTAGATACACCATGGTTGCCCAGTAAATTGGTGAACAGCATTTTCAATTGCCTATAATGATCCAAGCACTGTACTAGGCACTAAAGATACACAGAAAATTGAAACAGTTTCTTGCCTCAAGAACCATCCATTCCTGGCATGCTGTAAGCATTCAATAAATATTTGTTATTTGATTGAGTGGGATTGCATCCACATTTGTAAGGGTATACAGAATAAATGCATGATGATTTATAGAAGTGGAGTGCTAGCAGTTGGGAGACTCATAAAATGGTTCACATAGAAGGTAGTGCTACAGCAGAGTTTTGAAGGAAAGAAAAAATTCTAAGAAGCAGAGAAGGAGGTGCATTACAGGAATGGAGGACAGCAAATACAAAATACAAGAAAATGGGAAAGGTAGTGTCATGGATGCAAAATAACGAATATAGTTTGTGAGGAAAAGGAGCAATGTAAGATTAGAAAAGTAGATTGGGGCATGGTTGTGAGGGATTTTCTAAAGCATTATAAAGAACATATACATGTTTGATCCTAGTGGCAATTGGGAGTCACTGGAAATTATTGAATTGGGGAATGATGGGGACAGATATGTCCTCTGAGAAAATCATTTTGGCAGCTGTAGGAAGGATGGATTAAAATGGGGATGCTTGAGTCAGAGAGTACTAATGAACCCGTTGTAACAGTCCAGGCAAGGGACAATGAGAGCCTGACCTTGAGTGATGGCTAGGAGAAGAGACAGAAGGGTAGATTTAAGACATGTTGTTGAGGTAGAAACAACAGGATTCGGCAACTGATAGGTTATATCGAGTAAAAGTGATAGAGGACTCAAGTTGGATTATTGATAAGAAAAAATTATTCAGCAGAAATTGGGAAGAGTGGAAAAGGGATGAATTTGGACATACTGATTTTGAGATTCCTATTGAACATCCAGTTGGAAATAGCCAAAAGATAGCTGGGAATTGTAAAACTGGAACTCAAAAGAGATATTAGAGTTGATACATAAATTGAAGAGATATTTGTTTAAAAAAGTTAAACTGGAAGAGGAGAAAGAGAAGGAAGAGGAGGAGGAAGAGATAGAGGAGGAGAAAAAGTCATCACTTATATAATGTTTAAAAAGCACTTTATCAATGTCCCATTGTTCCTTACAATCCTCCTGAAAGTTAAGTACTAATACTGTTCTCATATTAAGGAAATAGATGTTAAGTGACCTGCATAGGATCACATATCTAGTGGCTGAGGCTTAAAGTAAATTCAGATTTTCCTAAACTCCAGGCCCACAATTGTCTGTTGTACCACTTAATTCCATTTAATCAAGAAAAGTATGAGCTCCATGTCTTCTTCATAATTATAGCCTACTAGTTACACATGGAATATGGCTTGGTCACATAATTCATTGATATGCAGTACTTCTATGTGATTGTAACATCTGTAAGGTTACTTAAAAATATGATGTACAATGTATTTTTAGAATACTTCTTTATTTCATTGGAAACATTTTATCAACATGGATACTATCTGCAGCAACACACACCAAAATATATCTCCCTTTATCCTTTGCAGCTTTCTCATTTAGGCTATCCTGTAAAATTTTCATGGCAGGCCCAATCTTTTAGGTCTCCTGACATCAGATATGTCAGTGAAGCATCCTGGTAGTCTACTGATTATCTATCGTTTTTAATTCATAACAGGCCTTCTTCCTTTTCCTTCCTTTCCAAAAAAAAAAACAAAAAAACAAAAAATACAAACAAAAAATCCAAAAAACTCTTTTTGGTTTCTTTTCTATTACTTGTATGTTTTTTTATTGGTAACATGTTAGGGACTACTCATACCCATTTTGCATCTTTATGGATACCGCTCAATTGTGAGTCTTTGTATATACCCATATATATGTCCATTTACCCATGTATGCTTGATCAAATACAACAAATACTTATTAAACTCTTATTCTATTAAATAAAACTGAGCTAAGCGTAAGGAGAATTACAAAATTTAGGTGAAATTCAGTTCTTATCCTAATGGACCTCTCAATCTAGAAAAGAAATATAATATATACATTATAACTAGAGAGTTGTTACTGATGGGAAAGTATCAAGGAAGGCTTCTTAGAAGAAATTACATTTTATTCAGTCATGAATAGGAATTCAATGACATTAGGAGGTACAGTGGATAGAGTTCTGTTCCTTCCAATAAGAAAGAGATTGATCTTCCTGAGTTCCAATCTGGCCTCAGATACTTAGTAGCTGTGTGATTCTGGACAAATCACTTAACCCTGTTTGTCTTATTTTTCATATCTGTAAAATGAACTGGAGAAGGAAATGGCAAATCACCCCTGTATCTTTGCCAAGAAAATTCCAAATAAGGATATAAAAAGTCAGGCATGACTTTTAAAAAATTTCCCATTAGAATGTAATCTTCTTGAGGGTGGGAATTGTCTTTTTTAAATTGTAATTCTATCAGCAGGGCTTGGTCCAGTGCCTAATAAGTATTTAATAAATGCATGTTGACTTGACAGGCAATTGGGAATCTCTACTTCTACAATTGGGTTTTCTACTGTAGCCTTCTGGTAGATTCTAAAGAGACAGCCATCTTTCACTATACTGCTGTAATAGAGGGGAAAGATTGGTTTACTTGGAGACAAAAGAGACCTGACTTTAATCCTTCCTTCCCCCATTCCCATCCACATTTATCAGCCATGAGAATCATAAACAAGTCATTAATCTCCCAGAGCTTTAGTTCCCACATTTGTAAACTGGAGATAATAATAACACTTACCTCTTAAACTACTTGGTTCAAATGTGATACTACAAAAATGGCATCCAGCAAACTTTAAAATACCATTGAGTGTCAACTATTATTATTATTATCATCATCATGATCTCCTTTGGGGGCTACATTTATTCACTAAGCTGGATATGGACTGATTGTAGACATGTAGCAGCCCCAAAGAAACCTCTACTTTCCTTGGAGAGAAGATTGAGATTATAGAATCATAAAGCTAGATTTAGAAAAGACACCAAAGGTTATTTAGTCAAATCTTCTCATATTACAAGTGAGGAATTTGAGTGATACAGAGGCTAAATGATTTGTTTGAGGTTACATATGTAGTAAGAAGCAGAATTGGTATCTGAACTCAGAAATCCTCTGACTTCAAAGCTGGCGTGGGTTCCACTGCACTATATCTAAAGACCAGAAGATGGAGAAGGTCTCAGGTCTGCTCACTACCAGCCAGCAGAGGGTTAGAATTCAAGATGCTCTTTCTTCTGCTTTGGCTTCAAGGACTAAGAGAAGACATATTAAAATTTGCTGTTGACCAAAAATCAAAATAATCTTGATTCTGTTCTAAGGAAATATTTCTTCCCCATCTTTTGTAGCAGCCAGTCCCTAAAGACTAGACTCTGGGCTCTGCCAAAGAGCTGAGCACAGAGGTAGTGGAGACTGATTACTTGGAAAGTGGGCACCTGGGAATTTGGGGGTATATATAAACAGAGAAAAATTTGCATGATTTTGAGACAGAACTCAGAGTAAGTGCTAGTTCCTAGTAAATGCTGAGCTAAGCACTTGTCTGAATCCAATAGTTCATTTTCATAATGGAATATTGAACTTTAATAGTAATTCACACTAGCATACTTACTTTTCTCCCTTTCTTTTGTCAGCAACAGGATTATTAGTTTTTAACATCCACAAAAGCTCCAATAAGGTCAAGTAGAAAGGGGATTAATGCTGATTACACTAGGAAAGATTGTCATTAAAGGGTCAAATATGCTTCTATACAAAACTATTGTATTTGAAGATGCCTACTAGAATCAAGCATGATGTTATTTAGGCCTGTTGACTGTGAAGTAGTTCTTCTGCCCACTTCAGGCTCTTCACAACTACCAGGACACACTATGTTCATTGTCTTCTCTTATGCTATTGCTTTCCGGAGAAGGCCTTCCTCTTTCCTCTATTTAAATCTATCTGGTTTATAACTGCTCATTGTCCATCCCCTCCCCCCCTAAAAAAAGTCCAAATTCTCTATCTTTTCATTCAAGAGCCTTCATTATTTTTATTCCAATCTGCATAATCATTATTGCTCCAAACTCAGTTTTTGCAACACGATAGAGATATGGACCACTGCTCTGCACTCTGATGACTTTGGTTAAATTCTCTGTCACCTTTGCCTTCCCTGCCCTGCTCCACATCATACCAGTTAACAGCAAACTTAACTGCCTTGGATTTCTTCTTGGATCTTTTAAATCCTTTATATCTCTCCCAAGTTCTGATTTATAAGTTTTATAGATGGCATTTTACAATTGTATACATTTCCCATCTTCTAAGGTAAAATAATGGAAATAATATTGGAATTAGAAGTAGAATGTGTAACCTTACATTCTAACAGTGAGGAAACTACATCTATTGAAGAGTAGTTATCAGAGAGAGATATTTTGGTTTGAAGTTACAATAATGGTGGTTGGAGCTATTGGGAAGTAGACTGACTGATACAGCCATTTTAGTAGCAAGAACAGTGTTAATTTAAACTAGAAGCCCACTGTTACCTCTATTGTACTTAATACATTAAGTATATATATTGAATACTCAATTGTATACAATATCATACTAGAAATATTAGCTATGGCAATGAAAAAAGAAAAAGACATTAAAGGAAACAAAACTATCACTCTTTACAGATGATATACTTAGAGAATCAATTTTAAAATTACTTGAATTAATTAATGTTAGCAAAGTTGCAAGATATAAAATAAATCTAGAAAAATCACCAGCATTTTTATATATTACCAACAAAGCCCTGCATCAAAAATAGGAAGAAAAATTCCAATTAAAACAAGTGTAGAGAATAAGAAATATTTGGGAATCTACCTGCCAAAAAAGGAAGTATATGAATACAATTACAAAATATTTTTCACACAAATAAAATCAGATTTAAACAACTAGAAAAATATCAATGCTCTTGGGTAGGCAGAGCTAATATAATAAAATAACAATTATAAGAGGCAGCTAGATGGCATAATGGATAGAGCATCAGCCCTGAATTTAGGAGGCTGATACACTTAACACTTATTAGCTGCGTGATCTTAGGCAAGTCACTAAACACCAATTGCCTCACCAAACAAAAAGATAATTCTATCTAAATTAATTTACTTATTAAATAGTATAACAATCAAAATTGAATAGTAAAACAAAATTAACAAACAAGTTAACAAATAACAAACATCTGGAAGAATGAAGAATCAAGAATATCAAGAGCATTAATGAAAAAATGCAAAGAAAGGTGTCTCAGCTTTACCAGATCTAAAATTATATTACAAAGTGATAAACATGTAAACTATTTGGTACTGGCATAGAATTACAGGTCAGTTTTGGAGGGAAGGGAAGAATTTATAATTGACATAGAAAACATCATGAAATGCAAAATAGATAATTTGATTATACTAAATTATGAAAAGTTTTTGTACAAATAAAACCAAAACAACCAAGATTAAAAAGAAAGGAGAAAGTTGGGAAACATTTTTTTTCTGATAAAGGCTTCATTTCTCAAATATATAGATAACTGAATCAAATTTATAAGAGTACAAGTTATTTCCCAATTGATAAAAAGGTCAAAGAATAAGGACAGACAGTTTTTCAGATGAAAAAATTAAAACTATCTATAGTAATATGAAAAGGAAAATAATAGATGTTGTGAATTGAGTCAACCATTCTGAAAAGTAATTTGGAACTACACCCAAAGAATTATAAAAACTGTTTATCTTTTGATCCAGCAATATCATTTCTAAATCTGCATCCTGAAGAGATAATAAAAATGGAAAAGTACCAACTGTAGCTCTTTTTGTGTTGGCAAAGAATTGGAAATTGGAAGGGGATACCCATAAACTGGGGAATGGCTGAACAAATTGTGATATATGAATGTAATAGAACACTATTGTGCTATAAAATATGATGAGCAGGTCAATTTTAGAAAAATCGGGAAAATTTACATGAACTGATACTGACTGAAGTGAGCAGAACGAGGAGAACCTTATACACAGTAACAGTAACACTGTGCAATGATCAACTATGATAAACTTAGCTCTTAGTAATGCAAAAATCCAAGACAATTCCAAGAGATTGGTGAGGGAAAATACTGACTACATCCAGAGAAAGAAGTATAGACTCTAAATGCAGATTGAAGCATACTCTTTTCACTTCTTATTTTTTATTTCTCTTGGTTTTTCTCTTTTGTTCTGAGTCTTACAACATGACTAATATGTTTAACATGATTATATACATATATAATCTATATCAGATTGCTTGCTTGTCTTGGGGACAAAAATGAATGCTAAAAATTATCTTTACACATAATTGAAAAGATACTATTCAATCTAAAAAAAGAATGTATGCTAAGAACTATGAGTTAACAGAAATAAAAAAGACATCTATTCCTCTCTTTATGGAATATAGTAAATGCAAATCCAAATAGAAGGTAAGCTTCTTGAGGGCAGGAACTATTTCATTACTTTATCTACAGTTGTTTGCTGAACCAAACACTGTGACCTCAAGTTACTAATCTTTCTTCTATGTAGGGAAAAAGGGAATTGGAAAGAAATAGTTCTATGTAAATTTCCTTGGAGGTTTGAATGGGTTCTGCATTGTTGGCCACTCTTCATAATGGGTAGATGGACAATTCATCCAGATTTTCTTATACTGTGTAATTTTTGGTCAAATCCTACTATGTGGATTCACCCAGTATCCTGGAGGCTTTCTTCTTGCAAACAAGAAATAAGCTGCTAATAAGAACATACTGTATGCTAAATATTGTGCTAGACACTGAGTATATAAAGTCAAAATGAAGTAGTCCTTACCTTCAAAGCTTGCTTTCTGTAGGTGATGAAACAACATACATACATATAAGAATATAATTACAAGAACTGGGAATGTACTACTAACTTCTGGAATTATTACAAATCTCATGTAAGCATGGCCCTTAGTTTTAAAGGAATTTAGATATTCTAAGAGGTAGACATGAGAAAGCAATTCATTCCAGTAATGGAAGACAGCCTCTGCAAAGGCAGACTACGAAAGATTTTAACTGCTACATCAAGAACATTGATTTTTCCTAAAATCCCAACACAGGAGCTCCCTGAGAAAGGAAATTATATGGTCAACTGAACTTAAGGAAAATCACTTGGCAGTTAAGCAGAGAATATATGATAGAAGGCAGTAACTAGAGACAGAAGAACCAATTAAGAGGGTCATTCATTGGTCCAGGTAAGATGTGATGGAGTACTGAAATAGCGTGGTGGCCATGTGAATGGAGAGAAAAGAAAAACATGAATGACATTGAGGATGTTGAATCAAGACTTAGAAAAGAGTCATACATGAGTACAAAATTATAAATTTCAATAATTATAAGTCTGGCCATGTCCTCTATAACAAGGATGTAAAATTCAAATGGAAACTGATCCTTGGGGAGCCCATCTGTTATTCCTTATTCTTCCTACATGACTTACCCACCTTCTTTTCCTAACTACTCATTTCCTTAATGACCTTCTGCCACCTCTCATGCACAAAGTCATCTCACTATAGCAGAATGTACAATTATTTGCATATAATCACCTCCATTAGAATGTTAGCTAACTAGATGGAGGGCAGGAACACTCTTTTGTATCCCCAGTGCTTAACACAGTGCCTGGCATATATTAAGTGCTTAACAAATGGTTGTTGACTGACTATCTGACTCTACTTTAGACCAGACCCAATTCAAAAAGAATTCTTTTTCAGAAACTGCTATGCTCACTCTTCTGCTTGTGCTCAGAGGGGATTGTATCTGATCTTCCCTTCCCCCTTCATAAGGTACAGAAGAATTTCCTCCTTCCTATCTGAGGCCCAGAGCCCCCTGGCTCATTATATTTTTTTTACCCCAATGATTAGACCATGATTATAGTCTCTGAGAGATAAGTGCATAGTCTAGGGAAAAAATAAATTAGTTTCCATTTTAAAATCCTGCATAAGAGATAAAAAATGATTTCTCACTCTTCTTCAGTCTCGATTCCAATACCCTAAGAAGCACTTGGTAAACAATCATGTCAGCATGATTTTCTCCTTATTTCATCCTCTTTCCTTTAGGCTCTCTCAGTATAACAAGTTTTGCTTCTTATCACTTTTGTAATTTTAGAATCTTAGTAAGCGTTCCTCCCCTACCCTTTCAAGGGAATAGTGGCTCTGTTTGAAGGGGAGGGAAGGACAATAGTAATAGACAATCTTATGTTTATACTTTTAAAAGTTCTTTGCATCCAACAAGCCAATGAAGTTAGCGGGGAAAAGAATAAAGACACACATTTCACAGTACATAGTATGGTGTAATGGAAAAAAAGATTGAGTTTGGAGCCAGAAAAAATGGGTTCAAATCCCAGTTCTAGTCCTTACCATTTGTATGACTTTGGGCAAATAACTCAACTTCTAAGCCTGAATTTCCTTATCTATAAAATTAAGGGGTTAGTCTATTACCTCTAAATTCCCTTTCTGTTCTGTATATATAATTTCATTATTTAAAAAAAAAATAACACCACCATTCCAACACAAAGGAATACAAACTGTACATTTTTGGCAAAAGGAAAAAGTACAATATAAAATGTCACAAGGAGACAAAGGTAAAAAGTTATGTCTTAAGCTATTAGACTAGCTTTCTATACTGAACAGAGCTCTATACATGGTGTCAGAAATGTACCGAGAACCAAAAGCCTTGTGATTCTCCATTTTGCATAACACAGTAATTCATTCAAGATTAAGACCAGAAGTGGAACTGACATAAGCCCATTCTTTTTTTTTTTTTTAACATATTCATTCTCCCAGTGATGCCATGTGACATTTTGAAATAAATTTCAAAACACATATTATTGAAAAGATACATGGTGGTTGTTGGTAGATGACAACATATTGCCAGTGATGGTTTGCATTGTAAGAAGTGGCAAAACAATATCATGGTAATGCATTATTGGGACAACAGAGAAGATGACCAATCATGAGGTGAACAGCAGAGATAATAGATGGTTAGCTCCAGAACTACATTGGTACCATGATTTTTTTTTAAGTTTAGAGCAGAGATTGTTAACTTTTTTACGTCATAGATCCTTTTGAAAGTATGGTGGACTTTCTTCTCAGAATGATGTTTTTCAATGGAAAAAATATATAGGATTACAAAGGAAACAAATTATATCTGAACATAGTTATCAAAATATATTTTAATCTTAAATATCAAAATATATTTAAGTTCCCTATATTAAGAATTCTTGATCTGGAAGAAAGCTTTTGGAATTTATGAGAATACTTTGGGGAAGATATATGAAAATACATGAACACAGATTGCACAGAATAATGCATGGAAGGCTTGTGGTACACATTAATGAAGGAAAGTATCCATGTAGATAAAATTGCAGAAATACTGACACAGTGGGAAAAAAGGATGGGTTGAATTATTATATATATATACACTTTCTTGCTGAATAAAGTCTTTTACTAATTCAATTAAGTTTCTTGTTGAGTTTTGAATTTCCTAAAGATATCATTATAACATATTCAACTTGAACATATTATAAGGACTTAACTAAAGCTTATTCTGTAATGTTCTCTTCAGAATTATTGCTCTTTGTAAACCATGTCAAATAGGAATAACAGCAGTACTTAGGCTCACTTTACTCTTCTTCTCAATGGGAATAATTGCGTCTCCATTCTACTTTTCCATTTCAAATCTCCTAGTTTTAAACAAATATAGTTTTAGTCTGTTGAGGAAAATATCTCCTATTTTTATAAATTTTAGTATTTTATGTAAATTAATGTTGCATTCTATAAAGTCTCCAAATCTTTTGATAGGTAAATGATTTTGTAATTCAATTTATTAATAAATGCATTCAACCCAAGTTACTTAACAATTATTTATACTTCAACTAATTTCAGTACATAAGTTTGTAGTCATTCCCTTCTAGCCTCTATTATAATTCATTTTTCACCCTCATTCACTTTCTCTTTTCCTCATATTGTTAGGGTTAATTCTTTTTTTATTTTTTACTTATCTCCCCCTCTAAAAGTCTTTCCAGATTTCATTGTATTCCTCATATATCTTTGTCTTAACAGTATGGAATGGCTTAATGGAATGTATAATCATATTATATTATGGCTTTCTTGATAACATAATTTATTGTATTACATATTGTATAATATATATTATGTAACATAGTAGATAGTGCACTTGACCACATCAGGATGAACTGAGTTAAAATTTTGCCTTAGATGCTAACTCACAATGATTCTAGGCAAACCCTTTAACATCTTGTGGTCTCATTTTTTTTTCCATCTGTAAAATAGTCATAATGGTATCTCTCTTTGAGAGGTATTGAATAACCAAAGGGCACAACATGTAAAACACTTTGCAGATCTTAAAATTCTTTCTAAATGCTAGCTATCGTTATATTGACTTTTTAAAAAAATATTCAAGAACCCTTTTGGAATTCTGATATAAATACTTGATCATAATGTACATATTTAACAAACTATTGCTATATTATATTTATTAGGCATTTCATATAAAACGTTCATTAATATTCGTCAATAATATTAGCCCATCATTTTCTAGTTTTGTCTTATGTTTTCCAGATATGGAGATCAGAAGGATGATTTTTTGGCATACATTTTTTCCCCATACATGCAATTCCATCGTTTAATTTTTCTCATGATTTAGGGGTTAGAAAGTCTAGGTAAAGCAATATTTTTTTTAGATTTTAATTTGCTATAGTCAAATAAAATATATGCGACTAGAGAATGAATTATTTGCCTAGCAAAGAATGCACAGGTTCATTTGGATTGAAGAATAGAATTATTTCAAATCATTAAAGATAGGCTAAATCAATGACAATTTATTAATTTGATATTTTAATGATAATTTAAATATCATACACTAAGACTTCATTTGCCTGCCCAAGATGAGAGGTGGGGAAACATTTTTTTTTTTGCCAAGGGCCATTTGGATATTTATAGTATCATTCATGGGCCATATCAACTTATAGAACTCATGTAGTGGAAAGTTACTTCTGCTCATCATTTCCTGTGGTTGTCTTAGCAAATGGTTTCTCAGACCTTATATGGCTTGCAGATTGGACACTCCCCACCCTTGCCTTAGATCAATATTGAATAAGGAATAGCAACAAGTCTTAAAGGTACTATAAGTCACATGGGCTGTAAGTCATGGGAAATAGAACACCCTAACATTTCATAGGCAAGCATCCTTTGGTGAACTGTAAGAATGTGCTTGAAGACTGACTGTTGCCAAAAAATCTTTGGTAGCTTGAGAGTGATATCAATTAGTAGTCAAATAATAGACAATATTTTCCTTTGTTGGTTGATATTATGTAGGTACATAGAAAGCAAAATATTAACCAAATGTGTGCTTCTTTGCTATTAAATCAATTACCTCAATTGTTACTTGGGAAAATCTATTGGGCTACTGTCACATAATGTATGAGTAAGAACTAATGAAAGTTCATCTCTATACTATATAACCATAGCTGCTACTTAGTTCACCAGCAAGGTATTAATGGAGGATGAAAGGAAGGAGAGACTTTCAAGAATATGGTTTCTATGGGACTGATGACTACATGAAAGCCCATGAGTCAGGTAAGCTGGAGGTTTTGGGAGAAAGTCATCTTATTTGCAAAATAAACTTTGTGCAGAGTGTACTCTGATATTTCAATGATAGCATGCCATCACTCCTTCCCTTTTAGCTTCTCTTTATATGTCGTCTTTCTTAATTGAATGGGGAATGAAAGTTCTTTTTTTATGTTTATTTCCCCAATCTTTAACACAATTTCTGCAATTAGTGTGAACTTAAATGCTTTTTCACTCATTCATTTGTTATGACAATGATACAGTACAGATTACAACAGTACAGAATCAAGTCGACCCACATTTTGGCGCTTTGTATAATTCTTGTTCATGCTCTCCATTAAATTCTGCATAAGAGGAACATCTAGGACCACTTAGCGATCTTCTTCTACATTTCTTGACATTATGCTCATAGAAGTGAAAAAGAAAAGTTATTCATTTGGCATACTTCACTGTCTTTATATGACTGGTGCAACTCCTTTTTTAAAATTTTACTTCTTTTTGATGTTATTTCTTAGTCTATTTTTTGCATTAAATTAATACACTATATAGACTACTTGTGTTCAGCTTGTCTTTATGTGATACACAATTTTAATTCTTCAGAGACTGCAGCATTCCATTATTTGTAGCAGTATAAAATTACCAGAAGAATATTGATATTAAAAAGATAGGGGTTCTTTTCAAGGAGAAATTCTAGCGCTTTTCTATAAATTACTTAAAAACTGATTAGTTTTTAAATATCTATGCTTTGTTTTCAGAAAACAATAGTTAACTTTTCTGGAAAGTTATTTTACAATTGAGTGTACATAAGATCACAGATCTATCAGTTTCTTACTTCTGCCAGCTTCTTCTGTCACTTCTTTTACCTATAGAAAAATCTTGCTAAATTTAAATTGGCAATTTTTAAAAATAATATTTTTCTCCTTATTCCCTCATTTTCCTTCCACTGCTTCTATCTTTGCTATTATAATTTGAATTCTTACAATGCATCTGTATGAGATGATTTTTTTTACCTTTTTGCTGACTTCTGACATCTATCTTTATTTTTTTGTAAGCTAGCCTTAATTTTCAACACTTCTAGGAGATTTTCTTGCACAAATTCCTGATATAGAATAATCAGATTGTTTTCTTCACAGTTTTCTGGAAGCCTAATACTTCTCATATTTCCCTCCTTTTGATCTGCATTCCAGATCTGTCATTTTTATCTGTATTGCTTCCAATTCTTTTTCCAGTTGAATTATTTTCTGGGCTCATTTTTCTGCTTCCTCTGTTCCTTATGCTATTTTGTTCTCCAGTAAGGCAATTCTACTTTTCATCACCTCATGATTTTAATGCATATTTTCAAACCACTGAATTTCCTCATCATTTTGTCTCAAAGTTCCTTAGATTTTCTCAGTTTCTTTCTTATTTCTTCTTGTGATTTTCTTTGGCTAACTCCTTCTGTATGTTTAATATCCATTTTTCTATATTTTGAGAAGTATTTTGTGTTTCTGATCATGTTGATATTTCAGTGATTTTTTTCTAGTTTTTTATGGCTTCTGATGTTTTAAATCCATGTTTCTTCATTATATTGAGTTTTAAAAAAACTTTTCCCATTATTTTCATATTTTAAAAATTATTTTTCAAAGACCTAGGATTAAATTGTACATTGCTATTATTGAGAGAGATAATGAGGGTATAAGTTCCTTTTTAACTTCCCATTCCACCATCTTTATGGAGGTCCTCTTTAATTTTTCCCTAGTATTATGTGTGGTCCCATTTATGCTTTTCTTTATCTTATCCTTTCTGCTTAGACTTTATTGGAATAGCTCCTTCCACTTACCATGCTTTTACTCAGGAATAACCTTTCACCTCTCCTCTGTACCTTCCCTCGATAGTATTCCAGGAGAATTTTTTACCTAATATAAAGACCAATGCTAAAGGCCCTACTTTGCAGAACTTTGATTTCATTTTTTGGGATAAGATATTCCCCCCAAAGGAGGCTAATAAAGAAGACAAAATAATAATGACTAAATTATAATAATTACCAGCATTTTCATGGCAAAGTGTTTTACAAATATTCCATCATTTGATCCTCACAATAATCCTGAAAGATAGTTGTTATTCTCTCCCTGTTTTATAGATGAAGAAATTGAGGCAGACAAAAATTAAGTGACTTGCCCAGTTTTACAGAACTATAAGAATCTGAGACCAGATTTGAACTCAGGTCACTGACACCATGTTCTGTACTTTGTTCCCTGTATCACTCAGCTATCTCTAAGTATTAGTTGCCTACTATATTAAATGATTGGTATAGAGGGAAGAAAGGTTTGGTTTGGCAACTCACAAGATGGATGAGTTGGTGCCATAGGGCAACTGTGCTGTTGATTTGAGGAATTGTTTACAAAGTAGGAGGTTGGAAAAGGAATAACAGGGAAGACCCACCCATAAAATGACAGCACAGAAGGCAAGATTCCTAGATCCTGAAGGTAAACACTTCCATGGGATATGAGAAATGGATTGGGGCTGATTTGATGTAATGAGTTTGTACTCATTCACTTACTCAACAATCAAGGCAGCTCTGTCCCTGAGTAGAGGTCCAAAGCTGAATATATTATATCTGCTACAGAGTGGGGAAGTAGCATGGGGATGTAGCATTTTGTGAACCAGATTCTACCATAAGGTACTTCTCCGGGTAAGGACAAAAGGTAAACAACAGGGTAAATAGCAAAATGTCCTAAAGGGAAGAGATTGTTAATTATTATTATCATCGCACATTTATAGACTTCCTTTGAGAGGCTGCACGGAATAGTGGATAAAGAACTAGCCTTAGAGTAAGTACTCTTGCGTTCAATCCCTGCCTCTGACACATCCTTGCTATGTGACTGTGAGTGAATTAAACCTTTTAGTATCTAAAGCAACTATCTTAGGCATTAAATTGAAGAGCAGGAGCCAACCTGTGTTATTAGAGGGTTATAGTGCTTTAAGATGTGTAGGGCACTTTATGTACATTATCTCATCTGGTCATCTAGTCATTATTTCATCTGGTCATCTAGTCATTATTTCATCTATTCATTTCATCAGATAAGCAAACTATTATGATTCCCATTTTGTAAAAGGAGAAACTGAGGGTCAATTATGGTTCATACATTTAGAAATTATGGGCAGTAGGATTTGAATCTAGATCTCTCCTCAATTCATTCATTGAACTGTTTCATGATTCTACTCTATTAAAACAACTTCAGGTACAAGGAGCAGATTGAGAAATTATTTTATAGTGGGAATTTTTTTTACTTTTTTTTTTACTTTACTTTTACTTTTACAATCCTTTGGATCATAGCAGACATGTAGTAACTCACTTCATAAAAGTCCTGACCTCCTATCTTTGTCTCCTTTGAACTCAGTTTTCCTACCCTTCATTTTCCTTAGTCCACTCATAAATGTATGCTTTGGACCCATATTCCTAGAGCAGACTTGGAATGAAGGAGAGGAAACATTGGACTTTTGGTCAACAAAACATGAGTTCAAATCTTTGCTCTGGTCTTTTATCAGCTGTGTGAACATAGGAAAAGCAGAAAATCTATCAGTTTCAATTTCCTTGTTAAAATGGAGATACTAATGCCTGATGTTGTGATGTCTACCTCTCAGCTTTGTTGTGAGGCTCAGAGGAGAATGTATATAGAGCAATTCACGGACTTTAAGGTGCTTATCTATATGTCAGTGATGATTAGGATGCTGATTATTCTGTGATTTTTCCTGCCCACATCGCAAAGCTTTTCACACTCTCTTATTTGTGTTAATTCCTCATGCCCAATTGCCTTCACTACCCTGAATTCTGCTGTCCACCCAGTTCATTATGAGATAGTGAATTCCCCTGGTCATTAATAAAAATGTTAAATGAGACCAGGCCTCATACTCATCCCTCTGAAACCCCATTAGATAGCTTCTCTAACTCATTAGGCTGCTATCCATCATTAACCTCTGTTTATGGTTTTGTCAGTCAGGTTTTCAATCTGTTCTCCTTGCCTGTGGATGTTAACACATTTTCATTAACCTTGCTGTAGCTGGCTGCAGTGCCATATTTCCCAGTTCCTCAGGGGACATGGCCCAGAGAGAGTAGCTTGGTTTTCAGCATTGAGACCAGATACTTCCCCAAAGCGGTCATCAGAACCCTAAATGTGGCTGGCCTCTTCAGGAGAAAGAAAAGAGGAGTCAGAAATGGATCTGAGAAAAGATATTTGTAAAAAGAGGGGAGTAGAGAAGAACATTTATAAAGATAAAAAGGAAGGAGCTAAATGTGGAATAGAAAGTGATAAACCTAAGTTTTTATGAGAGAAGAAACTCTAACAATGTGAGGGCCCAGTGATGTGTTTATTTTGCAATTTCCTAAGAGGAAAGTAATCTTTTCAGATATATCTTGCTAAGGGACTGATCCAGAATTTAAATCTTCCTGTTGTATCCATTAGGGCCTGTTGCAGTATACCCTTCTTTTTCTCAATTCCATAACCTCTGAAGACTCTGAAGCTCTGAAGTCCTTCCAACCAATGCCTTGCAATAGCTTGTGCTCCTTGGAGGGATGGGGAGAAAATGGAAAACATATCTGGAAGGAGAGTGTTTTCCAGCTGGCATAACAGAGGGAGCACTACACTGGCCATCAGAAGGCCTAGCTCCTAATTTTGATTGTGTCACTAACTCACAATGTGACTCACAACAAGCCACTTGATTTCTCTGGTCTCAGTTTCCTTTTGTGTAAAATGAGGAACTTGTAGCCTCTCTGGCTTTGTCTACTCTAGGATTCTCTGACTGCATATGTGTGTTTATTTTTGTGTGTGTGTGTGTAGACACATAGATACATATTATATATGTCTGTCTGTCTATCTATCTATCACATCTAACCATGTTCATATACTTCCGTTCTAACGTAGGATCCTCATATTTTCTAGCCAGTCTCAAACTAAAATCCTTCTATTTGGACCATTGACAATTTTGATCAATCTCTACTAAGAAAAACCATTTTGGGGGTTAGCACTGACATTACTTTCAGCCACTAGTATACTTTTCCAGTTCTATTAATTTAAAATATTGATCCTACTCTCTTTTCAAGGACCAATTTAAGGCCTTCCCACTTTTAGAGAAGCTTCTATCACTGCCCCAGTATAAAATGAACTACTTTCAATCTCTAAAAATAATAACAGTTAAAATATTAGTGTAGCACTTTAAGGTTTACAAAGCACTTTGCATAAATTATCTCATTTAACCTGAACTTCTGCAGCACTTATCATCTGTATCACTAAGAGAATCTTAGAGTTGGCAGAGACCTTGGTGGTCAATTAGTCCAATCTCTTAGTCAAAGTATGATTGCCCTCTGCTTGATCATTTGCACAGGATTTCATGATTTAGTTGATTCCATTTCAGACAGTTGTTGGGAAATGCTTTCTTATATTGAATTGAAACCTATTTAAGTCCATGTCATTTCTATCCATTGACTTTAATTGAGCCTTCTGGGGAAAACAAAATTAATCTAATCTCTCTTTCCTCATGACATACCATTACAAATTTGAAAATAGCTATCACATCCCCCTAACCCCCTAGGTCTTATCTTCTCTGGTTCTTTCAGATAATTCTTATATAATCAGGTTTTGAATCTTGTCACTTTGATGTGTTCCTGCTTGTCACTGTCTTCTTTGTATTCCTGACACTTACAAAAGTGTATGTCTTTCAGTAGGCATTTAATAAATATTTATTGATTTATATCCTTCCAAATATGTGGCATCAAGAATCAAATATAATATTCTAAGTGTGGGCTTGTCAGAGCAGAAGCCACTGGAACTATTACAAACTTTGGATTGAACATTATTAAGCATGAAATATTGTACAATATACTTCTATGAATGCAGATGACATCAAATTATCCCTTCTTATTAATAATGCTCTCAGTGCCTAATAAGCTGTTCATATTATAAAGTAGAGAGAGCAATGAACAATTGTAAAGAAGATACACAGAGACAGGCAGATATAGTCAAAGAAGGAGAAGAGAAGAAAAATGAAGAGGAAAAGGAGAAAGAGAAGAAAGAGGAGGAGGAAATGAAGATGAGGAAAGAGAAAAAAGAAAGAAAAGAAAAGAAAAGAAAGAAAGAGGAAGGAAGAGGGAGGAAGGGTGAGAGGGAGGGTGAGAGGGAGGGAGGAAGAAAGGAGGGAAAAGAAAGAAAGGAGAGAAGGAGGAAAGAAAGGAGGGAAGGAAGAGAGGGAGGAAGGAAGGAAAAAAGGAAGGAAGGAAGGAAAGAAGAAAAAACAGCAAAAAAAGGAGATGAAGAAGAAAAGAAGTAGGAGAGGAAGAAAAAGATGATGAAGAAGAATGAGGAAGAGGAAGAAAAGGAGGAGGATCTCAGAGTGATAATGAATTGGTGGTCCAGGGTAGGGAACCCATTAATCAAAAAAAAAAAAATACTATGCTAGCTTTGAAAACCTGGGAGACACCTAGAGACTTTGGCCAACTGGACTGCAATAATAGCATGGATTTATTAACCAATGTGATGATGTAAGTGCTCATATGAGTGTTAGAAATAGACTGGGATTGGGAAGAGATAGAAGCAACGAATAGAATGACAATATTTAAAACTTATGTCATCATCAAATTGAAGTAGACTGTATTCCCTTCTGTTTTGACACCATAAAGTTGCAAGAAACACCAGAACTGGGTATCTAGGTGGTGCGATGGATAGAGCACTGGGCCTGAAGTGAGAAAGACTAGAATTCAAATTTGACCTCATATACTTATTGTCTATAAGATCTGGGCAAATCACTTAATCCTGGTAGAAGAAAATGGCAAACTATTCCAGTATTTTGCCCAAAATCCTATGGTTGCCATTTCCTTCTCCAGCTCATTTTACAGATGAGGAAACTGAGGCAAACAGGATTAAGTGACTTACCCAGGGTCACACAGATAGTAAGTGTCTGAGACCATATTTAAGTCAGGCCTTCCTGGCTCTAGGCCTAGTACTGTATTCATTACACCATCTAACTACACAGACAACTATCAAAGGAGAACAAAACCATATGGGAATAGGGAAAAAAGTACACATCAACCCTGTTGTCCTTTTTGCTGCTGGAATTATTCTAAAGATGCTTTCAATGAGGCAATACAGCAAGAGGTCACATCTTAATATGCTTATTTAACCATAAAAAGCAGTTATTTTATCCACCTGTATGATATAGTCTGTATAATATTGAAAATAAAGGAATAATTACAGGATGATGACTTGGCTCAGAATCCTATCTATCTGAATACCATTGAAAAAGATGAGGATAAGATAGTAATAATGAGAATAACAATTGCTTCTGACATTTACATAGCTCTTTAAAGTTTACAAAGCACTTTCTATACATAATCTCATACCAATAAATTTTGGAGGTCCAATTTTAATTTAAGCCTTCTTGACTCTAAGCCCAGCACTCTCACCATTACACAGACTATTCTTATTTGCCTTGTAGTCTTTGTACAATGAGAGAATACCCCAGAGAGGAATCTCAGCAGCCTCTGATGACAGCCCTTAGACCAAAGCAGGCAAGGGCTCACCAATTCCAATAGATATCTCTGCTCTAAATTCTTGGAAGCAGGAAGGGAGGGGGCCATTCCTTCTCACTTAATGCCAGCATGATGTACAGGGCAAGAACAGTGGCCATTATAGGTAATGGAACCTGGCATCTCGGCTAATTCTGTTATATTCTACAGCATCAGGCTTCATGCCACTCACCAGCAAAATGGACCAGATAAGAAATCTTCTCAGGATACTCCGTGGCTTATTGCGGTACATTAGGATAATCTTTCCAGCCTGTTAATTGGAAGAAAACAAAGGGAGGAGGGAAGAGGAGAAAAATGGGTGTTAGCAGACTTCTTTTTCCAAAACAAAATGCTCTCTGGCTAGGCTGATATTGAAGCTGATTTGTGAGAAGAAGCTGGAGGAAAGACTCAGAACCTGTCAATCTGTTTTCTTAAAGAATAAGGGCCTGGACAGGGAAGACTCATGTGGGGAGACTCCCAATCAATAGAAATCAGTATTTTTCTTTTGTAACTCATAGATTTAGAGAATTGACTAAATATTTGAAAAGCAAAGTGATCTATTCAGCTTTACATATCCAGTATGTGCCGGGCACTTATTAGTTGTATGACCCAGGCTAATTCATATAACCTTGCTTGCCTCAGTTTCCTCATCTGTAAAATGAGCTGGAATAGGAAATGGCAATTCACTCGGATATCTTTCCCAAGAAAACTCCAAATGGGATCCTAAAGAGTCAGTCATAATTGAAAAATGACTAAACAACGACTTCACACTGTCATTTCAGCTTTGTTGAATGTTCAGTATCCCGAGAGATATAATGTTACATAAATTATGCCTTTGAGGTTTTAGATATATGTGGTATTCTTGACTTTCAGGAACCTTGCCATGAAGGAAATCATATGGGAGATAAGGCAATCAGGAGTTCTGGTTGGCGTAGTCAGAGGTAGATAGGACAAATACAACCAAGGAGTTTCTAAGTTCATAAAATCATAAGACTTTAGCTTCAAAACTGGAAGGGACGTTAGAGATTGTATAATCCAACATTTTCACTTTACAATTGAGGAAAGTCAGGTCCAGAGTCTTGTTCAAGGTTGCCCACAGATAATAAGTGGCAGAATAAGTCTCAAATTTGAATTCAGGTATTTTGACTCCAAATTCTATATTCTTTTCATTGCACTATGCTTGTATTTCTCATGATAACTTGAGGATCCCATTGTCATGGGTGAAATAGGTGGCAGCCTATCAATAAAATGTTTTTGTTAGTCTGTCATGAAGCTTGAAATTCTTACCCTTAAAATCATTGGGTTAAATTCATCTGAATTTTACTGTTAAAGAAGCTGCCTGAAAAGGACAATGTTAACCCATTAGTTTCCATGGTCACTTTAGTATGAATGAGTTTATAGGATTTGTGAGCTGTTAGCTAAACAGGTTCACTGTAAGAGAATAGAACAAATGGGAGGAAAGGGGAAAGGAAAGGCCTGTGTCAGGGAGGTCTGAAGGGGAAAGGCATGTTTGGATGAAGCTCTGTGGAAGATTTGAGTGTTCTAGGACAATGAACTTAATCAGGGATTGGGCATCTGGCTGGGAGATAGAGAGACACTCTGGAAGGTCAGTATGGCCTACTTTACAATTCTGCCTAAGGCCAAATCTACCTGCCTGATCTGACCTCAGGGAATGGTGCTGACTGACTGACTCACTTTGGCAGGAAGAAGAGTCAACCTTGGGACTTCCCAGAGGCAAGATGCATCAAGCTATCTCAGGTCCTGGTGATGCTGCAGAGAAAGAGCCAAACCTGGACGCTATTCCCAGAAATTTGGGAGAGCCTTAGCAGTTAGGTCGCGAGAGTTGCAAGGGAGTATGAATGGGCCCCTCCAACCTTGAGTAGTCATAACTTAGCTTTGAGAAAAGTAATAAATGGAATTAAATTTCTGAGATTAAATCAATCTGATTCCAAATTGCTTTATATATGCTATCTCATTTGATCATAATAACATGATAAAGGAGATGTTCTTATTAGTTCAATTTCAAAGATGAAACAGGCTTAGAGAAGTTGTCATTCATTCATAATGGCACAGAATTCTACTGTACCAATTGTTGTTTAGTCCTTTCAGTCATGTTCAATGTTTCACGATCTTTTTTGGAATTTTCTTGACAAAGATACTGGAGTGGTTTGCCATTTCCTTCTCCAGCACAATTTACAGATAAAGAAACTGAGGCAGACATGGTCAAATGACTTGCCCAGGTTCACTCAGCTAGTAAATGTCTAAAGCCAGATTTGAACTTGGGAGTCTTGCTGACTTTGGACCACTTAGCTGCCCATTGCATCAATTAGCTGCCTTTACTGGTAATTTGTAGCCTATTTAGTAACAGGAAGAAGAGAAAGGGAGGGGAACATAAGCATTTATTAAATGCCTACTATCTGCTAGGCCCTAAGCTAAGCATTTTATAAATTTTTCATTTGATTCTCATACAAATCTATGAGGTAGGTGCTCTTATCCCCATTTTACAGTTGAAATAATTGAGGCAGGCAGAAGTTAAATGACTTGCCCAGGGTCACATAGCAAAGTGTCTGAGGACAGCTTTGAACTTAGGTCTTCTTGACCCAGACCCAGAACCCTATCTAAAGCATCACCTAAATGCCTGGTGGAATGTAAAAATACTTAGAGTCAATTATAGGCAATAAGTACTTATGTGCAAAGCAAAGCACACTGGATACAATCAGAATATCAGAGTTTGAGTACCAAATTTGCTATTTATGGGTTGGGTGACGCTGAGTAGGTTATTTTACTTGACTGGCATTTTCCTTTCTCTCCCTACCCACCTCCTCTCAGTGTAATTAGCAGTGGCTTACCTAGAGCTGGAATTCATATTTGTGTTTATAATGAGAGTGGTGATACTTTTAAAATCAACCACACTGACCTGTTGGGTTGAAAGTACTTTCTAAAGCAAAGTAACTCATAAATATGTAAAATTTAATTGGATAGGTAAAAAAGAAAGTGGATGGGCATTTCTCTCTAAGAAATAGAGTCTGAAGCCATATAAAAGCAAAGAAACTGGCTTTAGAAGAAAATCCTGCATTTCTGGCATCATGGATAATTGATGGCCTCTCTGGCATCATGGAAATTCAATCAGCCTGTTTTGAAGACTTTGTCTGACCCACCTGGGTTGATGAACAAGGTAAAAAGGCAGAAGAAGGAGTAGGGAAGATTTCATAGCCTTCTCCTTTCTCAGGAAAGGTTTTTTCTATGTAACATGAATAGGACAGGGTTAGGGGTGCATACTCTCCCCATGCATTAGATTCCTATTATGTCCTCAAGTAGTTCCCAGATCCTTATATCTGCTTATCTTCCCCTTTCCTTCTCTTAAAGCCAGCTATTAGCAAATCACTTGAAACCTCATAATGTAACAGAAGTCAAACAATTGAGTTCAATTAGAACAAGAATGATAATATCAAGCCTCATATACAAGAACACAATGGCATCAAAATTCATCATTTCCTAAAATCAGAGTTGTCTTCCACAACTTCCATTGCCCATAGTGGAATCTGAAAGCTCTACTCATTCTCCTGTTCCTGAATTTCAAGAGGTTTGTGGCCCTTATAAACCTTCTCTTTTTAAGTAGAATCAGAGGAAAAGGTCTTGGTCCCTCCCGACAGAATATCTACATAGGATCTGAGTGGATGACTGAGGTTTCTGTGATTCTTAGGTACAGCTATTGAGTGAACCCATTTTCTTCTGCTCTTCTATAGATCTTTTTCCATGATCCCAAAAGTTCTAATTCTTCAGTGTATTGCCCAAACTTGAACATTACTCTTGATATGGAAAGTTTAAATCTCATTTCTGGAAATACCCCCTAAGGAAGGGCAAATATCTCAAAGGCAGCCAGATTCCAGAAAAGTAAAGAAAAACTCACAATATTTACAAGTTGAGGCTGGAGGTAGGATGGCTATCTTGAGGCATGTTCTACCAACATGCAACCAGTAATCTTCCTTCTTTCTCTCCATCTCATTCAGCAAGTATTTACTGAATTCAATTATGTGCAAAACACTATGCAATATACACACAGAAAGCAAAAAATAAAAATTAAAAAAACCAAAAAACAGTTTTTGTACTAAAGGAGCACACATTCTAATACAGAAGCCAATGCATACCTAAGTAGTTACATATAAGATACATATAGAGTAAATGAGAGTTAGTCTCAGCACTAAAAGCTAGGAGCTAGGAAAGATCTCCTGGGAAAATTGAGTTTGAGATGAATTTTGATTGTGCCTTTTCTTGTCACTTCTGCTTGGTTGGAAGATTTGGTATGGCACCAAAGCCATACCAGAGATGCCCCAGGCATCTTTTTATTAAGCCTTATTAATAAATTATTGGTGGCAATTATTAATAAAGCATCAGCCAGAGGATCCAGGGTCAGTTCCTACACCTATATACAATTGAATCTTAATTAAGCAGAGAGGTTAGGAGGGAAAATAATGATGTCAGAGGCCAAAAAGATATAAGGTTCCATAGAAAGAAAGCCCCTGATGCTGAAGGCATCCCTTTCATAGCTAAAAAGAGAAGAAATGGATCCAGGCAAGACTGGCTTCAGCTGGATCTCCTGGTAGCAGAAATCTGTTCCTACCCCAGCTGCCAAGGATGGTTCACTGATAGTTTAAGACAAAAGAGGAAGGGAGCCTCCTGAGACACATGAAAGGCTCTCTTCCCCCAGGAGTAGAAAAAAGAGGCAAAGGTCAGTGACAAACAATTAACACATTTCTCGATTACATCTCGATGAAAGCCTTTCCCCCCTCTGAGCTATAAAAATAGATTAACTAATTGGCTCAAGTTTGTTCTCTCCTTGTCCACAGAGAGGGCATTTGAAAAACTAAGAGAGAGATGAACAGAGAGCCAGAGGAGGAAGGGTAAAGACTGTCTGGAAGTAATGTCTTCGGAGGGGGATATGTGGAAGCAGAAATTGTGCACTGAGTTTAGTGATCCAACTGTCCCATTCTCTTTCATTCTCTTTTGCTCATGGTACAACCTGTCTCTCATTTCTTTCTCCAAAGGGTCCTTTGGGATCTCTTTACGCATTTTGGTTGTATTCGAGAAACAAACTTAGTATCTGGCAGGTGCCAGGTGCTATGGAAGATAGAGAGAAAAATAAGGCATGGTCTCCGCCATCATTGTTGTTGGTCATGTTGGTCTTACTTTTTGAAGAGGAACAATGACATCATGGGGTAATGTCTTGACTCACATGTGCCAGAGCTGTTCTACACACAAAGTTGTGCAACAAACGACAAACTACCCCAGTGTTGTTCCAGGTAAGCCTCTCAGAGCTCACAGGAATGTTATCATTGGTGGGTATTAGGATTTCCTACATAGTCATTCAACAAGAAAGTATTGTGCTTAATTCTGGGGATATAAAGAAAGGCAAAAAGATGGACTCTGTTCTTGAGGAACTCATATTCTAATGGAGGAGATAATATATAAATATCTACTTTAATCTGAGAATCCTACTATGTTCACATTGTAACAGAATTTATGTGTTCTTACTCTAAACCTATCATTTTATGGATTAAAAATACCATCTGAGATTCAGTGAAAGGAATTATTTGTGGAAGGGCTTGAATTATTATAGTCAGGACAAGGATCCAGATATGGGTTTTCCATCCTGGGCTCTGAAGTGGTGGAGCAAAAACAGAATTATTTTCAATTTCTTAACTCATGTGTCTTGAACTACCTGCCCACCTGAAGCCATAGATCAAATATCCCAAGTATCTCAGTCCCCCAAGGTGATGGGTCTAGTGGAAAACTGGTAAGAAATCTTGGAATTGAGAGGCCCACACACCTATCTTCATTCTTGATGGGAGGAGCTCAATCAGCCTTCCATACCCACCCATGCTCAGCATGGGCACATTTTGATTATAAATGAATGGGCATTTGTTAAAGCAGTGCTATGCTTTTAGAATACAAAGACAAATAAAAACAATTCACTCTTAAGGAACCTGTATTCTAAGGAGATCTCAGGTTATACCACCATTCTCAGATGACAACCCTAGCATATTTCCAATCCAGAGATGACCATTAGAGGTCAGGAATTGAAGAATGGGGGGAGATTATTTGAGAGTTGCCAGTCTTGATAAGGATTTTACTGTGTATAAATGAAAATTTGCAGTTCTTGTTTTTTTTTCTTAATGGTCCAGAGAGATGGATGAAAGATGACATTTTTTGACATGGAATGAATGCAGGCACATTAGAATGAAACTTGTTCAAACATGAAGCGGATGGCTAATATGATGCATAGAGGAACACGCTCTGTTCTGGGAATCCAGGGAAAAACCTGGATTTTTACTAGCATTGACCAAATATTATTTATGGTTTTCACTGTTTCTTGTCCTTTTGTCCATAAAAGAGAGTTTCCCAAAGATCCATGGAAATGGACAAGGTATCATCAGCTACCCCTCCATGGAAAGTCCCTTCCAATTTTCCTTTTTTCCTTTCCCTACTTCTCTGTTAGTTGATTGTTTGAATGAAAGCCAAAGTCAAATCCTGCTAGGCTGATCAGCAGCAGCTGGAATGTGCCAGAAGAAATCTGAAAACTCTCCCTTTATCTTAAGGGGTTTCCCATCACTGAGTGACCTCAGGCATCTCTGTTTAGCATCTCTGCTTCTGCCCAGCAAGACTGACTCAACTTCTGTGAATATATAACCTCCTAGGAGGGAAAGAGGGGAGGAGTTTCCAAGCTCTGGGCAGAGAATCACAGATGCAATTCTGGTTCAAACTTGCTGAGGGAAAGAGCTACTTCAGCTCTCTCTTCCCCAAGCCTGGGCTGAAGAGAAAGTTCAGCAAAAAGGCCACCTGCTGGGTGATATCAGCCTCCTTGATGTGGAGTGGGCTTTGTTGTGGCCCTGTCAACAAAGCAAATGAAAGGGGGGCACAAACTCTTGTTAGTTATGAAAAACCACATGGGGGAGCAGGCCAAAGACAGGCTATTTTTGTAGCAAATGCTTTTGTTTCCAGGAGTTAAAATCATCCTCAATTGCTGCTTTCCCCCCCCCCCCCTTTTCTCTCTGGCCTTTTCCCTGCCTCAGACATTTTTCCGTGGACAGACAAGTAAACACATCTTTTTGTGCTTCCAGGAAACACCCAACCATAGCTGGAGAGATTGTTTTTCATTACTTTTCCCCTTGCACATCATTTTTAGCACTTGTCACACCCTTTGGGGACTTGAAGAAGGGCTTGGCTGTTGTTTAACACAGCAACCTGGCAGGAACTTTAGTAAATGATCTCTGCCCTTTACTGAAGTCCAAAATGTGGGAAGAAATGTCTCACCTAAAGGGTGAGAGGGCTTGGATCTGGAACCTGTCTCTTTACTGATCTTTACTTAATATTCTGAGTAAATCACTTTATCTCTGTGCCTTAGTTTCATGACCAATATAAGGAGGGAACATGGAGTAGGTGACACGTAAGGCTATTTTCAGTTTTAAAACCTTGATCCCATGCTTCTGAGTTTATAATCAGAGGACTGAGTTCAAATGTTGTGTTATCACTTAACTCCTTGAAGTAACTAATGACACAATGGATAGAAGTCTTGGACTAGTAGTCAGGAATATCTGAGTTCAAATCCTACTTAAAATACTTCTGAGTCATGTGACCTTGGACATCATTTAGTCCAAGACTCAGTTCCTCATTTATAAAAGGTGGGTAACAATAGCATTCACTGTCTATACTAAGACAAGATCAAAATGGGTTCATGATTTAGAGATAAAGAATGATACTATTATAAGCAAATTAGGAGAGCAAGGAATAGTCTACTTCTGAGATCTGTGGAGAAAAGAGGAATTTATGGCCAAAGAAGTACTAAAGAACATTGACATGTAAAAATGGATAATTTTCATTATATTAAAGTAAAAAGTTTTTGTGCAAGCAAAACTAATGTGCCCAACATTAGAAGGGAAACAGAAAGCTGGGAATAAATGTTTACATCCAGTGTTTCTAATAAAGGCTTCATTCCTTTTTTAAAAATGAAAGTTTTTATTTTCAATTCCTTCATCTAAAATTGTTTATTCTTACGAACACACATTCATATGAATTTAGAAATGAGGTCTTATTTCTAAACTATATAGAGAATTGATTCAAATCTATGAGAATAGAAGCCACTCCCCAATTGATAAATGGTCAAAAGATATGAACAGTTTTCAGACAAAGAAACAATTTCTAGTCATGTGAAAAAAAATTCTCTAAATCACTATTGATTAAAGAAATGCAAATTAAGACAACTTTTGAGATACCACTTCACACGTCTAGCTTGGCTAAAATAACAGGAAAAGATAATGATAAATGTTGGAGGGGATATGGGAAAAACTGGGATATTAATACATTGTTGAGAAGAGTTGTGAAATGATCCAACCATTCTGGAGAGCAATTGGGAATTATGCCTATAAAACTGTGCATACCCTTTGATCTAGCAGTGTCTCTACAAGATTAGTATCTCAAAAAGATCATAAAATAGGGAAAAAGCATACATGTGGAAAAAATGTTTGTAGTAACCCTTTTGTAGTGGCAAGGAACTGGAAATTGAGTGGATGCCCATCAGTCGGGGAAGGCTGGATATTTTATGATATATAAAGGTAATGAATGAAATGTTATTGTTATGTAAGAAATGATGAGCAAGTTGATTTCAGAAAAGCTTGAAAAGACCTAAATGAACTGATGCTAAGTGAAATGACTAGAACCAAGAGAACTTTGTACACAGCAACATGTTTTCAACAATGAGATGATTCAAGGCAATTCCAGCAAACTTGTGATGGAAAGAGCCACTGGCATCCAAAGAGAGAACTATGAAGACTGTGGATCAAAGCATGGTGTTTTCACTTTTGTTGTTGTTATTATTATTATTGTTGTTGTTTGCTTGATTGTGTTTTTTCTTTTTTATTTGTATTTTTCCTCTTTTGATTTGATTTTCCTAGCAATGCATGATGAAAATGGAAATATGTTTAGAAGAATTGTGCATATTTAACCTGTATCAGTTTGCTTGCTATCTAGGGAAGAAGTGGAAGGGAGAAGAAAAAATGGAACACAAGATTTTACAAAGGTGAATGTTGAAAACTATATTTGCATGCATTTGGAAAAACGAAAAAGTATTATTTTTTTTAAATCATAGCAACTACCTCATAGGGTTGCTGAGAAGATCAAATGAGATAATACATGTAAAACATCTTTCAAACCTTAAAGTGCTATAAGTTGTAGTTATCAGTAACTCATTTAATCTTCTGAAACTTGGTTTTCTCATCTCTAAAATGAGGAGTTTGGATTAGGTAATCTCTAATGATCCAATACATATGTGTGTATATGTATGTATGTATGTACACATACATACACACATACACAAATCCTATTACCAGATAATATAGCATATCAGGTTCTCTAGCTTGCATGTGTTACCTACTGAGCCACCTTGCCTCTCCTTGGAGCTTTGGGTATATACTTACCTCATCTAGGTCTAGTCACACTTCTTTGAAATAGGGCAGAGTAAGAGAAGAGGCCCTCCATTGTCTGCCCTTCACTTAGTCAGCCTCAGACTGTCTCAACCAGGAAATGTCACATCTTATATCCTCAGCCAGGATAGCTGGATCTGTCAGTAGATGTTCAGAGCTCTAGGTGTTATGACTTGGCTAAGAGAGGAAGCCCTGGCTGGGTGATGAGAGGCAAGAGCTGCTCCAGGCAGAGAACCTTTGAATGTTTTCCAATAGACATCTAGAAACACCACTATAGATTTAATCAAATCAAAAGCAATGCCTCTGTGGTTCATTAAATCCTCCATTCCCATTTGCCTAGTCCCCAAAGGAGACATCTGTTTTTTTATTGTAATTCCATAGTTTTCTTCACATCTGAGTTAGAAAAGTACATGGACACACCAGAGAGAAGATGATTGGATTTGGGTCTGTGGGAGCACTTCTTTGGAACTGTCAAATACTCCATATCTTCAAGTGAGAACTACTACTTGGCAGTATTTGGTACACTAGTCTCCTCTTATTGACTTCCTCTGTAATTTTAGACACAATTGGTCCAAATTTTTTCTTCTTTCTTCAAGCTTTCAGCTCCCAACATGACTTAGCCTCCTACTTTCCTAAGAAAATCATAGAGTCATGGGTTTAGGGCTGGGAGGGATCTTGGAGATTATCAAACTTTATTCCCCTCATTTTACAGATGAAGAAACTGAGGATCAGGTGGTTTGTTAATTTGACCAAGGTCATCTAGTTGTAAGTGAAAGAACTAGGAATCAAATCCAGGTCCTTTCCCAGCCCTCTTCACTAGTGACAGGAGAAATACCACTATTCCTCCCTTAGGCTGATGTCTCTGCCTAGTTTATGATGTCATCCCTTCTTGCCTTCTCCAGGCATTATATTTTAATAAAAATAAGAATTTATTCTCATAAAGAACTTTAAGGTTTGCAGAGAACTTAGTCATACATCTCATTTGCTCCTTATAACAGCCTACAAGGCAAGTACTATTATCCCCACTTTACAGAGGAGGAAACTGAAGGGGGGCGGGAAATATAAACTCATGTCTAGTAAGGTTTATTAATATAATAATATGTCTATCGATCATTGATTATATGAATGAATTAATTGATACTTAGTATATAGCTTAATATCTAAACACTATATATCCATATTGCTTTTACCTAATAAAATGTCTAATCATCATTCATATATTTGCACCATAATGGAAATAAACGCGCGTCCGATATTAATTCTCAATTGATGTCTGTTTAAAATGTCGTTGGCCTTATTATGTAAGTCTGCACTTTTTAATGGTGTCCCCCAGGCTCCCGCCTGCTGATAAACCACCCCCAAATTAAAAACTACCTAATGCCGTAACGATCACTGGAGATGCCACAATATGAGGCCAAACAGCATTGTTACCATCACAAATGCCTCTATGAAAAACATGGTTGAGCTGAAATAGGAACGAATGGGCCTGAAGTAGCAACCAGTAGCCAGTCAGAGGAAAGAAGGTTCATCCGCAGATTATGGGCTTGCTCTGAAGGATTTAGTGTCTTCAGATGGCGGGTTGCTGATCTCTCGTGAGTGGAGGATAAAGGTATTCCTAATGGTGGTGATCTGCTAGAGGAAGTAGCTTTATTGATCTCGGTCCATGGAGTTAATGTCTATGTACGCCAACATTATATGTCTTATGTAATGTATACATATTATGTATTTACTATTATGAGTAATATTAGTTTAAGATATGAATGTATTTATTAATGTTTAACAATATATTATATTAATGTATTTAGTAATATATGATTAATATGTACATAATTATATGATAGAGGAATATAAATGTATGCTCTATATACATAAATATATCTTTATATCGGGATGGTTAAGTAACCTGCCCAGAGTCACATGGCTAATATTAGAGATAGAACTTGAGCCCAAGTTTCCTTGAGTCCAGGCCCATGCCTCTCTCACCAAATACCATGCGACTGCCATCTTTGATTTCTTTCTGACATTTTCCATATCTTCCTTTTTTCTGGTTGCTTCTCTTCAGTCAACAAGTATGCTCAGACTTTCCTATCTTAGGAAACTTTCCCTAGAGCTTGTTGCCCCTCGCATCAACCAATAAGTTTCTCTCCATCAAAACTATAGCTAGGAAATCTTGCACTCACACTATATAACAAAAAGTCCACCTTTGGCCAAACAAGACAGGAAAGATAAGTGAGATATCCAAAAATGCTGTTTACTGTCATTGAGGGAAGGATTCAGGGTAGAGACAGAGCTCAGTTCAGCCTACACTCTGCTCACTTTCTATTTCAATTAATTATCTTTGTAAATTCAACTGCTAATGTACTCTTAGGCTAGACTAAATTCAGCATCCTGGGGCAAAGGTGAAGTTACCTCCCTTTGTTATAGCCCTGCTTTCTATGCCTTCACTGACAAAAATCCTCAACAAAAAGGATCTTGCAAATATTTGTTCTACTTATTTCACTCACTCTTCAACCCCTTGCAAACTGGATGATCTTCTACTTATTCTAACACTGTTTTCTGTTCAGTGGATACATTGGTGGGCCTGGAGTCAGGACATCCTGAGTTCAAAACTCCAACACTTACTAGCTATATGACTGGTCGAGTCACTTTCCCCTGCTTGCCTCAGTTCTTCAACTTTAAAATGAGCTGGCAAACTACTCCAGTATCTGTCTGGGAAACCCCAATTAGGGGCATAAAGAGTTGGATAAGACTGAACAATATGTATCCAAGATCTACTGTAATCTATTTAACATGTATAGGACTCCAGGACCAGATGGATTTACATATGAATTTTACCAAACATTTAAAGAACAATTGGCCCCAATACTATATAAATTATTTGATAAAATAGGGAATGAAGGAGTCCTACCAAATTCCTTCTATGACACAGACATGGTACTGATACCTAAACCAGGTAGGCTGAAAACAGAGAAAGAAAATTATAGACCCATCTCCCTAATGAATATTGATGCTAAAATCTTAAATAAGATATTAGCAAAAAGACTACAGAAAATCATCTCCAAGATAATACACTATGATCAAGTAGGATTTATACCAGGAATGCAGGGCTGGTTCAATATTAGGAAAACTATCAATATAATTGGCCATGTTAATAACCAAATTAACAAAAACCATATGATCATCTCAATAGATGCAGAAAAAGCATTTGATAAAATCCAACATCCATTCCTATTAAAAACACTTAGAGTATAGGAATAAATGGACTTTTCCTTAAAATAATCAGCAGCATCTATTTAAAACCATCAGTAAGCATCATATGTAATGGAGACAAACTGCAACCATTCCCAATAAGATCTAGAGTGAAACAAGGTTGCCCACTATCACCGTTACTATTTAATATTGTATTAGAAACGCTAGCTTTAGCAATAAGAGCTGAGAAAGAGATTAAAGGAATAAGAATAGGCAATGAGGAAACCAAATTATCACTCTTTGCCAATGACATGATGGTATATTTAGAAAACCCCAGAGATTCTGCTAAAAAGTTATTAGAAATAATCCACAACTTTAGCAAAGTTGCTGGTTATAAAATAAACCCACATAAGTCATCAGCATTCTTATATATCACTAACAAAATCCAACAGAGTTACAAAGAGAAATTCCATTTAAAGTAACTACTGATAATATAAAATATTTAGGAATCTATCTGCCAAAGGAAAATCAGAAACTTTATGAGCAAAATTACAGACCACTTTTCACACAAATTAAGTCTGATCTAACCAATTGGAAAAATATTAAATGCTCTTGGATAGGGCGAGCAAATATAATAAAGATGACAATATTACCTAAACTAATCTATTTATTTAGCGCTATACCAATCAGAGTCAAAAACTATTTTAATGACCTAGAAAAATAACAACAAAGTTCATATGGAAAACAAAAGGTCAAGAATTTCAAAGGGAATTAATGAAAAAAAATCAAATGAAGGTGGGCTTAGCTGTACCAGATCTAAAATTATATTATAGAGCAGCAGTTACCAAAACTATTTGGTATTGGCTAAGGAATAGATTAGTTGATCAGTGGAATAGATTAAGTTCAAGGGATAAAACAGTCAACAAATATAGCAACCTAGTCTTTGACAAACCCAAAGATCCCAGCTTTTGGGATAAGAACTTACTGTCTGATAAAAATTGCTGGGAAAATTGGAAACTAATATAGCAGAAACTAGGCATTGATCCATACTTAACGCCAGTACACCAAGATAAAGGTCCAAATGGGTTCATGACCTAGGCATAAGAATGAAATTATCAATAAATTAGAGGAACACAGGATAGTTTACCTCTCAGACCTGTGGAAGGGAAGGTCTTTATGACCAAAGCAGAACTAGAGATCATTACTGATCACAAAATAGAAAATTTCGATTATACCAAACTGAAAAGTTTTTGTACAAACAAAACTAATGCAGACAAGATTAGAAGGGAAGAAATAAACTGGGAAAATATTTTTACAGTCAAAGATTCTGATAAAGGCCTCATTTCCAAAATATATAGAGAATTAACTCTAATTTATAAAAAAATCAAGCCATTCTCCAATTGAAAAATGGTCAAAGGATATGAACAGACAATTCTCAGATGAAGAAATTGAAACTATTTCTAGTCATATGAAAAGATGCTCCAAGTCATTATTAATCAGAGAAATGCAAATTAAGACAACTCTAAGATACCACTACACACCTGTCAGATTGGCTAAGATGACAGGAAAAATAATGATGATTGTTGGAGGGATGCGAAATCTGGGACATTGATGCATTGTTGGTAGAGTTGTAGAACAGAATCCAACCATTTTGAAGTAGTTTGGAACTATGCTCAAAAAGTTATCAAACTGTGCATACCCTTTGATCCAGCAGTGTTACTACTGGGATTATATCCCAAAGAGATTATAAAAAAGGAGAAGGGACCTGTATGTACAGAATGTTTGTGGCAGCCCTTTTTGTAGTGGCTAAAAACTGGAAACTGAATGGATGCCCATCAGTTGGAGAATGGCTGAATAAATTGTGGTATATGAATATTATGGAATATTACTGTTCTGTAAGAAATGACCAACAGGATAATTTCAGAAAGGCCTGGAGAGACTTACACGAACTGATGCTGAGTGAAATGAGCAGGACCAGGAGATCATTATCTACTTCAACAACAATACTATATGATGACCAGTTCTGATGAACCAGGCCATCCTCAGCAACGAGATCAACCAAATCATTTCCAATGGAGCAGTAATGAACTGAGCCAGCTATGCCCAGAAAAAGAACTCTGGGAAATGACTAAAACCATTACATTGAATTCCCAATCCCTATATTTATGCACACCTGCATTTTTGATTTCCTTCACAAGCTAATTGTACAACATTTCAGAGTCTGATTCTTTTTGTACAGCAAAATAACGTTTTGGTCATGTATACTTATTGTGTATCTAATTTATATTTAATATATTTAACATCTACTGGTCATCCTGCCATCTAGGGGAGGGTGGGGGTAAGAGGTGAAAAATTGGAACAAGAGGTTTGGCAATTGTTAATGCTGTAAAGTTACCCATGCATATATCCTGTAAATAAAAGGCTATTAAATTAAAAAAAAAATAAAAGCATGTATAGGACTGCTTGCCATCTTGGGGAGAGGGTGGAGGGAGGGAGGGAAAAATCGGAACAGAAGTGAGTGGAAAGGATAATGTTGTAAAAAATTACCCTGGCATGGGTTCTGTCAACAAAAAGTTATTTAATAAAAAAAAAAGACTGAACAATAACAATTGTCTTTTTTCTGGTCCCCAATTTTTTAAATTCTTTGCTTCCCTTGTATTGTCAGCCCTTCCTCCAATGTGAATACTACCTCCTCCCCTGGCTTCTATGAGACTGTATTTCTGAATTGTAGTGTATAATGAGCCCTGTGAAGTTTGTATGTGTGACACTTTTATAATTGAGGAAACACTGATTTAGGTGTTAAGTAACTTGTCCAAAGATAATCCATATAATGAATGTCAGGATCTGAACCCAAGACTTCTTGATTCAAAATATACTTACAACATTGTAAAGGAAATAAACTTTAAAGATTTAAGAACTTTGGTCAACATCACAATCAACCATCATTCTAGTGGACCACTGATGAAGAATGCTATCTACCATCAGTGGTAAGATGGTAGACTAAATATAGAGAATGAGCCACATTTTTGGACATGGCCTATGTGAGAATTTATTTTGCTTGTATATGAATACTTGATATGAGTTTAGTTTCTCTTTATTTTAAGGGAGAAGACAGGGACATAGAGACAAAATAAATACTAGTTAATTGAAAAAACACTTAATAACTAGCCACAAACTCTTTTCAAAGGAAAATCCAGACTATTGACAAAAATATGAAAAATTGCTATGTTACCAATAGAGACACAGGAATTAAATCAATTCTGATATTCTACCAGATTAGTAAAGATGGCAAATGAAGTCAATGGTCGGGGTAAGGAAGCTGTGGGAAAAACAGGCATTGTTGATGAAGCTGTAAATTAGTATAATCATTCTGGAAAGCAGATGGAAATATGCTTTGAAAGTCAAGAAAGTATGCAGACCCTTTGACCTCCCAATGTAACTACTAGGACTATATCCCAAAGCAATCAAAGAAAGAGGAAAATGACCAATTTGTAGTAGCTTTTTGTTGCTGCAAAGAACTAAGAATTAAAGGGTGTTCGTCATGTAGGAAAAGATGAACAAATTGTGGGTATATGGAGGTAATGCGATGTTATTATGCCATAAAAATGCTTAAAAGAACAGTTTCCAAAAAACCTTGGTAGTGTCACATGAACTGATATAGAACAATGTGAATAGAAGAGGAGAACAATTTATATAGTAATAGCAACATTGTAAAGAAAAACAACTTTGAAAAACTTAAAAATTTTATGATTCCAGAGAGCTGATATTGAAACCTGGTATCTCCTGAGAGAAAGATGATGAACTAAAATTTCATTTTATATATATATATATTTGACAAGGCCAATGTGTGAGAATTTGTTTTGCTTGACTATGTAGATATCTTACAAGGATTTGTACCTTTTTTTGGTTCTAGTGGGAGTGAGAAGATGAGAGGATAGAAGTTGTTAGGGATGGGTTTTCTTAAAAATAAAAAAAAAATGAAGAGAGACTATAAGAAATCACAGATAAGCAGGAAAAGTTTGAGCATTATATATTCAATTTATCATACTTTAAAAATACAATTATAATAAAAAGTCATCATAATTTTATTAAATAAAATTATATCAATAAAAATTTATTAAGATTAAAAAGAAAAGCAAACCTTGAATAATAGAAATTTTAAGTTTTTTATATAGTCTTCTCCTTTTGCACAGTATGTATGGAAATGTGCATATTATTTGGTATTTGATAAGTTTGGCTTTTTTTATGGAAAAAAAGAAAATTTCCAAGTGTACAAGTTTTACATTTCCTTCAGCCTCTAGTGCTCTTAGAGTCTTAGGGAATTTCCTTTCCATATTTGGAAGCATGGGCAGGTAGGTGACACAGTAGATAGAGTACCAAGCCTAATCCTCAGACAGTTACTAACTGTGGGATTCTTGGCAAGTCACTTAACCCTATTTATCTCAGCTTCTTCATCCATAAAAGGAGCCAGAAGGAAATGGCAAATTATTCCAATATATTTGCTAAGGAAATGCCAAATGGGGTCACAAAGAGATGGATAAAACTGAAAGAATTGAATAGCAACATAATCAGAAGCAGTGCAGCCCAATGGAAACAGCAAAAGCTTAAACATAAGGAAACTTGGATTCTGATCTCAGCTCCCATGACTAACTCACTGTGACACTTTAGACAAGTCACAGGATATCCTATTGGCATGAATATCATGCTACCCATCTGGAGGATCAGATTGTGACCTTCACCAAGATAAACTCTTAGGTTGAGATTACCTCTGCCAGTGCAGGTCAGCACCATCCCTCTAACTCAGTCTTCAAGAATCTTGGCTTAAGCATAAAATGGGGTATTCAAGGTCACAAAACTTGTATATGTCAGAGGGAGGACTTGTACACATACAAATCTTCCTCATTCCAAAGTCAGCTCTTTAACTGATATATTATTATTCAGTTATTTTTTTGGTCATATCTGAATCTCTGTGACTCCATTCGGGGTTTTCTTGGCAAAGATACTGAGATGTCATTTACTTTCTTAACTCATTTTATACATGGAGAAACTGAGGCAAAGAGGGTGAAGTGACTTGCCCAGGGTCACACAGCTGATAAGCATCTGAGGTTGGATTAGAAATCAGATATTTCTGACTCTAGCCCTGACACTCTATCTACTACAGCACCTTGCTTCCCTTCAAATTTCTATCTTACAGGTGAGGAAATCAAAACTTACAGATAAAAAGTGACAGTCAACTTAGGAGACATAATTTTGCATTGGACCTTAGCCTTTCTAAGTTTTCAAGTCCAATCCTACTATACCACATTGCTTTCCAGTGTAACTGGTGGTCCAGGATTAACAATACCTGTCCTTCCTGTTTCAGGATTGTGAGAATGAAATATGTAAATTAGTAAAATTTCCTAAATATACCGTTTAGGAGTAGACTTCCAGGTTGCCCAAATACCACAATAAATGGATTGTCCTAAGTCTTTGACTTGAGAAGGATACCCTTCTATTCTTAGCCCAGTTAACATACATCTAAGGAAACCACTTTTCCAGATAACCATATAATAAAGCATCCTTCCCCTATGAAGCTGCACTGACTGCTGTGTAACTTCCCACTAATGACATAGCTTCTCTGAACGTTACTTTCCACATTTATCAAAGAAAAGAGTTAATACTAATCTGAGAAGTCCTTACCTGCTCAATGATTCTATAGGGCAGTATCATTTAGCATCATTTTCATTGACATTCCCATCCAAATTTATCTCCCCTCTTGTTTGAATTTTGTAAACCTCTAGCTCATCAGAAACTGGGACCATGACCCTGCCACATACAGTCCTTGCCACTGGAGTTCTCTGTCCTTGGGGGCTCAGCCAAGAACCCTTGTGGAATTAAGGAGCGATCTCTGAGATGAAGTATGCTTTTAGCCATTCAGAATGGAGGTAAATGAGTTAAGCAAGGCCTATGCCAGACTCCTTATCTGCTGCCATACTTTTGCAAAAGGCATTAGGCACTAATGTCATTTGTAGCTGATGAGAATTCAAAATGAACATTTCTGAGCTTCCTGGGAATACAGAAGTTTATCATCATTGCTCCCAGGATTCTCTTGACTTTATCACTATTTAGTAATGCCTTCTGTTTGGGTCTGGTTCTTTTTCTGCCGTGAGGAAGTAAAGGTTGACAAACCAAGGAGGGCTTTTTGCCAACAAGCAGATGCAGGGTCCAGTCTCAGATAGCGGTACTTTTAAAAGCCTGAAATAATGTTCCAAATACATTAAAGGTTGAACTGGAAGTTACCATAGAAACCATTGAGTCTATGCTCCCATTTTACAGATGAGAAAAGTGAGGATCAGGAAAATTAAGGATTTCCTCCAGGGATACATAATTAGTAAGATTCAGAGGAAATATTTGAATCCAGGTCATCCTGACTCCAAAGGTAGAACTCTATCCACTGCTCCATAATGTTAAAATACATAGGATCCAAAGATCAAATGCATTTATGATCCTGTGGGGATTTAATTAAAGATATTAAGGTAGCTGCTAAGCACACGCACAACCCTGTTAAGGTCGTGTATTTTAAGATCAGCACGAGACTCAGTGCATCAGCTCAAACCTCAGCCCATTACACAACCCAGTTGTCCTTTGGCAGCTTCATATGCCAGAGTCTAAGGTTGACCTCTGACAGGGGCATCAAAGAATACCATGCTAAATCTTCTCCGGTATGTTAAATATTTGAAATACCTAACACTAATTAAATTAATTAAAATAAATTTAATTAATGAAATAAATTAATCATGCAAATGAAATACTAAAAGTATTTAATATACATTGTAGACATTTAATAAATGTTTCTTGATTTGACTTGACTGAGATTGTGAAAGGCCTGGAGATAACTGAGAGGATAACCACTTCAGACACTTAGTGACTCTGGATGAGTCACTTAACTTCCTCTCTCAGTCTCAGTTTCCTCACATATAAAATGAGTATAATAATGGCACTCATCTCTCAGGGTTGTTGTTGAGAGGATCAAATTATATAATATTTGTAAACTACTTTGCAAACCTTAAACCCTGTCAAATGCTAGTCATATGATGATGATGATGGTGACTAGCTAATGGATAACCTCTTACTCTTAGGGCAGCTATATGGTATAACGGATAAAGCACTAAATCTGAAATTAGGAAGACTTGCGTTCAAATCCAGCCTCAAACACATACTAGTTGTGTGACCCTAGGAAAGTCACTTTAATGCTTTAGTTTCCTCTTCTGTCAAATGAGTCAGAGAAGGAAATGCAAACCACTCCATTATCTTTGCCAAATAAACTCCAAATGGGGTCACAAAGAGTCAAACCCAGTGGAAATGACTGAACAACAACAAAATGAATAACCCATGAGCTCCACTGCTATTTGTGCAATGCCAAGAGAAAGGAGCAAGTCCCTCAGAATGTTGGATGGACCACCTCAGGGAGAGCAAGAGTCATACTAAGTAGACAAACACAGACACAATGCAATGTGCAATGGAAGGAAAACTCATGTTGATGAGATTAGACATCCATTTGAGTTTTTAGATTTAATAAGAGGTCCTAAGAATGTTTAGTGATTATTGTAACATTTAATATACTTTGGACAATTCTAATTACTAAAAATTGTTTTTTAATCAAGTCAAAATCTGCCTTTCTGCAATTTCCATTGAAAACAATCTAACCTCTCTCCTGTATGGCCATCTTTCACATACTTAAAGATAATTATCTTGTCTCCCTCAAATCTTCTTTAGGTTAAATAGCCCTAGTTCTTACCTATAACCTGGTTTCAAAGCCTTTAACTCTCCCAGTCAAGTTAAATCTATAAGCCTTTATTAAATGCCCATCATGTTCCTGGCACCATGCTAAGTTCTGATATAAAGAGAAACAAAAGCTATCTTTATCCTCAAGGAGATCACAGTTTAATGGTTACTCTTCAAGTGTTCCATCTATCTTTACTTCTCTTTATCTTGAACTTAGAAAGTTTAGTTCTTGAATCCAAGTGAAGAACTTGAACATTTATTTCTACAGTATTCTATCAGATAGTTTTATTTCACCATTAGAGAGGCAGTGTGGTAAAGAGGGTAAGAACTAGTCTTGAAAATAGGAAGATCTCCTATATCTGACACATACTTATGTTATGAGTGACCCTAGGAAATGTTCTTAACCTCTCCATGAACTAGGTAATTCTAGATTATATTAAGTTAAAAAGAACTGCATTGAGAGAAGGAGTTTCATTGCCTACAAATTTCCTCTATGAAAAAATTATACATTCAGTCCTTATCCCTAATTCCATCATCCTGTAAAATTCAGTCCCAAATTCTAGGCTGATGGAGTTATGATTTTATTGATGTATATTCTCCTTCCAGCAATGCATTCACACATTTTTATAATGGTGGTTTTTAACCTGGGATTCATGGATAAATTTCTAGAAATTAGTGAACGTGGATAGAGAAAAATAATTATACCTTTTCCCCCAAATATAATGAATTTCCTTTGTAATCTTATGTAATTTTATTTCATGCATTTAAAAATAATTTTCTGTTGGAAATTGAAGGGATGCCCATAAAATGGGAATGGCTTAACAAGAGATGGAATATGATTGTGATGGAATATTACTGTGCTATAAGAAATGACAAGCAGGATCATTTCAGAAAAACCTAGAAAGACTTACATGAACTGATGCAAAGTGAAGTCAATAGAACAAGGGAAACAATGTACACAGTAACAACAGTATTGAACAATGAACTATGAATGACTTTGCTATTCTCAGCAATGCAATGGTCCAAGAGGATCCCAAAGGATAGATAATGAAACACACTATCCACCTCCAGATAAAGAACTGAAATTGTTCGTATACTGACTAAAGTATTCTATTTTTCACTTTCACTCTTTTTCTTTTATTGGAATCTTCTTGTAAAAAATAACTAATATGGAAATGTTTTACATTATTGCATATATAGAATCTATATCTGATTGCTAACCATCTTGGGAAGGGCTGAAGGGAGGGAAGAAGAAAGGGACAGAATTAGGAACTCAAAACTTAAAAAAAGTTACAAATTATTTTTATATGCAATAGGGGAAAATAAAATAAATTAAATTAGAAAAATATGATTCTGTGACAGGGTTCATAGTTTTTACCAGGCTTCCAAATGGTCCATGAGACAATAAAAGATCAAGAATCTGCTAGCAGATAATAATTTACAAACTGCTTAGGAAGAAAAAAAAATCATCTCCTGGTATCCACTTATCTGATGATAAACTGAGCTAAGCTGGTCTTCCAAAGTCAAAGTTTTATTGTTGATTTATTAAAGGTTCTTACTGGTGTTCCAGAACTCTCCAGAATTTGCCCCCCACTCACATAGTCTTCAAGGATCTACAGTATATTTATGCAAACCCAATCTTAAACTCTTAATTTACAAAGGAGAAAACTCAAGGACAATTATTTTTTTTCAAAATGATGGAAAGTTTTGTGGCATATTTATGCCTATATTTACAGATCACAAATGGGGATTTGAAGGCAGAGAAACCTACAACCAAAGTGTAAAATGTTAGGAACTGTGGCAATAGAAATGAAGATAAAATGCCTCAGAAACTATGTAAATGGGAAAAAGTGAATATAGTTTGCAAATATTTGACTGACAAGCCACTTTTCAGGAGCACAGCTGTTAAATAAAACGCTGATGGGAGTCACATGCCAGATTTTCTCTGAGGACAGAAGAGATGGATGCCCCAAGAGAATTAATACAAGCAGCCTTCCCTGGTACAGACCAACGGGTCAAAATAACATTCTTTGATGTATTTTGAAGAATTAGTTTGTGCAAAAAGTCTGGATAATTGCTGGCTACATTTTCTAAAATGCAGATACTTCTAAAAGTGTTTTTACTCAATCCATCAAACAACATAGATTGAGGATATGTGAACATCAACTCTGGGCTAGGCACTTAAGGGGATTTGATCATTCAATTCTATTCTATGACCTTTTATTAAACATTCACTAAAATGTAAAGAGTTCTGCTAGGCACAAGGGAGGAAGTGGTGGAAAAAAAAATGTGCAGAAAACGAATATAGACTTTGACCTCACAGAGCTCGTAGCTTAGAAAGTGCTATGACAACATAAGTAATTGTGGTACAAAATAAGATATCTGCACAAAAAAAAATGAAAATTAAGTTACAATTTGAATCTTAAGGAGAAAGGAAATAGGAACTTAAACCTAGAAATAGAAGGGACACCAGAGGTCATGGAATCCAACCTCCTTTATTTTAAAAGATGAAAAAACTGAGCCCTAATGATGTCAAGTTTTTTGCCCAAAGTCACAAAGGGTACTGAGAATCTAGAGTGGGATTTGAACCAAGATCCTCTTACTCTGGAGACAGAAGTCTCTCCACATAATGATTTCTTACCTAAAAACCAGAAAAACAAGGTTATTTATTTAATGTCCCTTAAGCAGACTCATAAATCTAGAGCTTTTCCATCATTATTTATTGATCAGAAAAGTCTTTACAAAAGATTTGAGCTGAACCTTGAAGATAGATAGGTAGCATTCAACAAATAGAGATGGGGGTAGGGAGATGATATTTCAGAGTAGTGTGAAAAGCGATGGGGAGAAGTGGTGAGGAACTGGAGGTTTAAAATATATATGTGGGAAGACCTAATTTTGACTCACCACCGTCATTCAATGACCTTGAACAAGACACTTTGGGACCTGGGGCAAGCTATTTTCTTGGCATTCAGGTTCCTTATCTGTAAAATGATGGATGTGGACTAGATGGCTTTTAATGTCCAGCTCTGACTCTATGATTATACAATCTGAAAGATAAAGTTGTGTAAGGGTATTGAATGTCAATATAAGGAACTGGGTTTATACACAATAGGAAACCATTAAATTGTTTTGATCAGAAGGATGATAAGATCAGATCTGTGAGTAAAGAAGACTGGGATATAGGGTGAGTCAGAATGGAAAAGAGAGTGCAGTTAATATTGATGTATATTCAACAACCATCTCTTAGGGGAGGGATGTAAAAATGAAGTCACTTTTAAATTTAATATGTGTTGTTAACGCTTCCTTAAGGCTACTAAATCAAGAAAACAATAAATCTAAACTTGATTTGTAAATTTGATGATTTCCAAATTGTAAATGCTCCCACTAAAACTTTAACTCTGAGCTCTTGTGATAAAGGGTTAAAACTGGCTCCAACATACCCTGGAAGCAGGACAATTAGAAGGCTATTTAAATCAGTTAAACTCAAGAAGCATTTACTAGGTGCATATAGTTTGTTGGGCATTGGGAATATAAAGATGACAATAAAAGACTTGCTTTCAAGGAGTTTATATTCTGGATTTGAAAGGTAACAATAAGAGTCTGTACTAAGGATGGTAGTAGCAGGAATAGAGAGCATGGAAAAAATATAGGAGATGTAGTGTAGAAGTAGAAATAACTGAACTTGGCAACCAACTGGAGAGGAGAATTAAGGGGGGGGGAATCAAAATGGAACCCAAAATTCATCACAATAGGAACTAAATGAATGGCCAGTGTCAGATCCAGGTTTAGACCTTACAGACCAAGTGAAGTCTGTCTGAAATATAGATGCAATAAGAAAAACTGAATTTTAAGGTTCTGATTAGATTAGTCACTAAGAATTACTTCAAAGGATGCATAAATAAAAGTGAGATTGTTAGTGGGGGATTATCTTATTCATGGAAGAGTGCATTTAAAAGTTCCAAGAATGTGGCTAAATAATCAAAAAGAGCATTGTCCTTTTATGGGTAATGGAAAAGACACCTAAACAATGAACTACTTTTACACTAGATTGGAAATTCTGTGAGGGCAGCAATTGTATCTTATCTAAATTTCTTATTCCATATATAACACATATTTAATATATTTGTTGGGTCATGACTTCAGAAAACTGGTGAAGCAAGTCTTCCACCTTTTGGTATAGAAGTAGTGGACTAGAAATCAGTAATATGTAGAGATTTTTTGGGGCGGGGTCCAAATCTATATTTTTCAATAGTATGAAGAATTTCTTCATTAAATCGCACTGACTACTGGTCTATAAGGTAATAGCCTTGAAGCTGTGAGTGACCTGCCTTGATCTCACAGCTAGTAAATTAGCAGATTTTAACATCCAAGTTTAACAGACTCCAAGGATGTTGCTCCACATTGTCTTGATAAGACATTCAGATGTCCCTCATATTTGGAATGCTTTGGCTCAGATACTAAAGTCCGTATAGTACTTTCCCCCTTTCTGCTATGTGGCCAATCTTTCTGTTGACTCTTGGGGTAAAGTGGTGCTCCCAGGTCTTCAGGATGGTCAGATTCTAGTTTTATTTTAGAGAAACTATTTAAATCTAATTTAACAAACATATTAAACAATGTGTTTTATTATGATAGGGGAGAATTAATCCCTGGGTCTGTGAAATAACTGGAAACAGCTTTAATTTGGCAGCCTAGAAAGCTTCTAAGCAGGTGGGTATCTGGTGAGTGAGTAGCAACCCCTTTCAAGGGCTGAAGATTAAAGCCTAGAATGGTGATGATTGAGACTGTCTAATGAGCTCTCAGAGGAGAGCCCCAGTTACTATCTCCCCCTTTGAGTTCCATGTCACAGATGAGCCTTCATACATTCCCATGGTGTCCCTGGAGAAAAGTTGCTAATGGGAAATTCAGCATTATTTGCAATCCACTTGCTTCTTGAACAAAAAGTCTGGTCTTAGATGTGAATTCTGCTTTGGGAGGTTTCTTCTGTTTTCCCAGTGATTCCATTTTAGGCATATTGTCCAAAAACAAAACAAGGTCATGTGCTAAATAATGAAAATGACCCATCTTGTCTCCCATAGAAGAGAAAGAAAGTTTGTCTCTCCTTGGTTAGAGAGAGGCAGCTGGGAGACATGGTGAGTGAATTATGCTGTATACACTGTCAGATGATTGGTACTCTCAGTTGGCTTTGCTTAACATTTTTTCTTTGTTTCAAGGGAATATTTTGATGAGGAGAGGAGGGTATAGCTAGAAAAGTTGAGATATTTTGAAAAGAACATCATTAAAATGATTTTTTAAATGTTTGTCATGGAAATTTGGCTTTTCCAAGGTTTTTCACATAAAATGTGAGGGGAGAGGATTTTTTTTCAGGATCACCAAAGATACCAACGACCCTGACATCTGGCCTCTAAACCTATGACATTCCCCTTCCCTAATCACCTGCAGTTCATAACCAACCTGAATGGGCAGAAGATGGTCAAAAGTCCCTTGGATTGTTACAGAAGGAAGGGAAGACTTCTGACTTTTATCTCTTCTCTGCTTGCCTCTAAAAGTCAGTCAATAAACATTTATTAAACACTTGCTATATTCCAAGCATTGTGCTAAGCACTGGGGATATAAAAAGAGGCAGAATGCAGTCTCTCCCCTCAGGGAGCTCATGATCTACTCAGGGAGACAACAAGCAAACAAATAATTAAAAATGAAATCTCTCTCAAAATCTCTCAATCTCTCTCTCTCTCAATCTCTCTCTCTCTCTCTCTCTCTCTCTCTCTCTCTCTCCTCTCTCCTTTCTCCTCTCTCCTCCCCCATATGTCTCTCCATCTGATTCTTTCTGACTCTATTTTTTCTCTGTATATATATATATATATATATATATATGTGTGTGTGTGTGTGTGTATGTGTGTGTGTGTGTGTATACTAAATAGGAAATAATTTAAAGAATAAAAGCACTAAAATTTAATGGTTAGGAAAGGCTTCCTGTTAAAAAACAAAAAAACAAAACAAAACTGGATTTTAGTTGAGATTTAAAAGAATCCAGAGAAGTTAGTAAGAAGGGAGGGGATTCCAGGCATAGAGTTCAGCCAGAGAAAATGCCTGGAGCTAAGAAAAGGAGCACCTTCTTTGTGAAACAGCAGGACCAGTGCCACTGGAAACAACATGAACTAGTAACCTTCCTGCCTTCCTCCTGTCTGTCACAGCCCAGGGGGCTTGTGATCAGCTGGAGGCAAAGCCATCTTCTGTCCATTCAAGTCATTTATAAAGTCCAGGATCAAAGGACCTTGGAAATAATTTAGTCCAACCCCTTAATTTTACAGTCAAGGGAAATGAAGTTTTGTCCACCTCTAACCTTCTAGAGGTTGATGGTAGTTCTAAGAAGCTCTTACTGCTGTTGACATCTCTTTTGACTAATTTAGGTCCCTCTAATTTATTAGAGTCTCTTAGTTATCTGAAGGAAGAGAACAAGGCCTTAGATGATTCTTGCAGTAAGTGAGATGTTTTACAAAATATGAGATTTTAGAAAAGAAAAGTCCTGGATTTGAAAGTGGGGAGGAAGCAAAAAACCATGGGGTTAGCTCCTGCCTAACTAAATCAGCAAGGATCCCAATATTCTATAGAATGTGGAAGGGAGCCTTGGAATAGCCATCTATTCCAAGAGAGCCTCTGTCTACCTCCTACCCTCTGACAGATGAAAAAATCCCCTTAAGAGATTTTTGATCGAGAGACCACCTTGATTTTGATTGCCTATCTCTCTATACTCTCAGAATTCAAAACTTGACTTTGGTAGTGCATGTAACCAAACTCCTCAGAATCCTGGGTACCTCAGATAGGGAATAGCTTTGATGAGGTCCAGAACCTCCCTATCACCTCAGTTTTGCCAACTGAAGCAATAAATAATGGATAGCCAACTTCAGCAGAATGCCATCCCATGGAAGGGGCTAACCAACCAAGCCATGAAACTCAGAACGACAACTGTCAAAACAGATAAAGAAGGGGCAGCTAGTTGTTGTAGTGGATAGAGTGCCAGCCCTGAAGTCAGGAAGACCTGAGTTCAAATCTCACCTCAGACACTTAACACTTCCTGGCTATGTGACCCTGGACAAGTCACTTAACCCCAACTGCCTCAACAAAAAATAAATAAACAAACAAACAAATAAAAACAGATAAAAAAAGTTGTAATCCCAGAGTTGCAGGAATTCGCAGATAAATTAATTTAAGGTCTGACTCTACAGGGAGCCTTTCTCCTCCAATAAAGTTATGTCACACACCTATGTGATCCACCCTTCACACTGGGGGTTCTTAACTCAGAGTTTTTGAACTTGAGTTTTAAAAGGAGATATATTTTGATAACTATATTTCTATATAATTGGATTCCTTTGCAATCCTCTGTATTTTATGCATTAAAAACATGATTCCAAGAAGAGGTCCATAGACCTTACCAGAGTACCAAAGGGATTTGCAACACACCAAAAAGTAACGGTGTCTTGTCTTACAAACTATTGTTTCCACTAGCTAGCTCTTCCTCTTCTTTGTATACATTTTGTCTTCTTATCTGCCTTCAGGTTAATTTCCTGTACAATGTAAATTCCAAGACAGGGACTGTTTTTATTTGTCTTTGTGTCCCTAGGACCAAGTGTAGGATCTGGCAAAAAGTCAGTAATTAATAAATGCTTGCTGAGGGGCGGAGCCAAGATGGCGGAGAAGACACACGCATCTTTCTAAGCTCTTCTCTTACCCTCTTTATCAATATTATATCGAGCCTCAAAAATAGTCTTGACTGCTACAATTCGTAAAGATAAGAAGTAGAACAACTCACCTGCCAAAGAAAATCTGCAGTCTCGCCAAAAGGTTGGTTACGGGGCCAGGGGAGATCGGCGCAGACGGGAGAGAAATTAGGTTCCGAGGAGAGTCTCAAACCTGAGGGTGAAAGCACAGATCTCAGCACAAGGCAGCACCCAACCCGCAGTACGGGGCTTTTCCTTGGGCAGTTGTGATCCTGCACGGCAGGAGGACGCAGCCCGGGTTAGCCTCCAATCTGCGCAGGGGAGCTCGGCTTGGGGCCATAGAGCTTTTCCAGGGCCGATTTGCATCAGGCAGAGACTCTGGGCAGAGTTTGTGGCTGTCTGCGTTCTGCGGTCTGCGCTCAGCTGCTAATACTCACAGTCCCACAAGAGGCTCCGGCCTGGGCGGTGACACTTTCACCACTTAGTCTCTAGCTGAGGGCAATCGATAATCCACTCAGCCCTACTAAGCAGTTTGATAGGCTCGGCCAGTGCTGAATCCACTTCCTGTTGGGGAAGGGAAAACTTCACCCAGAGCACTCCCATACCTCGGAGCCGGAAATCGGTTTACATCTTTCCCTGCTCTGCAGAGGAAGCTGGTAACCCCCTTGCCTAGGAGACCTACCCTAAAGGCTTTAAAACATGAATAAAAAGATGAAAAGAACAATCGACAGCTTCTATGCAGAAAAGAGCAGGTCAGCAAACCTGAAGAGACTTCAAACAGCAAAAATGCATCAGACTGTCCTCCTTTACATAATGCTCTCATAGAAGAGACCATTAAAAGTCTCAAAAGAGAGTTAGAAGATAAATGGGGAAAGGAAAGAGAAGCCTTACAAGAGAGCAACAACTTCCTGAAATACGAATTGAAAAGTTAAAAATTCCCAGGAAGTGCAAATTGGTGAATTGGAAAAAATAAAAAATCACAGGAAAGTAAGAATTGTGAATTGGAAAAATAAAGAATTCACTAGAAAGTAGGATCTGGAATTGAAAAGAAAATAATTCACTAAAAAAAAATTAGTGAAATGGAAAAAATTCCACAGACCAAAACAATACATTCAAAAACTCAATTGGACATATACAGAAAGAAGTAAAAAAGCTAATGAAGAAAATAATTCTTAAAAATTAGAACTGAACAAATTGAAACTAATGATGCATTGAGACAGCAAAGAATCAGTCAAGCAAAACCAAAAAAATGACAAACTGGAAAAACCATGAATTATCTACTTGCTAAAATGACAGACTTGGAAAATAGATCTAGGAGAGATAATCTGAGGATTATTGGACTTTCCGAAAACTATGATGAAAAAAGAGCCTAGATACTATTTTACAAGAAATCATCAAAGAGAACTGCCCAGATGTAATAGAATCAGAAGGTAAAATAGGCATTGAAAGAATTCATCGAACACCTTCTGAAAGAAACCCTAAAATAAAACCCAAGGAATATTGTGGCAAAATTTCAGAACTATCAGATTAAGGAAAAATTTTACAAGCAGCCAAAAACCATTTAAATACCGAGGTGCCACAATAAGGATCACCCAAGATCTGGCTGCTCTACATTAAAGGAAAGAAGGGCCTGAATATGATATTCGAAAGGCACAAGAACTTGGATGCAGCCAAGAATAAACTACCCAGCTAAGCTGAGCATTTTCTTCCAGGGAAGAAGATGGACGTTTAATGAAACAAATGAATTCCATTTGTTTCTGAAGAAAAACCAGAACTAAACAAAAATTTGATCTCCAAGAATAGAACTCAAGAGATGCAGAAAAAGGTAAAAAAACTCTTGAGAATTGTATTTCTGTTGTGGATATACAAAAAAAATACATGTAAAATTTGATAGTACTGATATAACATAAAAAGGAAGTAGATATGGAAAAGGGATGATGGCAGAATAAGGTGGGAAGGAGGGATAAAAGAGGGAAACCACATCCCACAAAGAGGCTAAGGAAACTTATCATATCTGAGGGAATTTAGAGAGGGGAGGAACATTGTGTGAATCTTACTCTATCAGAGTTGGCTCAAAGAAAAATAATTGACATTTGTTTTAGAGAAAATTCTCTCTCGCCTCATTAAAAAGGGGAGAGGAAAAGGGAAAAAAAAAGAGTAATAAGGGAAGGAAGGGGGAAAGACTCAAAGGGGGGAGGGAGGGATTATAAAGAGGATAAGTATCGTGATACAAGAGGGGTACATAAGTTTAAAAGGGGAAAGAGGGTTGGGGGAGGCAAGAATAAGTAAAGCACAATCTGGGGTTATTAGGATGGCAGGAAATACAGATTTAGTAATTCTAACCGTAAATGTGAATGGGATGAACTCCCCCATAAAGAGGAGGCAGATAGCAGACTGGATCAAAAGTCAGAACCCTACAATATGTTGTTTACAAGAAACACATTTAAAGCAGGGGGATACATATAGAGTAAAGGTAAAAGGCTGGAGCAAAATCTATTATGCTTCAGGTGAAGTCAAAAAAGCAGGGGTAGCCATCCTTATCTCAGATCAAGCAAAAGTAAAAATTGATCTAATTAAAAGAGATAAGGAAGGAAACTACATCCTGCTAAAGGGTAGCATAAACAACGAAGCAATATCAATATTAAACATATATGCACCAAGTGGTATGGCACTCAACTTCCTAAAGGAGAAGTTAAGAGAGTTGCAAGAAGAAATAGACAACAAAACTGTAATAGTAGGAGATCTCAACCTTGCACTCTCAGAATTAGACAAATCAAACCACAAAACAAATAAGAAAGAAATTAAAGAAGTAAATAGAATATTAGAAAAATTAGGTATGTTGGATCTTTGGAGAAAATTGAATGGAGATAGAAGGGAATATACTTTCTTCTCAGCAGTTCATGGAACCTATTCAAAAATTGACCATATATTAGGACATAAAGACCTCAAAATTAAATGCAAGAAAGCAGAAATAGTAAATGCTTTCTTTTCAGATCATGATGCAATAAAAACTACATTCAACAAAAAGTTAGGGGGAAATAGACCAAAAAGTAATTGGAAACTAAACAATCTCATCTTAAAGAATGATTGGGTGAAGCAGCAAATTATAGATACAATTAATAATTTCACTCAAGATAATGACAATGATGAGACATCATACCAAAATTTGTGGGATGCAGCCAAAGCGGTAATAAGAGGGAATTTTATATCCTTAGAGGCTTACTTGAATAAAACAGAGAAAGAAAAGATTAATGAATTGGGCTTGCAACTAAAAAAACTAAAAAAAGACCAAATTAAAAACCCCCAATCAAATACTAAATTGGAAATTCTAAAATTAAAAGGAGAAATTAAAAATATTGAAAGTAAAAAAACTATTGAACTAATTAATAAAACTAAGAGTTGGTTCTATGAAAAAGCCAATAAAATAGATAAGCCTTTGGTAAATCTGATTAGAAAAAGGAGGGAGGAAAATGAAATTAGTAGTCTTAAAAATGAAAAGGGAGAACTTTCCACCAATGAAGAGGAAATTAGAGAAATAATAAGGAGTTATTTTGCTCAACTTTATGCCAATAAATTTGATAACCTAAGTGAAATGGATGACTACCTCCAAAAATATAGACTTCCCAGACTAACAGAGGAGGAAGTAAATTGCTTGAATAGTCCCATTTCAGAAAAAGAAATAGAACAGGCAATTAAACAACTCCCTAAGAAAAAATCCCCAGGACCAGATGGATTTACATGTGAATTTTACCAAACATTTAAAGAACAATTGGCCCCAATGCTATATAAATTATTTGATAAAATAGGGAATGAAGGAGTCCTACCAAATTCCTTCTATGACACAGACATGGTACTGATACCTAAACCAGGTAGGCTGAAAACAGAGAAAGAAAATTATAGACCAATCTCCCTAATGAATATTGATGCTAAAATCTTAAATAAGATATTAGCAAAAAGACTACAGAAAATCATCTCCAAGATAATACACTATGATCAAGTAGGATTTATACCAGGAATGCAGGGCTGGTTCAATATTAGGAAAACTATCAATATAATTGGCCATGTTAATAACCAAATTAACAAAAACCATATGATCATCTCAATAGATGCAGAAAAAGCATTTGATAAAATCCAACATCCATTCCTATTAAAAACACTTGAGAGTATAGGAATAAATGGACTTTTCCTTAAAATAATCAGCAGCATCTATTTAAAACCATCAGTAAGCATCATATGTAATGGAGACAAACTGCAACCATTCCCAATAAGATCTGGAGTGAAACAAGGTTGCCCACTATCACCGTTACTATTTAATATTGTATTAGAAACGCTAGCTATAGCAATAAGAGCTGAGAAAGAGATTAAAGGAATAAGAATAGGCAATGAGGAAGCCAAATTATCACTCTTTGCCGATGACATGATGGTATACTTAGAGAACCCCAGAGATTCTGCTAAAAAGTTATTAGAAATAATCCACAACTTTAGCAAAGTTGCTGGTTATAAAATAAACCCACATAAGTCATCAGCATTCTTATATATCACTAACAAAATCCAACAGTCAGAGTTACAAAGAGAAATTCCATTTAAAGTAACTACTGATAATATAAAATATTTAGGAATCTATCTGCCAAGGGAAAATCAGAAACTTTATGAGCAAAATTACAGACCACTTTTCACACAAATTAAGTCTGATCTAACCAATTGGAAAAATATTAAATGCTCTTGGATAGGGCGAGCAAATATAATAAAGATGACAATATTACCTAAACTAATCTATTTATTTAGCGCTATACCAATCAGACTCCCAAAAAACTATTTTAATGACCTAGAAAAAATAACAACAAAGTTCATATGGAAAAACAAAAGGTCAAGAATTTCAAGGGAATTAATGAAAAAAAAATCAAATGATGGTGGCTTAGCTGTACCAGATCTAAAATTATATTATAGAGCAGCAGTTACCAAAACTATTTGGTATTGGCTAAGGAATAGATTAGTTGATCAGTGGAATAGATTAGGTTCAAGGGATAAAACAGTCAACAAATATAGCAACCTAGTCTTTGACAAACCCAAAGATCCCAGCTTTTGGGATAAGAACTTACTGTTTGATAAAAATTGCTGGGAAAATTGGAAACTAATATGGCAGAAACTAGGCATTGATCCATACTTAACGCCGTACACCAAGATAAGGTCAAAATGGGTTCATGACCTAGGCATAAAGAATGAAATTATTAATAAATTAGAGGAACATAGGATAGTTTACCTCTCAGACCTGTGGAAGGGGAAGGTCTTTATGACCAAAGCAGAACTAGAGATCATTACTGATCACAAAATAGAAAATTTCGATTATACCAAACTGAAAAGTTTTTGTACAAACAAAACTAATGCAGACAAGATTAGAAGGGAAGCAATAAACTGGGAAAATATTTTTACAGTCAAAGGTTCTGATAAAGGCCTCATTTCCAAAATATATAGAGAATTAACTCTAATTTATAAAAAATCAAGCCATTCTCCAATTGAAAAATGGTCAAAGGATATGAACAGACAATTCTCAGATGAAGAAATTGAAACTATTTCTAGTCATATGAAAAGATGCTCCAAGTCATTATTAATCAGAGAAATGCAAATTAAGACAACTCTAAGATACCACTACACACCTGTCAGATTGGCTAAGATGACAGGAAAAAATAATGATGATTGTTGGAGGGGATGCGGGAAAACTGGGACATTGATGCATTGTTGGTGGAGTTGTGAACGAATCCAACCATTTTGGAGAGTAGTTTGGAACTATGCTCAAAAAGTTATCAAACTGTGCATACCCTTTGATCCAGCAGTGTTACTACTGGGATTATATCCCAAAGAGATTATAAAGAAGGGAAAGGGACCTGTATGTGCACGAATGTTTGTGGCAGCCCTTTTTGTAGTGGCTAGAAACTGGAAACTGAATGGATGTCCATCAGTTGGAGAATGGCTGAATAAATTGTGGTATATGAAAATTATGGAATATTACTGTTCTGTAAGAAATGACCAACAGGATGATTTCAGAAAGGCCTGGAGAGACTTACACGAACTGATGCTGAGTGAAATGAGCAGGACCAGGAGATCATTATATACTTCAACAACAATACTAGATGATGACCAGTTCTGATGGATCAGGCCATCCTCAGCAACGAGATCAACCAAATCATTTCTAATGGAGCAGTAATGAACTGAACTAGCTATGCCCAGAAAAAGAACTCTGGGAGATGACTAAAAACCATTACATTGAATTCCCAATCCCTATATTTATGCACACCTGCATCTTTGATTTCCTTCACAAGCTAATTGTACAATAATTCAGAGTCTGATTCTTTTTGTACAGCAAAATAATGTTTTGGTCATGTATACTTATTGTGTATCTAATTTATATTTTAATATATTTAACATCTACTGGTCATCCTGCCATTTAGGGGAGGGGGTGGGGGGTAAGAGGTGAAAAATTGGAACAAGAGGTTTGGCAATTGTTAATGCTGTAAAGTTACCCATGTATATATCCTGTAAATTAAAGGCTATTAAATAAAAAAAAAAAAAAAAAAAAAATGCTTGCTGAATTGAACGGACATCTCATTATTAAACAAATTAGGAACCTCTCTATCAAATAGATCAGACTCTGCCGTTCTTGCCCAACACAAGTGGTCAGAAAGTTCTTCCTGAAGCATGATTCAGTAGAAAGAACATTGACCTAAAAGAAGAGAAAGAGACTTGGGCTCTGGTCTCAATTATGTCACTGTATAACAGTACAAATTACTTAACCTCCTTAGGACTCAGTTTCCTCATCTGTAAAATAAATTGGGATGACAAGATGATCTAAAGATTCTTCCAGTTCTGAGATTGTACTATTTTTCTACTAAAACAAAACTCCATCTCCCTATAATCTCCATCTGTTGGTTCTAGCTCTGCTTTCTGGGATAACATAAAATAAGTTCATTTTTTTCATAATGATAGTACTTTAAATATTTGAGGACAGCTATTACTTTTCCCATAAATTTTCATGTCTCCAGGATAAACATACTCAGCTCCTTCTGACATTCTTCATGTCATATATTTTCCTACAGCAATCAATCAATTCTCTATTAACCAATCATTATGAAAGCATAGTACTAGGTATTGGGGATGCAAAAACAAAAGGGAAATAGATCCTGCCCTTCAGGAATCCTTATTCTATCCAGAGAGATGAGATTTACACATAAAAGAATATGTAATATATATAATACCATATATACATATGTGTGTGTGTGTGTGTGTATATATATATATATATATATATATATATATATATTTCTTGTATACACATATATCTATTTGGAAGAGAGGATACTTGCAGTTGGGGGAGAGGAAAAAGCTTCTTGTAAAGAGGATACTTGTTTTGAATGAAACAAATGATTCTGAATAGGCAGAGGTGAAGAGTAAGTGCATTTGATGTTTGAAGGACAGCCATCCTGATCACTATTCACAGAAACACATCACACCAATGCCAGAGATTTAGCTTCTTTCTCTCCAAATTCCCTGCTTGCCATCAGCATAGCAAATTAAAGATGTCCAGGAAGGTTTCCTGGAAACTCCTTATGAAGTGAAAAGCAAAGGTATAAGAACCCAAGTAGGAAAAAGGTAGGGTAGGTGATGTGGGTGGCTTAAAGATAATTTCATTCTTTTCCCACAATTTGGGATTATAAATTTACTGATGAAAGGGAATTTAGAGGCTGTCTGGGTCAGCTACTCAGTTTACATATGAGGTAACTGAGGCTTCAAGGATGTGGACTGATTTATCCAAGGTAAGTTTACATTAGGAAGGAATGACAGGTCTGGTATTTAAATCCCTCTAAAACAAGGGACAGGAGTATTTATGGGAGCAAAGTGCAAACTGGAGGATGTTGCTGAATCACAGCTTTTGTATCATTTTATTTTTGGATAATAGTAAGCTTTTACATTAAAGTTATTAATGAAAATAGAAATGGTAATTTTATATCCATTTATATCCAACATTAGAGTTTGTAAAGCTCTTTATATACATTATATCAATCGAACACTTTACAAAGTATTTTCAAATACGTTATTGGCCTATGGTAAAAATCCAACTCAGTGACTTTAATGACAGCTTTCTTCTGCCTTTATGGGCTTATTTTTTTTCTTTAGAGTAATATATTTCTACTTTTATTTATTGTGGACAATAGCTTCTTATTTTCAAAATACAGGTAAAGCTATTTTTCAACATTCACCCTTGCAAAACTATGTTCCGGGCTTATTTTTTTTTTTTTGATGTAACATATTTATCTCCCTCCCAATTACATGTTAAAACAAATTTTTAACATTTTCTTTTGGCTGAGGCAATTGGGATTAAGTGACTTGCCCAGATTTACACAGCTAGAAAGTGTCAAGTGTCCAAGGCCAGATTTGAACTCAAGTCCTCCACTGTGCCACCTACCTGCCCCCAAATTTTTACCATTTTTTATAAAGTTTTGAGTTCCATATTCTATCTCCTCCTTCTCTTCTATCCCTTCTCCCTGAGAGGGTAATCAATCAGTCTATATCTTATTTTGCATTATACTTTTCTTCATGACCACTACCTTCCAGCCAGACTGGCTACATGCTCTTCCTAGAACTCAGCATTCTTTGTTAAATGTCCCAAAACTTGGAATCCCCTCCCTCTGCATCCTCACCTCTTCATATTATTTGTTTTCTTCAAGGTACAGTTCAGGGATTACTCTATAAGAAGCTTTCTTTGACCTCCCCTTCACCCCCAACCCTATGTCAGTATTTTCTCACTCTCTCCAATTTATCTTTCGGTTGCTTGTTAGAGGCAATGAGAACAATGGAGCAAGGAGTCCCCTGGGCTTAGGAAGACTGGGGTTCAAATTCTGCATTACCTAGTTGAGAATCAGGCTACTTTCCCCCATCATAGTCCCAGTTAGTGACATTTTCTGTATCCCTTTTATGAATTGTCTCCACCATTAGACTATTAACTCCTTCAGGGAAGGGATTGTGTTTGTTTTCATAGGTATCCTCATTGCTTAGCTTAGATCCTGTTACACAGTAAGCACTTAATAAATGCTTTATTTGTCTGTCTAGTATGCTCCTCTGGCACTTACTAATTGCACGACTGTTTACAAAACATTTCACTTCACAGTTCCTCAAGCAACTCTTTTAAACTATTATCCAGATACATTGTCAATATGGATTAGTAGAGAAATTTTAGTCACTAGGAGTTCCTCCACACTGATAGACTGAGAGATCCAGAACTACCAAAGCAGTTGATATATCTACCAGTAGAATGTTAGGTCATAGATTTGTCACATATGGCATGGACTATATCTAGTACCTAGTGTATTGTTTGGCACAAAATAGGACCCTAACTTTTCACTGCATGGTACAATAACTCCATAAAAGAGGAAAAAAGGTCAGAAATGCTAAGTGGAATTTCTGGTGTCACTTGCTTGAATATGACAGAGTTGAGACTAGAACACATGCTTTCTACCATCTAGTCCAGTGGACTGGATAGTTATGATTTAAATTGGGGTGGGGTACATGATTCATCAATCAGAATTTAGGATGAATCCCATCCTTCTCCTGGGAGCAAGTTATGGAATCTATCTCTAACCATACCTACTGTTAATCTCTATTTCTCCAAATCCACTGTCTCCCTCCACTGAACAGATGACCACACATCCCCTTCTGAGTTAGAATTTAGCCTCTTAAGATAATTACTACTTGTGCAAATGCCAATGGGAAAATGCTAAACTCTCTATCCTGTCTTCCCATCACTTTCTTGCTGCAGCAGACTTTTGCCCCTTAATGTGTGTGCTCTAACTTGGGGCAGTGACTAGTCAGTAAGAACCCTTTCCTCTCTTATCATCTAAGGCAGGACAGAGTCTCTCAGGGTGAGAAGAAATAGATCAGTTGTGCCAGATAGTATGGTCTCATTATTTTGTTTTCCCTCCCCTCCCCCAATCCATCTGTCTTCCAAATTTTCCTATTACTTTTCCTTCCAGTCATCCTGGTTTACAAGCTTCATGTTGTTTCCCATCTTATTCTCCCTGACCTACACATAAGTAGTCAGTTTTCAAATCTTGGCATTTCTACCAGTACAACATTTGCATAATTCCCCTTCTCCTTACTCATGCAGGAATCACCTTAGTTCAAGTCCTTATCACTTCCCATCCAGACTATAGTAATAACTTTCTGATAGTCTTTCTGCCTGAAGTCTCTTTCTAATCCTGTGCACCACATTTACTCCCTAAAACTCAGGTCTGACCATATCACTCTCCTACTCAGTAAATACCAGTAACTTCCTATTGACTTTTGGATCAAATATCATTTCATTTTTCTTTTGTTTTCTAAGATTTCTATTTTTGTCTAAGTTTTATAATGTATGTGATTATTATAATCATATATGTATGCATCATAAATAAACAGGTAAGTATTATAAATTGTCACTTAAATTGTGGGTGTGCTCAATTTTTTTTTTAACTGATCAGAGTGGACAGTCAAAGAAGGTTAAAAGCCATTGGTCTAGTCTAATCAATGCTCTTTCTACTGTGCCATATTTCCTCTCAGTTTGGATATTTATCCAGAGTCAGAAGAAGGAATGCTTCAAGAACTGGAAGGGAATCATGCTGGGCAAGTAGTTAAGAGATATGAATTCTTACCCTGGGTTTTGTCACTCCTTCCTTGATTACATTGGTAATGGTAAGGATTATCTCGGACTCTCTTCATGGACTTCGGAATTTGTCAGTGTCTTGGCTCTGGGATAAAGAGCAAGGACTCAGGTTTAAATTTTACTTAGTCCTTTGCTCTTCCTAGTCTAAAAGATGAAAAATTGGAAGAGAAAGATGTCATGTTTTTTGGAGATCTTTCAATTATTGTAGAATGTTTGATTACATGAACCAGAATAGTGGTGGCAGGGAGGTATAGGGGGAATGGAAGGAATGAGGAAAGAGAAATGCCAGGAAGTCATTTTATGAACCATTTAATTTGGTTGTTGGGGAGAAACAGATGCTAAATCCTGATTCCCTGGCAATTGATGGGGAAGTTATTGCATGAGTTTGGAGTACTCAAGTGATGATTTCCACTGATGCTGATGGAGCAGAGAAGAATAGCTCTTGAGTGTTTTCTAGAGGTCCATTAGTTATCTAGATACAGGTCTCACCTTGTTTGCTATTCTTTTCCCATTTATCTAATTGGGCCTTTTGTACATGGAAAGAAATATCTCATGTACATCCTGACTGTACTATGGCCACAGTTACCCACAATAAAAACAACTGCTGCGGGAGGATGGGCTTTGGGCTGGGATGAAGTCTGAAGATCTGTGAATACAATATGGTAGAGGCATATGCTCCTCCTAGTCTGCTCTTACAATGAGTTTCAACTCATCATTTTAAATGATTCCCTAATGTCTTCAGGGTAACATCCAAATTCCTCATTATGGCATTAGAAACCCTGCATCATCCAGTCAGACTCTACCACTTCCACTTAGTCTCCCACTATGCCTCCATTATGATGGCCTATGTTCCAGCTACACTAGTTTCTATCCTTTTTCCATGAATACAGTGTTCTTTTTTGACTACAGACTTATTTGTGCTGTTCTCCTAGTTCAGAATGCCTTTCTTTCTCTTCGTCTATCCAAAAATCTTCAGTGGCTTCCTTGTTAACCTCAGAATGAATTGCAAACAACTTTAACTCTCCTATTCAGTAAATTCCAGTAACTTCCTATTGACTTTAGGATCAAATATCACTTCATTTATATTCTGTTTTTCTAAAATTCCTATTTTTGTCTAAGTTTTATAATGTCTGTGATTATTACTACCATCATATATGTATGCACCATAAATTAATAAACAAGTAAGTATTGTAAATTGTGACGACCGCACTAGCACCCAGGACACCCCAGGATCAGCCGTAGTCAGGATAAGCAAAAGTCCTTAATCTTTATTCTTGGTCCCCAGACACGGGATTGAACAGGATGGAAGCAGAATCTCTGTGACCACCTTCCCTCATCTACCGCCGAGAGTGTGTCTCTGGCTAGCTTTACTCTACCCCCTAGTCCCTCCTACAATCCTCCATACACCAATCATTGATCCAGTATGGATAGTGGAAAGGACCATTTTCCAAACATATGCCCATAGAGTATCGGACAATCAGAAGTTAGCCTCAAGTGCTTGGCTGTCCCGATCTCAGTTTATAGTTTCAGTCCTCTACAATAAATGACTATTGTCACTTAAAATTGTGGGTGTGCTCAATTTTTTTAAACTGATCAAAGTGGATAATCAAAAACTTTTTATAATCTGGCATTACTTTACCTCTCTAGTCTTATCCCCTTTAACTTATTATGGTCCAGTCAAAATAGACTCCACTCAATTCCTATATTTTTCGCCTGATCCCTTTGCTTCCACTCTTTCTTATGCCTGGAGCATTTTCTCTCCCTTCTCACTTGCTTGGTTTGTAATGATGCTTTAAATTCTAGCTCAAAGGCCAATTGCTCTAGTAAACTTTTCCTGATCCTTTTAGTTATGACCTTCCTCCCCACCCCCCTCCACATCAAACAGCATTTTGTATTATGCCCCTTTATTCTATATATCACATTAAAAAAAACTTTTTTCATTTAACAAGTATTTTTTCTCCCTCCCAATTCCTTCAATTGGGGAAAACAATCCTTATAATAATCTGTATTGTCAAGCAAAACAAATTTCTGCTTTTTCCATGTCCAAACATTATACATCAGATACTTTTATGTATTATAGTTCTTTGCATAGGTGTCAGCTCTGTACTATATTGAAAACTCTGTGAGGGCTGTATCTTATCTAAACTCCTTAATTTTATATATATTACACATACATATATCTTCAGATATGGGGTCATATCTTCAGAAACCCCATGAAGCATACCACCTACCTCTTAGCAAAGAGTTGAGGAACTGGACTATAGGAAAAGCTTTTGCATGTAACCAAAGTGTTGTTTTGTTTGTCTTGAGTATTTGTTAAAAGGGAGGCTAAAATTCTATTTGAGGAAGGGTGAGTTGGTAAGTAGTTGAAAAAAGCGAGAAAGAAAAGAGCAGCAATCAGATATTTTTAAATGCACAGAAAACAAAACAGCTTAGAAGAGGACATTTTGTTACTACCATGCTTGTTAACTTGACTTAATGAGGAATCATAGTTTCCAAGAGATGAATTAATTTATCTTGTGTTTATCACACTGCTAGTAGAATGAAAATACGAATTTAGGTTTGGAACCTTCACTGCTCTTTCTACTACAATGGGTATACACACTGTTCTACCTTCTCATGCAATCATCAGATTTATTTTCCACTTACCTGGAGCCCAAAGAAAGCCATTAGGATGGAGTTAATTGTCCCCAAGATGCCCTCAGGATCAAAGGGCTGTGTTGTCTTGTAGAGTTCCTGAAACACATGAGGGAACCATTCACATCTGAGACAGGAAAAGAATTGGCTTTTCAATGAAAGCTCCCTTCAGCTCCACTTTCTTTCCCCAGGAATATACAAACTGGTGATGCCATTAGCAAAGAGCTTCCCTCTCTGTCTCCCCCCAAATCATTAACCAGAGGAGGCAGCTGCCCTCCCAAAGCAATTCCCAGTTTCCTCATTTCCTCTGACAAAGGCTTTCAACACAGCAGGATCCTAATGAGGAAGATAACCTTTCTGCCCTGAGCAGAAGGGACAGCCACTAGCCCAGTTAGGCCTAAGATAAACCAGGATGAAGAAAAGCAAGTTGGCAGTTGGAGGAAATTGAAATGGCCACCACTGGCACATAAATGCAAACAGAGCTAAACTTCAGGACCCACTCTTGACCCTGATCAAGAGATCTTGACCCTGGTGGTCTTCTAATACCTAGGCTTCTGTGGAAACTGGCATGAATTCATATTCTACATCCAACTTTCAAGATCCTGTCCATATGGTTGACTTTTCCAACAGTATATCCATTACTCCTGCCACACTCCTCTCCAGTTATATCTACACTGTCCATACAGCATCACCCATAGGAGGTTCCACCAGGTCTTTGCTTGTATAGTACTATTTTTCTGCTGGGAATCCTATGCCCTGCTGCTTTCTACCTTCAAATCTTCTGACTCTATGTCCCACATAACATTAGTTACTCATTTAAGATGGGCTCAGTTTCCTTAACTATAAATTGAAATGATTAGATGAAAGGATCTTTGAAGCTATAAATTTCCTAACTGTTATCGTTAACTGCTATAATCTTACGTGCTCCACAGAGCCTTATTCAGATCATTTCCTCAGACACTTACTAGACACTTACTGGATAAGTAATTCAACTTCTGTCTGCCTCCCCTTCCGCATCTGGCAAATGGGGATAAGAATAGTCTCTTATTTTCCAAGGTTGTTGTGAGGATCAAATAAGATAATAATTATAAAGTACTTAGCACAGAACCTGGCACATACTATATATGCTATACAAATGTTACTTTTTATTATTATTACTAAGTACATATACCACCATATCTAATCTTCACAGCAACCTTGTGAAATAGGCTTTTTATAGTTATTATTATCCCCATTTAATAAAAGAAGAAACCAAAGATCATACAGATTTATTAACTTATCTGTGATGGGGAAATAAGAGTGGATAAGTATTTGGGAAACCAAATAATTACAATAGCCTTAAATTTCAGGCTCTAGAATTTGGATTTTCTTTTATAGTCAATGGGAATACATTCAGTCATTTGAAGCAAAGCTTCTTAAACTGTGAGTCACAACCCCACATGAAGTCACTTATCTTAATGTGGGAGTTGGGGGAAATTTAACAATGGTAAAAAGGTTTCTAGATGCAACAACTAAAAATTAATTCAAAATTAAATACATAATGAATACAAAGTGTTTCTGATAGCACTTCTCCATGTTGCATTGCACCACTTCACTGCTGCCTTGGTTCTGAACACAAAACTTATGTACTTTGCACTATGTAACTAATGCTGCCAGAAAGTTAAGCCCAGATTTGAGATGGGGTTGTCAAAAAATTTCTCAGGGCAAAAGGGGATCACAAATAGAAAAAATTTAAGATTAGGCAGCATGATTTACTGGAGAGAGTGCTGGATGTGGGATAAGGAAGACTTGGACTTGAATTCCACCTCAGACTAAGTAGCGATGTGATTTTTGGCACCTCTTTGGATCTTGGTTTTCTTAGCAGTAAAATGAGAGAATAAAATGAGCTCAGTGAAAAAGTTTCTAAGTCTTCCAGAACTAAATCAATAATTCTGTGATCCTATGATCAAAGTTGAACTTTAGACAAATTAAACTAGCAACAATAGATCAAATAAATAAGAGAGGTAAGGAACTGGAAGGAGACCAGTACAAAGACAATTGGTATATTCCAGGTGTGAAGATAGTTGGAGACACCCTATTTCCCAGAGTTAAGCCCAGCAAACAGGCTATGCCCTGAGCTTGGCATCTTTAATCCAATTTTAAAAATGTATTGCTAACATATATTCCTAAAACTGCTTAAAACAGTCTAAATTAAGGGAAGAGTTGAGAGAATGAAAAGAAATCACAGAAACTCTAGAAGACTAGCAGGGTTCTACTGGAGAGGTTAAGATGGGAAGATAGTGGACTAGGAGGAAACAAGCTTGAGAGGAGACCATCTGGAAGGCCATCCAAAGAGAAGAGATCTACCCTCTGACAACCTCCCACTTTAACTAAATCATTTTTCTTAATTCAGTGCTAAACTCAGATGTTTGAAGCAGTACTCTCCATTTCAGTACTCTAAATTCTCTCTGGGCATCTCTCCTGCTGTCATGCTAGATAGCAACAGCACTGCCATGAAATGTCATATTCTGATGATACCTTGGCTGTAACATCCTTTCTAAGTAACTAATATTATCATAGACTGTCTCTTCCTTGGTATTCACTGATATTTTTTAAGTATTCTGAATTTCCAGTGGCTTACTCTATCTGAGCTTCCTTCTATCCTTAATTATTAAATGTTTCATAGGATGATAGAGTGTTAGAGCTGAAAGAGAAGTTAATGGTCTTTCAGCTCATCCTGTTTATTTTAAAGATGAGGAGGGACAGCTAATTGGGGCAGTATATTGGGGACTGAAACTGAAATCAGAAGGACCTGAGTTCAAATTTGACCTCAGAGACTTAACACTTATTAGCTGTGTGATCTTAGACAAACGACTTAACTCAATTGCCTGGCCAAAAACAACAAATAAAATTTTAAAAGTAAAATAAAGATGAGGAAACTGAGACCCAGTGAGATTAAGTGGTAATAGAGCAGAGATTTAAATAAACCCAAATTACAGATTCTAAATCTACTTCTCTTTCTATTAGTCTTAAGATGCCAAAACTGGCATCTTAATTAATGATATAATAAATTCTGTTCTACTTTCTTTGAATGGAAATTTATAGGGTGGTCTTCCAATGCTAACGTCTTGTGATTCAATTCTTATTCTTGCAAACTGCTCAACAATCATCTTCCCACCTTTATTTGGATTAGTGTTTATTTGGAAGATAGGGAAAGAGATCATAGAACTGAGAATTGGAAGACTTTAAAAGCTTGATTTTAAGTGACACTCCAGGGCTTTTTAACTTGTATGTTTGTGTATGTATGTATGCATGTATGTGTGTGTATGTTTGTGTGTGATGGACCTCTTGTGTGTGACAAGTGAAGTGATGGACCCTTTTTTAGAATCACCTTTTAAATAATTTAATTAAAATAAAATGGAAACCAATTATAATGAAATTAAATGTAACTTTTTTTCCTATTCAGATTTATAGATACTTGGAAACCTGTTCAAAGACCCATAATTAAGGATCTATGATATAGCCCATCCTCCTTTACTTTAGATGAAGTATCTGAGGGCCTGAAAGGATAATTGGCTTGTCCAAAGTGATATAAATTGCAGAGTTAAATCCTGAACTCATATCCTTTGACTCCAAACCCAAAGCACTTAGATATTTAGAACCAACTGAGGATCTCATCCTCTTAGCAACAAATTTCCCCAGCAGACTACATTTCTAACAATTACCTTGCAAGATGGGAATTGATACAGATGATTTTCTCCCAGAATCCACTTGTCAATATATGCTGCCGCTCCACCTGTACAGTTGAAGTATTTGCCTTCATCCCCTATCCCTCCAGGGCCCAGGTATCCTCTGCAGAAATCAAACATACAATTCACTCAGTCACCTAGCTTCTTCTTTTTTCCTCCCTCAATCTTTTCATCTCCAAATGGGTAGAGCCTTTCTTTCTCCTCCTTTTCTCTTCAATCTTCATTTCTTCTAATGTGGACTGCCAGATAACCCTTGCCATTCTTATTCATCTTAACACCAAAATGGATGGGACTTCCCAAGTAGCTAATCTTAATTTCCTCAAAGTTTCCCTGCCAATATCCATCTCTGCCTTTTCTCACGACTCATAGATTAGAGAACTGGAAGGAGATTTATAAATATTTGATCTACTCACCCTAACTTTACAGATGAAGAAACTGAGACTGATTACTAATTAACCATCTAATTGGCATGAGGCTATATTATGAAACATATAGACAATGCTTCCAAGAATGTTTCCCTGATTAGCTCTGTCTAATTAATTATTCCCCAAATCTGAACCTCAGCAGAACCTATGAATTTGGTTTATGTATTGGTATTGATTTATACTGACTATTATGTTCATTTTAGGATCCTGATCTACCTATAGTTGTATAATAATGATGATGATGATAATATAACTACTGATGTTTTATATTGAATTTTAAAATTTAAGATATTTTCCTTATATTATTTCATTTCAACTTCACAATAAGCCTGGGAGCTTGGTACTGGAGGTATTTTTGTCTGTAGTTTATGGATTAAGAAAGAAAGGTTAAGTAGCTTGCCCCCAATGAAACAGCCAATAGGTGCCAGATCTCCCTTAATCCATGTTCAGCCCTCTGCACACTGCTGTGCTTCTTCTCCCTATACAGAGGCAGAACAATAAGCATTGTACCAGGAGTCAGAAGACTTATGTCCAAGTCCCAACTTTACCCCTAACTTGCTTTATGCCTCTAGCCATGCTTTACTCTGTACTTATAACCATGTTCTAACTTCATTCTTCCTCTGTCCCTGTGGCCTCTTCTCCCCAAAATGTATTTTTTCCTGGAATCTTCCTTTTTAGGAAGAATCCAGACTAACTATTCTTTATTCTCTAAACTTTGACATTATGCTCTCACCTGGAGCATCCTTCCTCTTCTCCTTTAACTCCTTCTGTATCTAATTATCTTCCCTCATTACAATATGTTATTTGGGAGTGAGTGTGGGAGAATGTCTTATGGCTTATATTTGTAACTCCAGCATTTAGCACAGTGCCTGGCACACAGAAATACTTATTAAATGCTTTTTTACTTGACTGACTTAATTTTGAATAAATCTCTTAGTCTCGGTTTCTGCATCTGTTAGACAAGGATATTAATACCAGCTTTACTTACCTTGTAGGGTTAGTGTGGGATTAATTGAAATTAAATTATTAATGTAAAGCTCTTTATAACTGCAAAGCACTGTAGAAATGAAATGGTCATTAACTGTGCCTTTTTTATTTTTCCTTCCATATTATAAATTCCCCAAGGCCAAGGGCCATACATTTCTTCTAGATTTAGCCCCCTTCCCAATAGATCAAACATTGTAAATGAATATTTTGTTAGCTGTCAACTAGCTTTGCTGAATTTGAAGTAAGAATGATGATACATTCTTCTCTAGTCAGCTCTGCTCAAAATAGCTCCCAATAAACTCTTAGATTAAAAGAGAGAGGAAGGAGAAAAATGTAGACAGGCAAAGGCAAAAAGAGATGAGTACTCAAAATCTAGAATTGTGGGAGAAGGTATCAGAAGTTAATAGGAGAAAAAAGATCAGGGAAAGGGAAGAGAAGGTAGCATAACATCTATCTTATGTCATTCTGATGTTAGTTCCAAGAAGGAAAAATTATTTGGTGTCTTAAATAAATTGCTTCAGCTCTTGACATTGTATATATTCTGAGTAATATATTCACCAGAACAGACATTGGTGCTGCTAGTTGGGAATAGAGGGAAGTTGTGTTGAGAAGAAAGTGAAAGGTGGCCATTTGAGAAAGCTTCACATGTTCTCCTGGTAGAGAAGAAGAAGCAGATGATAATAATTAGATGACTTCAAGATTGGCTGGATAATTGAACCCAAAAAGTTATCATTAGTGAGTCAAGGAAGATTTCCATTGGAGTGTCCTAGGGCTTTTCCTTTGACTATGGTATTCAAGGCTTTAATCAGTGGGTCTGGGCAGTACCAGCAGGGGTATATGCTCACCAAATGGGCATGTAACACCATAATCAAAGGGATCACTAATATGTTGGTTTAGGTGACACAATCAGGATTCAAAAATCCTGACAGATTAGAATCATGGCCAAAATTGACAAAATGAAAAAGGGACAACAAATGCCTGTGTTCTATTCTTGCCCTTCAGAAAAAAAAAATTTATGTGAGTGAATTTGGCTAAACAAAGGTTCCTGAAGAAAAGATTTGGGTTTTGTGATTGATGGCAATTTTGAAATGTAGAAAGCATGACACATCAGCACCCAAATTCAATGTTATCAAGAGAAAAATAATCTTCTGAAAGGAGGTGACAATTCCTCAGTACCTTTCCCTAATTAGTTCACATTTGAAATAGTGTGTTCAGATGGAATTGTTCTATCTAAAAAAGGATATAGGCTAGAGGATATTCAGGAGAAGACAACCAGGATGCTGGGATAATTAGGGACTTTGTCAAACAAAGAAATTAGATACAGAAGAAGTGACGACTTTGGGTATGACATGATAGGAATTTTAAATAACTGAAGGTCAGTAATATGGAAGAGATTGCACTTGTTTTGCTTGGCTCTAAAGAGAAAAAAGAGGAACAAAAAATGGATTTTAAAGAAAGGCAGATTGAGGCTGAATGTCCAGAAAAACTCCCTAATGAATAGAACTAATCCATACCAGGATGTGCCACTCCAGGAAATTATGGTTTTCCCATTTTTATAGAATGAGGCTAGAAATGGCAGTTGGGATTGGGATGCTATTAGGGAATATTTGGTTAGACATTATCTCTGAGGTTCCTTACAACTTTCAGATTGTGTGGACCTCATCACCTTTCATACATATAGCCCAGAATTGTTTTCCCAACTTTCAGTGTCCTCTCTTTCTGATTTGTCTTTCATTCACCTCTCAAAATAATTTCCCTGAAGAACTCTGTTACTCTCCTGCTCCATAATTTTAAGTGATTCCCTCTAGAATAAAATACAAACTCCTTGGAGAGGCATTTAAGATCACTCACATTCTGGCTCCCACTAAAGTCATCATATTTATTTCACCTTATTTCTAGTCATTCTCTTCACATTCTAGCCAAATTGGTCTCATTGTTTCTTATATTCAACATTCCATCTCTGTCACCTCTCTCTTTGCACAAGTTTTCCCCTCATACCTGGAATGCACTGCTTTCTTACTTCTGTCTTTTAGCCTCTTTTATCTTTTTTCAAGGATCAGCTTTCATGCTAATTCCCACAGAAGACCATTGCTGATTTGCCATTCCCATTCCCATCTCCATTATTCCTGATTCATCTCTGTTGTTAGTGGAGAGCACTCTCCTATATTGTATGAGCAGAATGGAAGTTCAGTAAGGGCAAAAATTGTTTCACTATTTATCTTTGGATCCCCAGCATCTAACATTATGTCTTATATTTAAGAATAGGCATAAGGTCTGGAGCAGTGATTTCCTTGATACAAGAAATACTTGGTTAAGGAAAGTCCCTCTACTAATGCAGAGTAATGCACGTCCTGTGACCTCTAGTCTTAAAGGATTGCTTAGAGCAGAGACATGGTGACTTGGTTGAGGTCACATAAATAGTCTATGACACAAACTGGATTACAATCCAGATCTTCCTGGTACCAAAGCCAGCTCTCTATTGATAAAGGAAGCCCCTAAAACATCTTGAGGTTTACAGGGTAATGTCATGTTTTAAACCAAATCCCAGGTCAGCTCCAACCTATCATTGTTTGGCCCCTGATTGACTCAGTGATTATAAAGAGCGACTGTTTCTGTCTTGCCCAAAAAACCTGAGGATCTTCCCTTCCCAGAATGATTTTTTAACTAGGTAAAAGAAGCCATTCTCTGCCTCTTTTCTTAGCCAGCCTTAATTATTGAATGGGCCTTGTCTCAGTAAAACTGTAACCTATAAAAGACCAAGGTCTTCCATTGCATCCAGGTCCAACTCCAGTTGTCCGGATCTATATCTGGTCACTGGACCAGATGGCTCCAGAGGAGAAAGTGAGTCAGGTGACCTTGAACAGTCCTCCCTCACTTAAATCCAATTCACTTACATGTCATCACCTCCCTAATGTCATGGTCCTCTTAAAGAACAAAGGACAAACAACAAACAGCACTAGCTTTGCACATAGTAGTTACCTAAAAAGTGTTTAATAACTCTGTTTCAACTCATACACACTCATTTTGTCTTTCAAATCCAAGATGATCATCTGTATGGTTGCCCTCTGTTAAACAAAACTTTGCATTTCTTAAAAGAGATTTTGAGGGAATATAGGAAAAAGTCCCAAAGACTCGGGAGCCAGGGCTTCCCAGTGAGCCCGAGATTAAGTCTGGGGGATTCTAGGGAGCGAAGAGGATGAGATGATGGAATGTTTTCCCTGGGACATTAAAGGGAGGTGGAGGGGAAGCAATGTGACAAACTGTTGCTAGTATTGCTAATTGAGGGCTGCCATCTGTTTCCATGGCTTCCCTTCATTAAGGTGTTAGCTCAATACTGTTTGTGTTGCTGACAAACAGTTCCCAGATGATTTGTAGGGAGGAGGAAAAACTGATTCTTGGGACACAGACCACCTCAATTTCTCTCCTCTGATTCTTAAATTCCCTAGCTCCCTTCAAATCTCAACTCAGGTGCCACATGAAGGCTTTCTTCATGTCCAGATTCCTAATCTCCTCTACCTCAGATTTCCTTGTATTTACTTTTAAGAACTCTAAAAACTTATTTAACACATCTTTATTTCTCCCAACAGGAAGTAAATTTCTTGAGGGCAGGAACTGCTTCTTTTTTTGGTCTTTGTAATCCCAATGCTAGCAGTATCTGGTGCATAATAGGCATTTTAAATAAGTGCTTGTTAATTTTTTCAGTTTTTCCAATGTGTTTATCCTCAGCAAATTCGGAGAGCCATGATTTCACAATTCTTCAGGCATTTACCCTCAGAGATTATGGTTCAAGATTAGGGAGGAAGATTAAAAAATAGTTACTGAGGACACACTTCTTGCCTTTCCTTTTCCTCTTTTCTAGAACTCCTCAGGACAGAGTAATATAGACACTCTTCCTAGAAGACTATGAGTCCTGGAATCGGGGGTCAAGGAAGTGGATTCAAATCCTGATTATTTCATTTACTATCTATATGATTTTATTTAATTTTTATGGGCTTCAATTTCTTCCTCTGCAAAAGGAGAGGAGTTAATGATTCCATATTCTATTTCAGGACCAAACCTCTCATCCTAGGAGCCTGCCCTGATGAGTAGTCACATAATTAAAAATTGAATTCAAGAGGTACCTAACTCTTCAACATTTCAGCTTCTATACCTGCAAAATTGAGGTTTTGCGATCTTCCCTCCTAAGTAATATGTGTGAAAGAATGACAATTATTTGGCAGATATCATCCATTTAAATGTGAAAAATACAAAGGATTGAGCCCAGAAACTGGACAAGAAAGGAAAAATAAGAAATTCAGCTACTATAAGGAAGGTAAAATTATGAGTGATTAAAAAATTATGTCCAAATAAGCTTAGGAATTGAAAGCTGTCAGAGAGGAGTTATCAATAAGTCAATCAATAAATACTAAATGCCAGCTTCAGAAATACAGAGACAAAAATAATGAACTAGTCCTTTTCCTAAGGGAGTCTACATTCTCTTAAGTTTTTGTTATCATAATTCTTCTGCTGGATCCTCCTATCCAAGTGGTGGCTGGGAGATCTGGACTGGGTGTCAGGAAACCTGGATTCCAGCCCTAGCTCTTCTGCTAACCAGCTATGTGATATTGGTTGAATAATTTTTTAGTTTCCATCTCTACAAAATGAAGATGGGGGTGGTTAGACAAAATAATTTCTCATGCCCTTTTTTAGCTCAAATAGTCTGAACTTTGGTGCCTGTACTTACCATCCATTATCTGGGCCTATTTTCCCTCAAAATTTCTTTTCAGTAATCCAAAGCTTTGTTTAACAGAGGGCAGCCATAGAGATGATCATCTTGGATTTGAAGGACATAATGAATAGGGTCGTTTATTGCCACCTGATTACCCAGAGATCTTCACCTGTCCTCCCAAACCAAGATTTTTTGAATTTTTCCAATCAAGCCATTCAAACCAGCCCACTCACACCTCCTCCCCCCTTTCCACCCTCCATCCATCAAAGCTCTTGAGTATTTCAGGAAACTGCCATCAGGAAAGCATCAGGGAGAAGTAAATCAGTGGAGCAGAAATGAAATTCCATCCCCATCCCCCCCACTTCATTATAAAGTTCGCAACAGCAGCAGCAGTGATAGGGCTCCATGTCCTAGCAAATACAGCTGCTATTTCTGGATGGCAAACAAGATCAGAGTCATGGACTATGGTAGCCTGAATCTCCAGGGAAGGGTGGGAAAGGAGCACTGCTAAAAGGTGGATATAGGACTTGAGCCATGACCAGCAACATGGCAGTGGGAAGCACTTTTAACTAAGGAAAGCATTATAAATATTGACCTGTATCGACTTCCCTGTATGACAAGGAGTGTGGTATATTGGGCTTGAAGATAAAAGACCCAAACATGAGTCCCATCACTACCATTTACTGGCAGTATGACTGTAGGCAAGTCTTTTGTTGAATATAGGCAAAAACTTGTCTGATCTTTAGTTTTTCATTTGAAAATGGGGATGCTGATTCCGCTGCTGCCCATCTAACAGGACTATTTTGAGGTTCAGATAAATTAATATATATCAAATCCCTTTTGAATCAAAAGATATATAATGACTTGATTCTATAAACTTTAAGACTGTCCAATGTGCAAAGCATTGTACTAGATTCTAGGGATAAAGGATTCACAGTGAAAAAATCCTCACTCTCAGAAAGGTTCCCTTCTACTGAGGTGGGGTAAAGAAAGGTATGCGTGCAACATGTACACAAAGAGATGTAATCTGTGTGCTGGACTGGAAAATAAACACATTCTGAGAGGAAAAGACAAGAGGAACGCATGAGGAATAGCTCTTGTAAATGCTTGGAGGATGGAGATGATTGGGGAAGAACTAATAGTTCAATTTGCCTGGAACATAGAGTTCATGAAATGAATTAGTATTAAATAAAAGTAGAAAGATAGATGGGAGGCAAGTTGTGGAGGGCCTTGGATCCCAGACTGAATCATTATTTTATCCTAGGAGCAATGGGAAATCACTGAAGATTTTGCAATGAGAGCATAACATGGTCAGACCTGTGCTTTAGGAAGATACTTTTTGGCCACTATGTGGGAGATATTTCAGAAGAGGGAGAAGATTGGAATCACAGTGGTCAGTTATAGAGCTACTGCAAATACACCAGATAAGAGGTGATAAGAGTTTGAACTACGTTGGAGGCCATATGAATAGAAGGAAAAGGTCATAGATGTAAGAAGTATCATGGAGATAGAATTGAAAAGCTTTGGCAACTAGATATAATGAGAAGTGTGAAGAATCAAAGTTATTAATCTGAGTAAGTAAGAGGTTGTGGGTGTCCTCAACAGAAACATGGAAGTTTGGAGAAAAGAAGATTTATAGCAAAGATAATTCATTTTCTTTTGGAAATGTTGAGTTGGAGGTGTGAAAGAGACATTAAGTAGGCAACTGGTGATGCAGGACAGCTCATCTAGATCTAGATAACAAGTCTGGAAATCACCTTCATAAACATGATAGTTGAAGAGAGAAATTGTAGAAAGAAAAGAGAAGAGGGTCCAATATAGGGTCATAGGGACATTGAGTTATGGGATGAGAGAAGGGTGATGATCTAATAAATTAGTCTATGAAGATAGGTAGTTAGGAGAAGGTCCAGGAAAAAGCATTATTCTGGGAAACAATTATGATTATTATAGGAAACAACAACTAGTATATAATGCTTTGCAAAGTATATGTTAATTCATTTGATCCTCAGACTGGTTAGTAAGTATCTGAGGCAGGATTTGAATGTAAATCTATCCTGACTCCAAGTCCTGTTCACTATCTACTGTGTCATCTAGCTAATAGGGATTATCTTCTGCATATGACAAATGGGGATAGACAATAGCTAACCACAAAACAAATAAGGGTAGCTAGACCAGAATCTGAACTCAGAACTCCCTTGACACAGTTCAACTCCTTGCATTGTAAAATGCTCCTTTTCCCAAAGCTGCAAAAATTGGATGGACTTTCTAATGTCTAGATGGACCATTAGCCCAAGCTCTTTCAAATCTCTCTGATAGACAGTGGCTCTCCATCTATGGAATGTTTCTGTAATTAATCTATATGTCCCTGAAGTTTCCATTTTCCTGGTAAGTCATCTCTGTTTAGCACAATCCTGCTCGCCATAGCAGGATAGTCAGGAGTCATTGTTTCAAAGAATGAGTTTAGGGGCAGGTAGGTGGCCCAGTGATTAGAGCACCAGCTCTGAAGTCAGGAGGACCTGAGTTCAAATTTGGTCTCAGACACTTAACACTTCCTGGCTGTGTAACCCTGAGCAAGTCACTTAACCCCAATTGTCTCAGGAAAGAATGAGTTTATTTTCCATTCTCCTGTCCAATCTTCCCTTCCTATTTCCCTCATTTCACCAAGTCAGGAACACAGGATGTGACTATGGAAGGAACCTTAGAGGTCATTTAGCTCTAGACCAATGACTTTGTTTACAAAGAGATTGAGTTTAAAATAGAAGTTTTATGCCTGATGCTGTGAGAGCCAGAAGCCAAAGCAAAGTCATTGGCCTCCCAACTCTAAACCTCTTTCCAATCTACCTTTCTCCTTTTAAGGATTAGGCTAAAATTCAGAGGCACTGAAACAGTGTGTGTGTGTGGGGAGAATATTTCTTTCTCTCCGGGATGGAGGAACTCGGCTCCAAACATGCATGTCTCAGGAGCCTCAAATCTCATCAGCCAGAAAGAAGCAATTTCAATAACCTAACCACCTAAAACATGCAATCACAAGTAAAATTTTTTGCTCTACATTCTGTACCCCCAAACTTCCAGTAATGTACAGACTGCAACACTGGTTCCTCTTTCCTGCACACACTTGAATTCTTGTGAGCTCGAGAGCAATTTATTCACAAGGGAAGAATACATATATGACAGAGGACCAGCATATTCAGAGTGGCAAAATAAATTAACCTGTCCAGTGTACTTATAGAGACACTCTTGAAATTAGTAAATCTACCTAGCTTTATGCTGAACTTTTCCCTGAAATTGTAATGGCACTTGGGTCAGGATCCTTGGACTTCTGGCCATTAGCAATCTTTGAAGCAAGAACTCTGAACTATCCCACAAAATTTTTTTCCACTTGATCCAATTTGAACCAAACTGGTTTACTAACTCTTTCCTTAACTTGGTAGCCCATCTCTTGCCTTCCTACCTTTGCACTGGCCATTGCCATATCTGGAAGGCACTTCTTCCTTTTCATCTTTGAGAAATCCTTCCTTTTTTTGAGTAGAATTCTGCATGTAGTAGCTAATTCTTGATAAATACTTCTTGCATTGGATTAGTTGGAATCTGTTCTTCCTCAATCAACATGGTGATTCTCCTTCCAAATAACCTTCTTGTTGTCTTGTTTCCATCCAATTCTACTCCATTCCCTACCCCTACAGGTTATAATCTACTGGTAGGTTTAAAAAGTCATTCTATATACTCTTTCAATGGTTAGGCCTTGGTACTTTATTTACCTATTTGTGCCCAACCTGTGGTAGAGACTTTCTACCTCATATTCTTCTGATCAGGCACAGTCAGAGACATTGTACATTGATACCACAGTGATGTCATTTTGGACCTCTTTGAGTATGAAGGACAACAACTACCTTTTCTAGGCATTCATTAACTGATCTTCTGCTACGTCATCCCTTCCTAACCCTTATTCAAGGGAGGTGTGCATAGGACATATATATAGCAAACCTATTTCATAGGATCATTTTATAAATCTTAAAAGTGTTTTATAATCTGTGTGCATGTGTGTGTTTGTATCTATATCTGTCTCTGTGTGTATGTGTCTCTCCACATACATATAATGAGGGATAAAGTGGTATTTGTTTTCTTTGGTTTATTTTCTGTTTTTCTAATTGGATTTGTGAAGAGTAGGGAGCTCCCTCTGAACTACTTTTTCTACCATTGCAGGTCAATACATTCTATGTAAATTATAGTCTTAGAGAGATAGGTATGGACACTAAGCAGTTAAATTACTTTCTTGGGGTCACAGATCCAATATATGTTAGAGGAAGTACTTGAACTCAGATCCTCCTCAATCCAAGACCAATTATCTATCCAGTGAATCAAATTATCTTTCTCATTAAACTAAGATTGAATACAATTTCCCTCTCCTTGAATACTATTTAAGTCTCAAATAATTGTATCATGGCAATCCTCTAGTCATAAATAACTCTTGGCAATGAAGAAGGACTTCTCCATTTTCTACTCCATACATCTGACAGAACTGCAATGTCACCACAGTGCTATATGACCGAGTGATACACACAATCACATTTTCCTTAGATTTACCTGAATGTTTGGGTAACTAAACACCATGTTTGAAATGAAGCACATTTATATAAAGGATGTCTAGGTGGCCTCCTCCCTCTTTTACCTTCCTTAGACTATTAAATACAAACAAAAATTCTGTCCAGACAATCTGGAGACAATTAGGACGTCCTTTCCGTAGCATATTGTCCTAACTTGCTATCCAAAAGGCAGACTATTATTTGAAAAGGTGCCATTAGTGATTTATGGCCTCGTATTAGCCTCTTCATACTGAGATATTAGACTATCATCCTCTGTCAGGGACGATCTGAGACAGAGAAACATGCTGCATTCATCTTCCTCTCTATCCAAGACATTTCTTTCCATCTATTGGTTTTTTGTCGCCATATCATTTCCTCATAATCAATTTGATTCAAGGACTGTAATGGCTTAGGACTAGGTGCACTTGGAGTTCTCTCTGCCTACTTCCAGGTTGTCAGAAACCATTTCACTTCTATTTCAGGCGAGACCAAATTGAGGTGAGTTCTCACTAAAACCACCATACACAAATAGAATGAAGATGCCTAGAGTGGACTTAAAACGGTAGTGCCTTTTTGGAAATGTTAAGCCAGCTTTTCAGTCCAAGCCAACTTATCCCAATTCTTTGTAGGTCCCAGAGATATTAGTACTTGTTGCAACAAATAGACAAGATAAATACAGTATGATACAAATAGAATCCAAATATGTATAAAAAGAATTGTACATATTTCACATATATTGGATTACTTGTCATCTAAGGGAAGGGAGGAAAAACTTGGAACACAAGGTTTTGCAAGGGTGAAAGTTGAAAATTATCTATCAAAATATGTTTTGAAAATAAAAAGCTTTGATAAAAAGAACAGGTGAATATATATGGGAAAACATATACACATACACACACACACACATACACACAAAATAGAATCCAAACTGGAATCAAGAGAAGTAGAACTAGATTCAAATCCTGGATCTGTCATTATAACTATCTATTGTCAAATTAATTAAGCCCTCTGATTCTTAGTTTACTTATCTTTAAAATGAGGACAATGACACTTGTAGTCCCTGCCTCACAGGACTAACATTGGATAAAGGTTTTGTAAAAGTTTTTGAAAACAAAATATAAATGGAATCATTGTTGTCATATCTCCTGGTACTGTTATCCACAAAATACCCATCCAGTAAATACCATAGAATATCTATGGATTACACAGAGTAACAGATTCAGCAGTCTCCTTGCCCTGATTAAATGAAGATGCTGGGGAGGTTAAAATATCTTGATGAACTCTGTCAAAGGCCAGCCTGCCATAATGGCAGAAAGCCCTTTCTCCCAATGATGAGGAGTCTGAATGATCAACTAGTTGCCAATTCTTTAGATATTCCCTCCAGCATGAATCGGTACCAGTTCTAAAGCCTTGACTATGGTTAGGCTCTTACCCTCCCTCCTTCCCAGTAGAATTTTATAAAATCTAATCTGCTTTGGCTTTTATGGGGCGCCTAATTCCACCCAGTATTCCAGTAGGTATTTCTTTTTTACTCCCTTCACATTGTGACTATTTCTCCTCAATAAAGCTTGTTTCCTTGCTTCATTCTTTCTCTGCCCATTTTTTTTCTTGAACTATATATTCTGTGATGCTTCACTTGCCAGCCCTATCAGTGCTCTCATAAGCAACTGATCAAGATGAGCACTGGTTATTTGGTTGTTGTCCTTCATTCTCGAAGAGGACCAAAATGACATCACTATGTTAGAGATAAATTACAGTGTGTATTAGAGTGTGTCCAACTATGGTTGATCAGACCAATATAAGCTGGGAGTGCTCTTCCACAGGTCCGACACAAATAGTCCCTTTGAACATTTGGGATGGTCTCTCTAACTTTATGCATCTCACATTTCTTCTGAGTTCAATTCTGCTTTGCTCTCAAAGCATAGCCCTTCTCTGATGAGGGCATGCTATTCTGGTCGGTTCTGTGCCAGTGTCTTCCATATCTTACAATCAATTCTAAAGTTCTTAAGAGAGACCTTGAGGGCATCCTTTGATCACTTTTCCTGACTACCTTGTAAATAAATGCTTGCCCTGTGTGAGCTCTCTATAAAATAATCTTTTTGACAAGTCTATACCTGGCATTTGAACAAGTGGCCAGTACAATGGAGTTGTGTTCTCTGCAGTAGAGTTAAAATGCTCCCAAGTCACATCTTAGAGAAAGTAGAATGCAAGAGTTAGATGAGAGATTTTGGGTCCTGATAGTAGGGTTTCCTCACTCCTTCCTAACACTAGAACTGTCACCAGGGGTGCACGTCAAATTATGTACTCTATGGTCTTTCAGACAATATAAGTGGCATAAAAGAGAGATTGATGCCTGTTGTTGCACTGTACTTTAGAATCCCAATCCCCATTCCAACTATATGAAAATAGTCAATAATTGGTTTATATAGATTTTTATAGTTTCTATTCCATTGCTTCCTTGGGTCCTTCAGCCTACTTATTTACTCCTTTCCATCTTACACAATCTCTGACTCCTAAACACTTAGATTGTTTCAAAAGTCTGATCTCATTAAATGAACTGAACCTCCAGCTCACTGATATTAGACCATGTTTAGCTCTTTCCAGGTCTAAACTCTCACCACACCAGTCCTAGAGAATTAGTTTGGACAAGCCTAGATTTTGTCCCAGGTACTTATTACTGAGGGAAGCAAACTACCTCCAGTCTTCCCCTGGCATCGTGCTTTCTGAGATCTGAAACAATCAGACACTTTTATCTCCTCAGTCCCACCTATACAAATTGTCACTAGGCCTGGAGAGTTACATTGTCTCGGTAAGGAACAGAGGGAAGATAATATTAACAGTGACATTAGCTACCACCAGAACTGCTTTCCTCATTAGCAAACTGAACCCAAACCCTACTCATCCCTATCTTGTTTGTTCTTTCCATTGTCAAACTCAAATTCATGTTAACCTTTACAAAGGACCATTGCTCTACAACTAGAAAGGGCCTTAGAGAGTGTCTGGTCCAATTACTTCATTCTATATATGAGAATATTGAGCATCAGAGAGGCTGATTTTTATCCAAGGCCATTCAGATCAAAATTGTGATTTGAATTCAAATCACCTAATTCTGGAATCTGTACACTTTCCATTTTACTCCAGTCTGGTACTCACTGAAGATGAGCTTTCCCTTGAAAATACCTCTGCTCTTGGTACCCTGTCAACCCAGACAGCTCTTCTTACTGCTATCTCCCTGAGACACACATGGCCAAGAGGAAGAGTTGACATCTTCACTCCTTTTCATATTCTCTGTCCCTATCACTTACCAATCACATCTCTTTTCTTAAAGTTCACTCCATCCTGATGAATTCCTTGTTGCTACCATTTATTCAGGCTCACTCTCCCTCCTTCCCACACTTTTCATGTATTTGGGCACCCAGACAGAAGCACATAAAGGAATAATTGACTCAATAAAGCCCAGAATGTATAGTTTGAGAGCCAGCTATATTCATTGTGTTAGCCATTGACGGAAAGATGAGTAAAGCATAGACCCAGTTCTCAAAGAGGAAGGGAATGGATATTGGAAAATTGACATGTGGTCTATCACAAACTCAGAGGCCTTGTTTTAGGTTTTCAGTGTGATTCTATTGGCCCAATTCCAGAAGAAGCCCTCCTCCTAGCCTTGAGCACCCCCTAATACCTTCAACACCCTCATGGCATTTCTAAATCTAAATACTATTCCCATCTTCCTAAAAAGGGCCATTCTTTGCCTCATTTCTTTTTTACTTAGTCTTAATCATCAAATGGATAGTTGTCTCAATCAAACTGAGCCCTGTTAAAATCCTTAGCTTAAAAAGGCCACGTCTTCCACTATATATCCATGACCATTCTCAGCCATCCTGATCTATATCTTGAATCCAGTTGGTTCTGGAGGAGAAATGCCCTCACTCTCTCAAATCCAATTCCCTTGAATGTCATAGCATCACCTCCCTGATGTCTGGTCCTCTTAAAGAAGGAAGGGCAAATGACAACATTAACAACAATCCTTGTTACCAGACTTCTTCCTCTGCTAGCAATTGAAGATGACCTACAGGTGAGAGGGAGAAAGGGCCATTTCCTAAAGTCCTAAGAGAATAGGCAGATGAGCACAACTTTCTTCCCCAGCTTCCTCTAATGAAACATCTTTTTTCCCCTTTAAATTCATCCAATTAGCACTTGATTCTGAGAAACATCTGCTAATGCCAATTTCTTTTGCTATCTCTCTCTCTTTTTTGTCTTTGTTTTTCCCCAATTAACAGATTTGAAGGATAATCCTTCAGTAGCCTACAAAGACCTAGCACTCCTTGAAGAGGTTTCTCATCTAGGCTGTTTTGCCGTTGAGTGCCTTGAAGCCTATGGTACAACAGGTGGAAAATGATTATATAACTCTCTCACAAAGAGGCAAATTACCATCATTCTCCTTTTCTGAAAGCAAGAGAGGCTTTTTTTCTTCTGCAAAAGCTACCATCTACCTAGCCATGGAAAAATGCCCTCCATGAAAGTAGGCCAGTATCTGGGAGAGAGTAAAGTGAAGATTTCTTTCTTAAGTAAGTTGGTGAAACTGGGTCAGCTGAAGAAAGTGGGTTATCATCTTCAATCTATAGTGATTTGTGAAGTCACCCCATCATTTTCACAAGGTCTGCTCTTTTATCAATAAAATCAATGAAAGCAAATCTGAAAACAGGATGATTTGAAATCTCTGTTGGAAAACTCACCCATTTCAAAGTCCTCACTCTTCAAAGAGCTGCTTCTAAAAAGAATTAATGGCATTCATGTCTGGGCAGCTGCCCTTGGGGAAATAAAAAGATATATGGGCCTCAGAATGATCAGCCCACTTTACTGGGCTCTCTCACTCACTCTCTCCTACCCACCCCTATGAAAAGCAGGCAAACAACATAAGTGGATTTGAGTGGGGATGGGAATGGAAATAGAATGCTGGGAGAAGGACCAATAACACTCATGGAGGAATGGACTTTTTTTCTTTACATAAACAAATAAGAGATAACATTGGTATCTCAGCTGATCAGAATAGAACATCCTTTGGTTGTGATTCTAAAAGTTGTAGTTTATATGCTCCTGGCATGCCCTCCACAGCTACCAGTCATCCACTTTTCCACAACAGTGGATAGCAGGGTTTGAATAGTCCTGAAAAGGGATACAGCTCTCATCTGGCCTATGTGTTAGCAAAGCAATTACATCAGGAACAAGACAAACAATAATTCTTAAGGGAAAGGTCTTGCTTCTGTTTGGGGGCTACCTGACTGCGAACCATAGAACCTTTACAATATGTAAACAGATGTCAGTGACTCAATAAGCATTATTAGCACTTAATATGAGTCAGATGCTATGCTAAGATGTGGGAATAGAAAGAAAGGCAAAAAATAGCTCCTGCCTCAAGGAGTTCAAAATCTAATGGAAAAGACAATGGATAAGCAAATATATACAAATAAGCTATAGACAGGATAAAGAGGAAATTGATATATGGCTTTCTGAGGTCATTTCTTCAATGATAGTAGAATGAAACTCTATTATAACATAGCATATTAGTATGTCATTTGAATATAGCCACTGTGAAAGCATGAACTTAATACCATGATAGGGATAACGTTAGGGTTAGAGCCTGGACTTGTGATTTCCTTAATATGAGGAACACCCAGGTGAAGAAATATGTTCTATGATTGTAAGTAGGCACCTTCTTTGCAACTTTTAGACTTAGAGAAGAGGTTCTTAATCTTTTTTTGTGGCGTAGACCATTTTGGTAGTCTAATGAAACCTATGGACCCTTCTCAGAATGTTTTGTTGCCATTGTTCACAACTGAAATACAAAAATTCAGTCAGAAGTTGGTGAAAATAAAGCCTCTATTTTTTTTCCTTATCTAATTTCACTAGCCCTTATTCTCCCTCACCCCAGCCCCAGCCCCAGGTTAAAAATTCCTATTTTAGTGAGTTGTCTTATAACCTAGTAGATTTGGTTGTCCAAAATCAGAATGCTAAAAGCAGGATTTGAACCCAGATCTTCAGGGTTTTAGGGCCAGATCTCTATCCATTACTCCATGCTGATTTTCCTGCTGTACTACCATATGATGCAGTAAATGTCACAAGAATTTTCTATCATTGCTTGTGTGACATGCTTTTGAGTCATTTAATGGTCCTTTTTGTCTTTCACTAAATAAGCTTCATCTTGACAATGTCTCTCACAAAATGTGATGGTCACATCATACTTTCTAGTTCTAAAGTTCTATGATTCCAAGTAACTGGTTAAAAAAATATTTCTGAAAAGACCAAGCCAAGAACAAAGTGCAAAGATTGGCATACTACTAGTGATTTCTTTTCAAGATGTCATTAGTCCATTAATCAGTGAATAATCATTAAGTATGAGCATGAATCTATCACAGCATATAATCATACTTTCCATCTTATCCACAGGATTTTATTAAAGTACTCATCAAATGCCTTACTAAAATCCATATATACTTTATGTATCTGTAGCAAGACAATGATGGTTCAGCTTGGACACCCTGCCAGGAAAGAAAATGAGATTAATAAAGCATGATTAGTTCTTAGCTTACCCACACTTGATTCAAGTTATCATTGCTTTCTTTCCTAAGCATTTGCAAATTATCCATGGAATAATACAGCTTAGAATTTTGCTAGGGATCAGGAAAATATTGAATTAGAGAATTTCAGGTGAAAGAGATCCCAGATTTCCATCTGAATAAGAAACTTCTACCACACACCTAAGTAGACATCCAGCCTTTGTTTGGAGACTTCCAATGAAAGAGAACCCAGCATGTTGGAAAACTCTATTTATTAGGAAGTTTTTCCTTGTGAAATTTGCCTCCTTATAACATTGACTCATTGTCCTCAGTTGTACTCTATATTATCAAACGTCTAAGCCCACTTTCACATGAAAATCTCTTAAAGACTTAAAGTGGACTACTATGCCACTCGTCCACAATTTTCTCTTCTCTAAGTTGGATTAAGGATCAGAGCTAAGATATCTTAGTGGGTAGAGTGCTAGGCCTAGAATTAGGAAAGTCTGAGTTCAAATTCTAGCTCAGACACTAATTGTGTGATCCTAGACAAGTAACTTAGCTTCTCAGCTTTAGTTTTCTCACCTGAAAAATGGAAATTATAATAGCATCTCTTTCCCAGGGTTGTGGTGATAATCAAGTGATTCATATATTTTAAGAATTTTACAAACCTTAAGGAGTTATATAAATATTAGCTATAAGAAGTAGATGGTGAAATGGAGAAAATCACAGCCCTGCAATCAGGAGGACCTGAATTCAAATCTGGCCTTAGATATGTTCTAGCTGTGTGACCCTGGGCAAGTCATTTAACCCTGTTTGCCTCAGTTTGTCATTCCTATAAATAAAGACTGGAAATGAAAAAAGCAAACTACTCTAGTATTTCTGCCAAGAAAACCCCAAAAGGCGTCACAGAGAATCAAGCACAACTGAAATGACTCAATAATATCAAAATATTAGCTAAAATTATTATTAATATAATATCATATCACACTGGTGCCTCAAATTAAAGTTGGAGTCTATTAAAACCATCAGTTCATTTTCAGATGAACTGTTACATAACCATGCCTCTTTCCCACAGTGTATTTTATTTCTGTGATAGATTTTGGAGTCCCACTATAAGGATTTACATTTATCCCTATTATATTTCATCTTATTAGATGCAGCTGAATGTTTAAGTCTCTCTTGATCTTTTGGGGTCCTGATTCTCTCATCCATATGGTAATTCTTCTTCCCCATCTTATCATGTAAAATTAGATAAAGTTGCCCCATTTCTTGACCCAATTCATATATTTACAAGTAAAACAACCATCAAACAGTACCAGGGCCAGGTCCTGTGAGCCAGAACAATAGAGACTTCTTCTTCTTCCCAAGTTGGCTTTGCTCATTAATGACTACTCTTCAGGTTGAGTCAATATACCTGTTCCAAATCTACTTGATTGTACTTTGTTAAATGCTTTACTAACATTTGGATAAATATATTTATAATATTCCTTTTATTTTCTATTCCAGAGACCCTGTCAAAAAGAAGGATGAGATTAGTCTCACAGGACCTGGCTTTGATGGAGTCAACCTGACTTGGTGATGAATATTTTCTTTTTCAGGTATCCAACAACTATTCTTTTAAAAATCATTGTAAATTTTTTCTAGGAGTTAAGAAAAAAAACACTGGTCTGTGGTTGTTAGTAATTGTTTTTTTTCCTTTAAAAGATGAGATGCCTGTATTTTCCCTTCTTCATTCCTATAGTTCTGTCCTCATTCTCAAATATTTCAAAGATATTGATGGTAGTTTCAGCAATAGCCTCTGCCTGTCCCTTTACTATGTGAGGATATAGTTAATCTGATCCTAGTGACTTGTACTCATTTAGAACAGCTGGATACCTTCATGCTATTTCCCTCTTTATCTTGGATATCATCTCCCCATTAGCCTTTTCAGTTTTGGCCTTGCCCTTTTCAATGTGAACATGATCCTCCTTGGCAAAGAAAACAGAAACAAAATAACAGTTTATCATGTTGCTTTCTCTACCTTTTATCATCATCATCCCATCCACAATAAACAGTGTTACTATCCCTTCTTTGATTCATTCATTTAATCATTTCCCCCCAAAGCATATATTGTCTAATGTGCACAAGTCACTGTTCTAGATACTGGGACTGCAATAAAATAACGGGGACAAATAAATCACTGATATTAAGAAACCAACTTTCTACTAAAGGATGAAATTTTTACATAGCACAGGTAATGTACAAGATAATTTGAGAAAGAGACAAATGGCTAAAAATTAAAGAGACCAAGAAAGGTTTCCAAGAGGAGATGGTACCTTAGTTGAGCCTTAAGTGACACTAAAGATTCTAAGAGAAATGAACAAAGAGAATATTTTAATTTTGAGATAGGGGGTGAAAAGCTATGAGAAATCAAAAGCCATATAAAGGAAACAGTAAAACAGTGTCACTAGAACTTAAACATGTTTGAAGGAGAAATATGAAATGCCTGAAGATGCAGGCTAAAGTCAGTTTTGAAGAACTTTAATTAACAACATCAGGATTTGGATTAATATAACCTAGAGAAATTGAAAGGCCACTGAAGTGTCTTGAGCTGTGGAGTGACATCCTCACCTTTCCCTCAACATATTTTAAGAAATCTTTTTTGTGTCCTGAGCTTTTCTTGCAAGTCTTTGGTCATATTTAGTTTTAACCAAAATAGTCACTTGAGACATCTGATTTATGAATTCCTAAATAGTATTCTCTTCATAACTCTTATAGCTTCTTCTTTGCATTGTCTAGGTCTAAGGACCATTTCCACAGTCCTGATTCTTTATATTCTTTTCTCCTTGAGTGTCTAAATTGTAATGGACTTCAGAGGTAATCTACTCCAAATTGCACTCAAGGAAGAACCTCTCTCTCACATCCAGAGTTCAAATCCTAATTGTTTCATGTATACTTCACCTCCCTCATTTTCCTCATTTATAAAATAAAAAGGTTTGACTAGATACCCTTAAGGTCTCACAGCTCTAAAGCTATAATCCTCTTAGAAATAGCCATCCAGCTTTTATTGAAGACCTCAATTGAGAGGAACCTACTATCTCTTAGGGCAAGTCATTCTACCTCTTAATAATATCTCTTTACTTGGGAAGTACATATTATCACCCTCATTTACAGATAAGGAAGCTATGGCAGATAGAGATCAAATAATTTGCCTAGAGTTACCCAGCTAATAAGTGTCTATGGCCAGGTGTAGAACTCAGCTCTTCTGACTGTGACTCAGGAGTTCTATCTTCTGTCTAACCTAGCCACCTTAGAGGATTATTGCTGGGTGTAAATAAACTGTAACGCATTATAAAGCATTATAGAGAAAGCATACAAAAGATGCCACCAAGGAAATGTGTGGCCAAAAATGATGAATGAGCATCTCAAAGAAGAAAATCTAATACAGTGTAACAATAGAGTACTTGAGTGTTCTTTTAATACCTTGAGACATCAAGAAAACCTGAGAAAACCCTCCTAGGAAACTATGTGGATCTCTTATAGTTAATTTGTGGAAGGACTTAGATGAGAGTCACATAGGATAAGAAGATACAAAGAGACTGCAATTTGCATTGAAGAGACTGACCACATTGACTTAAATCATGGATACACTGGAAATTTGAGTATCCCAATTCCCCCTGAGTCTTCTCTTCTCCAGAGTAATAAAATCACTAATTCCTCCATCTGCCCCATGATCTTAAGGCCTTTCACCACCTAGATCATCTGCTTCAGGACACTCTTCGGTTTATAAATACCCTCTCTGAACTGTAACCAGAACTGAACATATATTCTACATTCTCTCTTTCTAATCAAGCAATCAATATATATTTATTAATTACCAACTAAATGTCAGGAAAAAGAGAATCCCAGGCATTGGGAACACCAAAGAAAATGCCCACAGTGAAACAATGGAGTATCTTGTTCATGGAATAACCAAAAAGACCAGTGCCAGTGAATCAAAGAGTACATATAGATAGGAAAGATTGTGTAAAAAGATTGGAAAGAGAGGAGAGAGCTAGATTATGAAGAGCTTGAATACCAAATTGAATATTTTGTATCTGATTCTGGAGGCAATAGGAAGCCCCTAGAGTTTCTTAAGAAGGTGGGAAGACATGCTTGAACCTGTGCTTTAGGAAAATCATTATAATGGCTGAATGAGGGATAAAATGAAGTAGGGAAGGACTTGAGGCCCCTAGAAAACTTTTGCAATAATCTCAATGTGAGGCAATAAGGGCTTGCATTAGGGTAGTGGCTATGTCAGAAGAAAGAAGGACCAATATTCAAGATATGTTCCAATCTATAGGCCTTGGTAACTATTTGGATGGGGATGGGGTGGCAGGTGAGAGAGTAAGAAATTCCAGATGACTCCTAGATTGTGGGCTTGAGATTGTTGTTGTTGCCCTTTCCAGTAAAAGGGAAGGTAATGGGGAAATGATTTAGGAGGAAATATGAGTTCTCTTTTGGAAATAATGAATTTAAGATGTCTACTGGGTACCCATTTTGAGATGTCTGAAAGGCATTCAGAGATGTAAGATTGGAGGTCAGCAGAAAGATAAGGAATGGATAGATAGATTTAAAACACATCAACTTAGAAATGTTAATTAAATCCATGGGAGAGGATCACCAAGTGAAAGTAGTTTAGAGAGAGAAGAGAAGAGGGCCCAGGACAGAGCCCTGATGGTTTCCTGTGCTTAGAGAGGATGATCTAGAGGAAGATCCAGAAAAGGAGACTGAGGAGTGGTAAGAGATAGGAGGAAATCCAAGAGAGAGTGATGTCCTGGAAACCTAGAAAGAAGGGATTCTCAGGGAGGAAAGCGTGACTGACAGTGTCAGAGGTTGCAGAGAGGTCAAGGAGAATGAGGATTGAGAAAAGGCCACTGGATTTGACAATAAAGAGATTTTTAGTGACATTGGAGAGAGCATAAAAGTAATAATATCTCCCTGATCCTAGATACAGTATTATGCTTTTCTTAATTCATTTTAGATTGGATTTGATTTTTTTTCTGACAAATCATATTGCTGGCTCATTTATCTTGTAGACATTAAGTTCCCTTCCCATATCTATATTTTTCAGAAAAACTGCCATCTAGCCATGCATCTATTGTTTTTTACTTTTGGCATTTGTTTTTGAAAACAAATATAAGACTTTGCATTTGTCTGAATCACATTTCATCTTCTTAAATCCAATCCAACATTCTACCAGTTGAGATCTTTTTTGTTCCTGGCTCTGTAATCCATACAGTTAACAAAATTTCCTGGCTTTCTGATAACTGATAACTTCCTGATAAATCTGATAACTAAGCTATCCGTGCCTTTATCCAAGCCATTGCCAAAATATGTCACAAGACTAAACACTGATCCTCGGTGTACTCCACTAGAGGGCAAGTCTTCATCTTCAAGGTTCAGATCCTTTAAAATTACCTTTTAAATTACCTAAACTGGACAACAACAGGAACCCACACTATTTTTAGGCAAAATATTCTATCTCTCATCTCAGATTTCTCACCTGTGAAAATTGATGATATATAAAGACCCTCCTAGTCCCAATGTTTTTTGATTCTTTAAGTTCAGTTAATAAGCCTAGGAATATTATTGATGGAGAGATCCCTAAGAAATGATAAAATTATTGCTGCTAGTAGGAAGAATTTGAGCCTTTTTAAAATTCCCAATAACTTGATTTTCAATAGCTTCACATGGTTGCATCCTGGCTTGTGGGTGAGCCCTGACCAGGCTGGCGTTTACCTGGGACAGCCAGGAACGGGCAACAAGAAAGTCAGACACAACCAAAGGATCTCCAGGCTGATGATGATAAACCATTCCTTCCAGTAAAGGATAACATCTCTGAAGGGAGCCCACCACAGGTTAACCTAAACAGATGGGAGACAAAGAGATGATAGAGACATTCTTAGGACCACAGAGTGATGGTATCAGGAGAATAATAGGAAAATAGATTTAAATTTAGAAAGATTCTTAAAGGCCATCTGGCCCAACCATATTGTTTTATAGTTAGGGAGGCTAAGGGACTGAGAAATATCCCAAGTTGTCAGAGGTTATAATTGACTGGCCAAAAGATTTATACTCAAATCTTTGGACTCCAAATCTAGCACAATTCCCACTGTAATCAAAAATCAATCAATCAATTGGCATTTATAGGATGCTTATTTCTTTGCCAGGCACTAGATTAGAGGCTGGGGATACAAAAATTATGAGAAAGGGAAGCAATAAACTGGGAAAATATTTTTACAGTCAAAGGTTCTGATAAAGGCCTCATTTCCAAAATATATAGAGAATTAACTCTAATTTATAAAAATCAAGCCATTCTCCAATTGAAAATGGTCAAAGGATATGAACAGACAATTCTCAGATGAAGAAATTGAAACTATTTCTAGTCATATGAAAAGATGCTCCAAGTCATTATTAATCAGAGAAATGCAAATTAAGACAACTCTAAGATACCACTACACACCTGTCAGATTGGCTAAGATGACAGGAAAAATGATGATGATTGTTGGAGGGATGCGGAAATCTGGGACATTGATGCATTGTTGGTGGAGTTGTGAACAAATCCAACCATTTTGGAGAGTAGTTTGGAACTATGCTCAAAAGTTATCAAACTGTGCATACCCTTTGATCCAGCAGTGTTACTACTGGGATTATATCCCAAAGAGATGATAAAGAAGGAAAGGGACCTGTATGTGCACGAATGTTTGTGGCAGCCCTTTTGTAGTGGCTAAAACTGGAAACTGAATGGATGTCCATCAGTTGGAGAATGGCTGAATAAATTGTGGTATATGAATATTATGGAATATTACTGTTCTGTAAGAAATGACCAACAGGATGATTTCAGAAAGGCCTGAGAGACTTACACGAACTGATGCTGAGTGAAATGAGCAGGACCAGGAGATCATTATATACTTCAACAACAATACTATATGATGACCAGTTCTGATGGACCAGGCCATCCTCAGCAATGAGATCAACCAAATCATTTCCAATGGAGCAGTAATGAACTGAACCAGCTATGCCCAGAAAAAGAACTCTGGGAGATGACTAAAAATCATTACATTGAATTCCCAATCCCTATATTTATGCACACCTGCATTTTTGATTTCCTTCACAAGCTAATTGTACAATATTTCAGAGTCGGATTCTTTTTGTACAGCAAAATAACGTTTTGGTCATGTATATTTATTGTGTATCTAATTTATATTTTAATATATTTAACATCTACTGGTCATCCTGCCATCTAGGGGAGGGGGTGGGGGGGTAAGAGATGAAAAATTGGAACAAGAGGTTTGGCAACTGTTAATGCTGTAAAGTTATCCATGCATATATCCTGTAAATAAAAGGCTATTAAATTTAAAAAAAAAAAAAAAAAAAAAAAAAGATCTCTTTGGGATACAGAGCCAATAGAGACACTTCTGGGTCAAAGTTTGATATCAACCACAGTTTGATAGCCCTTCGGGCATAAGTTCTAGATTGCCTTCCAGAATGGTTCAATCAGTTTACAACTCCACTAACAATATATTAGTGTCCTGATTTTTCCATATTCCGTCCATTATTCATCATTATCTTTTCCTATCATCAGCTAATCTGAGAGGTATGTAGTAATACCTCAGAGTTGTCTTAATTTTCATTTCTCTCTGATCAATGGTGATTTAGAGCATTAGCAAAACCTTAAATTGTTATTAAATATAAGATTATTAAATTTATTTTAGTTTTCTTTATTTTTTTATTATAAACTTGACAACTATATTTAAATGAATGTCCTTATGCAAAGAAAAATGTTTAAATATTACATATAAAACTGTAAATCTTGATTATGTGCAGTGGTGTCAAATTCCAGACTCTCTGGCCCCCAACTCCCCATTGTCTTGGAACCAGATTAAGGTGTAATCAGGGGGCAGCTAGGTGGCGCAGTGGATAGAGCATCAGCCCTAAAGTCAGGAGGAAGGACCTGAATTCAAATGTGAAGTCAGATACTTAATACTTCTTAACTGTGTGACCCTGGGGAAGTCACTTAACCCCAATTGCCTCAGCAAAAAAATAAAATAAAACTGTAATCAGAAAATGTTTAACAAAATAAATAAAAATACAACATAGATAATGTTAATTTGTAGCTTTCTAAATCAATTTGAGTTCAGCAAGAGATCCAGTTCTATTTGTGTTTGCCATCACTGATATAAAGCTTATTTTTTTAAAGTACATATTAAATGTAGTAGGGTAATTTGTGTCTATATCTCAATATTCTTTTGCTCTCTTGTTTCACTGACATAAAATAAAGTTTTTTCATAAAAGAAAAAAAATTATGAGAAAAGCTTTCTGCTTTTTATTATACTATGGTGAAATCACTCTAACCATCTGAAATTATAAATGAAATAAGAATGATCCTCAAGAATAATGAAGCTCCTTGGGCAACCAAGTGGAACAGTAAATAATGAGCCAGACCCACAGTCAGAAAGACCTGAATTCAAATTCAAATTCAGAAATTTAGTGGTCATGTCACTTTGGGTAATTCACTTGATCTCAGTTTATCTCTAAAATAGACATCATAAAAGCACCTGCCTTCCAGGGTTGTTATGAGAATCAAAGAAGGTAATAGTTGCAAAGTTCTTAGTAATAATGTAGTAGTAGAAGAAGACTACTTAATAGATATTTGTCGATTGAGGACTATCTCCTTAGTGAGTTCTCCCTTATTGGAGGTCTTAATGTAGAAACTAGATAATCATTGGCACATTGCAATGGGAGTTCATTTTGGAGTTTGAGTTAGACAATAGTCACTGAGTTCCTATCTAGCTCTGAAATCCTTGCAAAGACTTACAATTGTTTTCAGAATGATTTGTTCTGAAAATATATATATATATATATATATATATATATATATATATATATATATATATATATATATATATATCAGTCCTTGGAAGAAAAAAATTCCAGATTGAAATTGATATTTTTAAGGCCAAATTCTATTTCAGAAAACATAGGCATAAGATATATTTTGTGAGGACTCTTGGATGCAAATGTCAGTTTTTCAAGTCCCAGAATAATTAGAAAAGAAGAACTATTGCCCAGAAAAGAGTAGAAGGGTAAAGGGAAGATAAGAGAAGACAAAACGGAAAGAAAGGGCAAGTATAGAGTATAGATAAACCTTTTCATTGTGGGGGACATTTCAGGGGAAAACCCAACATTCCTGATACAGAGACATCATTTGACTATAATATCTCCTTTTTCCTCTTCAAAATGAAGATTCAAAAAACATGGTGGACTTTTAAAGCATAAAATATTTCTTCTAGACCAGACTGGAAGTATAAGAGCTTTTCTCAAAGCCTGATCTTGGTATGAGAGCTCTGATCTTCTCCATTCCTGATCTGCGCCCATTCATTGTTCCTTAGGCAAACTATTGTTACCCCTACTTCCAGGGTTTCAATATATTGATGCTGGATTAATGTGCAATACACTGCAGCTCAGAACTCCTGATTTCAAGAGATCTAAGAGTCTTGACTTTCCTAGTATCTGGGATTATAGGAATGCACTGCCATGCCCAAGAGCACTTCTTGAATATAAGATAACATGTATGTTGAACAAAAATAACATATATCATATGTGCATGAGCATAAATGCATTGTGTATATTTGCATATGTATATATGGGTGTATATATGTATATGTGTATGTATAATATACAAATGTCTATGTATATACATTAGAATATAAATTCATTGAGTTCAAGGACTGTTGCATTGTAATTTTGGATCCCCAGCATCTGGCACAATGCCTGACACATGGGTTATTTGTTCTTAAAGTGGGACAATGGAACAAAATAATTTGATCTTTGTCAAAGAGAACCATGACATCAGGAAGAAATGCTACAACTTGCAAATGAATTGAATTTCAGTGAGGGATAGCTGTGCAAAGGTACCAACTTCATTTTCTCCTCTGAAGCCATCTAGATCCAGTGGCCAGATATAGATCAGGACAATTAGAGATGGCTCTAAATGCAGTGGGGTATCTTGGTCTTCCTCATCTGAGACACCAGGTATATGTAGTCAACATGGTTGCAGACAGGAACAGGTATGATACTCACCTGATATATCTGCGTATCTGTCACCCCAAAGGCAATCTGCATCAGGGCCACAGCAAAATAGGTGAAGCCAAGCCTTTGAAGGACTCCTGGGAGTCTTGCCCAGCTCCAGGATACTGGAGGATAGAGGAGTAGAAGGAATCAATTCCATCCTACTATAGCTATTTACTTACACACTACCACAGTCTATATTGCAAAGGCATTGTCTCTGATCTCAGAAAAGATTCTCTGAGTTGAATTTTTTAGGAGTGGGGATGGAGAAGCCTAAGACAAACACATTTTCTTTCCTTCTCTCCTTAGAACCAAAATCACGTATTTATGAGAGGACTGAATTGTTGAGCGAATTATTTCTTTTATGAAACATTAACTTGCTGAGCTAAGAACTGAGCCTTCCACATTCAGCTGCCTTCAGAACTGTCCTGTCGTGTCTGAACCTTTACTCATGTTCCTTCTCACCAGAATGCCCTGTGTGACAAAAAGTATATTATCTATGAAATCTAGGAGATACATTAGATGTTATGTTTTAAATTACTTTGTTTCTGGGTTGTTGATGATAAATGTAATACTATCTTACAGGATTTAGAGCTGGGACATTCATTAAATATCACCTAATCTACAGAAAACCAAATGAGGCTCGAAAATCTACACAAATTTCCCACTTGCCCAAAGTCACATAATAAATAACAGATTTGGGATTCCAATCCAGATCCTCTGGCTCCAAATTGAAAACTCTTTCCACTGTACCATGCTATCATTTCTAAGGTTATTTTTTCATTTCTGTCTTTGGGAGGAGAAAGAAGTGATTTTTAAGTGATTAAATGGAAATGAATAGTTACCAGCAGCAGTGACTCATGAGCAATCAGAGGGGTTCCTGATTGGCTGAGAATTATCCTGAGATTCTATAGTATATTAATGACTTGGGTACAGGTTATCTAGGGCAAATCTTCATTGAAATTAGTTAGTAAAGCCAAGAAGAATGGAGAGAGTCTGATGTGAGGGCTGACATTTTTGGTTTTGAACAAAATGAAGTTGGAATACTTGCTAGTTTTAGCTTCAGGAGCCCACTCATAGGGTATAAGCTGAAAATTTAACTGGGGAATTTTAGAGTAGGATGGCTTTATAAATTGGGGCACCATCCAGTCTGCTCTGGAGAGTTTTCTTTTTAAATAGATTTCTGATTGTTTTGCCTTAAATACAATTTTGATTGTGTATTTAAAAATTGCGGCACTTTATTCCTTGTAAAATATAAAACCCTGTTTAAATTTTCCAGTCAATTGCATGTGATAAAGAAACAGACCTTGGGAGCTGAAAGCATATCTGATGTCAATATTTAGATGTTTAGGGATTTAGATGTAGGGATCTCCACTTTCTAGAAAGTGGGCTTTAAGATCTCAGAAATGAAAAACAAATTACTGCAATGGAAAAGCAAGTCATTCATCCAGTTAATAACCATTTATAAGGTACTTACCATGTGCCAGACACTGTGCTAAGGCACCAAGAATATAATTACCAGCAAAAGGAAAGACAGTCTCTGTCTTAAAGGAATTTATATTGAGGGAGGAGGCAACACACGAAATAAAACTGAAGGGGCTGGGGGCTGAGAAAAGGAAGAAAAGACATAGTGGAGAAAGAGATATGAGGATTCAAATGTGGATTTTGGAAAAGAAAAAGTGAACCTGCCTAGTCTAGGCAGTTTGTTTAAAACAGCCATTCCAAAAGGAACCAACTTGAAGAGGAGAATTAAGGGGCAGAATGATCTTCCAGGGTGAAAGGGTTCCTGTGGCATGGAAGAAAATAAAGTGTGATGAAATGGGAGAGGAACCTGGAGAGGAATCAAATAGTATCTAAAGGAAAGTAAGAAGAGTAAGGGAAGAAAGTGCTAACATTTATAAAGTGTTAGGACATTATATGCACTTACTCATTTGGGTCTCACAATTCCTCCTATATTATATTTTATCAGTTAGTACCATGTCATATCCCATTTTAATTCAACAATGGAATTTTAGTCTTATCAATGTTGGCCCAGTTTATGATTCATCTAAATCTTCTCATCTTGTTCGGCCCTTCTTATTTCTCTAATAGTTCCATGGATTCATGATCTCATTGGTGTAGACAATCCCTCCTGAGGTATAGACTGTACTTTGTTCGTGCCTTCTGATCCAAAGTGGTTCTTATCTGTTCTCTCCTGTAAATCCTTCACAAGCTATGCTCAGTTTTTTGGGGACCTACTACCAGACTTCTTGATGTTGCTTGGATATTCACAGAGGATGTGGGCTGTATATTGGTTATAGCTTAATTTTGTTATATACAATTACATAGCTAGTCTACCTTCTTTTCTCTTTTTACTTCTCTTTGATAACTTTTATATAATTCTTTGTTAATACTACATTGGAGCCTACTCATGCATAACACAGACTACTCCATTATCATTTGGGTACCTTGCAACTTTAGTTTTTTAAAGACTGCGGACTTCTATGACTTGTAATTGTCCTTAAATAAGTCCTTCAGAAAGTGCCATCTGCAATCTGAGAAAGAGCTATATATAATATTTTCACTTTGTTGTTGTTTTTTAATTTTCTGATTTTTTTCTTTTGATATGAATTTTTCTTGCACAGCACGATAAATATGGAAATATGTTTAGAAAAATTGCACATGTCTAATATATATTGAATTATTTGCTGTCTTAGGGAAGGGGAAAAATGGGGGAGAGAGGGAGAAAATTTTGGAATACAAGCTTTTGCAAAGGTTAATGTTGAAAACTATCTTTGCATGTATTTGGAAAAAAACACTATAGAAAAAAAAAATAATAGGTCCTTCAGAAAGGATAAACCCAACAAGATGGAGGCCCCCATCTAGGCCTTCTAACATTCCAAGCATAACAATGCTAGGACTTAGATCAAAGGTCTGGGATTTTTCTACCTCATTTGACATAATTGGTTATAATATAAGGCTAACTCATGTTCATTATTCATTCAACAAACATGTATATAAATGTTTACCAACTGCAAAGTCAACATTAGATACTGAAGAAATTTTCAAGATGAGTAGAAAAGATCCTTGGTCCTGAAGGTTCATACAGTCTAGTTTCCTAGCAACATAAAGGTTCCATTCTCTTTTTGACCATACATTTCATGGATGACATCTAGAAAATGGGATTCCCTATGCATGACAAAGGGTTTCCAATGCAGATGACATTGTACTGATTTTATCAAACTTTATAGCACTGCAGAGTATCCTGGAAGAGATCTGTAATTATTCAAAGCAGCTTGGTCTAACTATTCACAGAGGAAATACCAAATGGATAAAGAATATTTCTTGTCCAGATTATAGAACATTTTGGGATGGACATCCTCTAGAGTTTGTGTATCAGTATGGGTGTTGGGGACAATGAATGGGACATAAGAAATAGGGTAGACTGATTACTTTTATCAAATAGTAAAGCTCTTTTCATGACTCCAGCTGAAATCAATGGCCCATTTTTTTTAAATGCCAGCATTCTCCTGGTGGCGTTCTCTGGCAGTGAGATATGAAGTATGACAATCCAACAAGAATTGGATACCCAGACGACAATTACAAATCCTGAAGCAAACAGATTATGCTTACCATGCTTTACTTCTTAATTTTTTTGGTTAATGGAATTTTAATTCTCTTGGTGAGTATTGTCTATATTTGACATTTAAGAAAGCTGAAAGCATACAGAGCTTAAGCTATTTTAGCCAAAGTCACATATCTAATTTAGTGTGCACAGAAGAATTTGAATCTTGTTTCCACATCTTGGCAAGTTTGATTGTGCAAGTTTGTTGTAAGCTTGAGTCAGGATTCCTTACCGCTCCCTAACCATCTCCAGTTACTAAAATACTTCCCATCCAAGTCCATCTCCTATAACATCAGCTCTGTGAAGCCTTCCTTGGTCCCATTCCCACTGCTGAGCAGGAAGTGACCACTCTTTTCTAATACTTTTACACCATAAATTCAGCCTTCTATCATGATTATTTTTGTACATATCTCAGCCTCCTACTCGATTGTATGATCCTTGAGGACACAGGACTAATCCTATTCATTTCAGAATGTTTCCTAGTATCTAATGTTTTATTTTGTAACTAGTAAGCATTTAAAAGAGTTTATTAAATGACTAATGAACATGAGTCAGTATTGTGTTATAAATAATTGTATTAAGTGAGGTAGAAAAGTCTCAAATCTTCTTTGTGTGATCTAAGACCCATGAGAGAGGAAGCTGTTGAGAATTAAATAATGTCTGGGATCACATATGAACTGAGCTTTAAGTTTAACAAGCAATTTCCTTTGAAGTAGGCAGTACCATTATTAATATTCCCATCTTATAAATGGGGAAACTGAGATACAGAGTTTTAAAGCTGATCTCCTGAGTTCACATTCAGTTTTTTTTCCAATCTGTCTCTCCAATAAAAGAAAATGCTCAAATAGGGGAAAAAGTCCCAATATGAAATCAAGTTAGGCTATCACTGAATTTACAAAGGATCCAGTTCTTTATCTTTTTCATTGTCTTTCCCCACCCAAGTCTCATAATTTTCATGTTCTTGTGCTGTTTATATTATTGCCATTGCTCCAGTGAGCCTTAGCATGCTCTCATGCTTTCATTGCATTTAAATTTTCCAGCCTCCCTTCTTCAAACAATCACTTAGGGCCTTCAAATGCAGAATTATTGGCTGAGAGAGCCATAGGGTTCATCTTGGGGCCTTAAGTTCAGGGCCTCAGGGCTCCATCTTGATTATCTTCAACTCCAGTGGAAAGAGTCCCATCAGTACATTACTGCCATTCATTCTTAATGCATTCTCCTTCATCTTTTGTTAGGCAAGCAAAAAATAAAGGGGGAAGATGACAGAAGGAGGAGTTGATGCTTTTTAAGAGCACTCTTATTTACATGCTTCCTCTACCCATCTCCCATTTAGCATTTCCAGCTGTGTCCAGCATGATGATGATGATGATGAAGAGCTGTAATCTAAAGTGAATAAGAGAGAGCATTGGAAAGTGAAGAAGACACAAGATAAAGAAAAGACTCAGATCTTATGAACAAATCATTTCTATCCTTCAGGCCTCAATTTCCTTATCTATAAATGAGGGAATTCAGAAGATCTCTAAAGTGCCTTCTAACTGCAAATCTAGCTTCTTCTGATACCTTTTCTCTATCTGTAAAGTATTATCAATGAATGTTTTCAATAGATCATTAAGTCTTAATCATTCCCTCCTTCCTATTGAATACTTATGATAAAGAACAGTTAAAGAAATTGGATCCACCAAGCAACCACATTGGACATGTTCCTGTTGCACTTTCTAGCTACAGTCCCCAACCTCCCTTTTGAGAAAAGGGAAATGTTTCATGAATACCTCTTAGGACCAACATTAGCCCAAGTTATGCTGCTTTTAAATGATGTTTTCATTTACACTATTATAGTCATTGTGTTTGTTTTTCTGGATCTGCTTACTTTGCTCCATATTATTTCATAGTCTTATGGAGTTTCTCTGAATTACTAATATACCATCTCCTGTAGTGCAATACCATTCCACTGCACTCTTAATATTCATAGATGATGAAGAATACAACCCATCTTCTGAGAGGTAATATGCTAAATATACAGAATAAGACATGCATTGGTGGACATAAGTAATGTGAGAATTGCTTTTGTTTAACTAAGTCTATTTGTCACTAGAATTTTATTCTCTCTTCATAATGTGAGTAGGAAGAAAACTTAAATGCTTGTTAATTGGAAAAAATAAAAATTTAAAAATATTCTCTTTTCACTCTATATACTATCCCACTTAGTAATCTAATTTCAATCATGAATTCAGTGATCATCTCTGTGTGGTGGATCCATATGCTCAGATGCAATTTCTTTCATGTTAGTCCCACATTACTGAGTTAGCCTTTTAGCACCTCAAAATGGGTCTCCTGTAGATGTCTCAAACTCAACATGTCCAAAATAGAACTTGTTAACTTTCCTCCCTATTTGTGGACTTTCTTGTTGCTTTTGAAAGTACCAACACATTCTGAGTTACCTAGGCTCACAATCTCAGTGTAACCTTGACTCCTCATTCACCCCACACATCTCATTGGTTGCCAAATCTTATCAATCCTACCTTTCTTAAATAGCTTACATATATATTTCTTTCTCTGTAATCATATAGCCACTATCTTAGGCCATGACTTTATCCCCTGTCATTTGGACTATTGAAGTGTCATGATAATTGGGCTTCCTGCCTGAAGTCTATCCCAATTCCTATATATCCTCTACTCAGCTGTCAAATTATTTTTTCTAAAAAGTGGAACTGACCATATCAAACTCTACTCAGTAAACTAAAATGGTTCCATTTTACTTCCAAGATTGAAACATGAAATCTTCCATTTGAAATTTAAAGCTCTTTATAAATTGTCTATTTCCTACCTTTCTTTGTTGTTACTCCTTTCTAGACATACTATGACCTGGAAATCCTATTTGCTGTTCTTTACATAGGAAACTCAAGCTTACTTATTTTTCCTTACACAAGACTCTCTTTATCTCATCTCCATGCCTTCGTGTTGATTGATCCCCATGTCTGATAGGCTCTCTCTTCTCTTTCTCACCTTTTTACCTTAGTTTCCTCGCCTTCCTTGAAGATGTAGCTTTAAACTTACCTAAAACTTCTCCAGTCAACGAATTCTCAGATAAACATGTGTGTGTGTGTGTGTGTGTGGGCATGCATTGTATGCATGTGTGTATATGTATATATATGTAGGCTAATCAAATTTCAATATAATTAGTTTATTTAATACATTTAAAATCATTATATTGAGAAATGGCCTATAACCTTTACCAACCTAAAAAGCCCCATGACATAAAAGAGCTTAAAATTCTCAATATTGTTTTCTAGTGCCTTCCCCTCTCTTATTACCTTCCACCTACTTTTTAACTATCTTGAATGTATCTAGTTATTTGCATGATGTCTCTCCCTTTAGAATTTGAACTCCTTGAGGGTATGGCTATTTTGCCTTTCTTTTTATTTCTATTGCTTAACTTAATGCCTGACATATAGAGTACACACTTAATAAATGCTTATTGATTACCACAATTTATTCAACCATTTTCATATTGATGAATACTCATTTTGTTTTCAATTTTACAAGCACAGAAAGAAAAAAAACTTACGGGATTCTTGTTTCTGTCTTTGACCTCCTTGGAATATATACCTAGGAGTGGAATCCTTGGTCAAAGGTATGAATATTTTTCCTAGAATAATTCTGAATTGTTCTAAGAACAATTGGAGTAATTCACAACTCCACCAACAATGAATTAGTGTACCTGTCTTCTTCTAACCTTGCCAACATTAACTGTTTTTGTTGTTTACCATCTTTACCACATAAGGTCTCTCTCTTTCTCTCTCTGTCTCTGTCTTTTTCTTTTTCTGATGCTTAGTCAATAAACATTTATCAAATTACTACTATGTTCTAAAATGTTAATATTACTGAGAATACAAAGAAAGAAGACAGTTCCTGCCTTCAAGGTCACGATCATATGGGGAGACAACATGCCCACATCTATATTTTATACATATGATATAGTAATATAATAATTAATTAATTAATATAATTAATTAAAATGGTCAGCTCTGGCCTTAAATACTTTTGAGCTGTGTGATCCTGGGCAAGCCTTTTTGCCTCAGTTTTCTCATCTATAAAATGACTTGGAAAAAAGAAATGACAAACTACCCCAATATCTTCACCAAGACACCCCCAAATGGGATCATGAAGAGATGGATACAACTGAAATGACTAAGCAACAACAATGTGTTGTTGAAAAACATACATATCTGTTTCATATATATGTACGTATGTATACATATAGTAAAGAGAAAGAGTCACAGAGAGAAAGAGAGAGAGCGACAGAGACACAGAGAGACTAAATTAGAGGTAATTACAGAGGGAAGACAGTATTTAAAGAGAACTGGAAAAAGTTTTTTGTAGAAGATGGAATTTTACCTAGAACTTGAGAGAAGGAATCTAGGAAAGTCAAGAGGCAAAGGTGGGGAAGGAGTGAATTATAGGCATGATAAATAGCCAGTGAAAATGCACTGAGTCAGGAGATAGGATTATTTCATGTGAAGAATCACAAGGAGGTCAGCATCATTGGATCATCAATGATCAATAACTATAAGTCATCATCACTATTTTGCAAATAAGAAAGTTGAGGCTTATAAAAGTGAAGTAACTTTCCAACATGACACAACTAATAAATGTAAAAGGTGAAATTCAAACTCAGGTCTTTAAGACTCCCAATACTAGCCAGGAATGAGTTGACATTTTGTGGTAATGATGGTAATGATGAAGCCATCCTTACACTTCCTGGATGAGTTTGGATACAAAAAGAAAAAGAAAAAAAACAAGGTTCAATTCAAAGCAATGGACCTGAAGAAATTGACCAGCTCTGCTTAGAGTACGTTTGATTATTTATTGGATTGGGATCAGATGATGCATAGTAAAAGCTCCTTGGGACATTACTCCAGGGGGCCTGGGAAAGTGGGAAGAAAGGGTGAAAAGTCTGTCCAACTCACTCCAACAGAAATGAATTATTTTCTGACAGTCCCATGGAATCCCCAATGAGCCTTCTCCCCTGGAGTCCTTGAAGAAACAAAAACCATATCAGACAACCTGTGGCTCCAATCCCACCTAAAGTCATCAGGCTGCTTCTTTACTTTCTTGGGGCTTGCTGAGGTGATAAATATAGATGGATAGTATTATCTCTCCTAAACCTCACCCTCCCTTCACTGATTCTGTTAGTGGCCTCAGTTCAATTAGTCTCCCATGATCAAAATGCTGGTGTTCCCTTTGATTCATCTTCCACCTTGCCTCTCACAGCCAAACGGACTCAGTTTATTAGTTGGATATGCCCGTGGAAACCCACAAGCCCATGCAGTTATCTGACTGCCAGTACTATTAGGCTCAGAGTTAATTAAGAAAAAACATTTATAATCTAAGGTTGGAATAAAAAGAGGAAAAGAGTTGAGTTTCATCTCAGAAAGGATATTTGCTTATTTACCTGCCTATTTAAGCATAGGAATATAACCTATTCCACCTACCCTGCAGTTTTTTGAGCCCTTAGGGCCCTTAGGCTGAGTTGAAAATATCCCCAGAGAGAATATCAGAGCAGAGAAAAGGCCTAACCCATTTGTGCTTCCTGTTTTCCTGTCTCCCTTTGAAAGTAAAACTTAATTACATAACTGTAAATACATACGCATTAGGTATGTTATATATACCCACACACGTATGGCACTACATATTTTATGAGACTATCCTGCTGATGATGCGCATTGAAAAGACTTGCTTACAGTCAACACCATTTTTGAATACAAATTCTTGATGGATTTCATTAGCTTGAACAGAATGGATCAATAAAAGCTCTGGAAGAGAGAAAAGCCTTGTGAGAAACATTTGCTTGCTGCTGAACAACCTTCCTTAAATGTTTCGGTCTAAATAATAAAAAATAATAGTAGCTAGCAATTATGTGATGCTCTAAAGTTTGCAAAGCTCTTTCCATAGGCTATCCCGTTTGATTGTTAATAATCCTAGGAGGTGCTATTGTGATCACCACTTTACAGATGAGAAAACTGAGGCAGCCAGAGGTTAAGTGACTTGCCCAGATAGTAAATGTTTAAGTCAGGATTTGAAATGAGACCTTTCGGACTCCAAATCCAACACTTTGCCATTTATCTGGACAGGACTCAGGGCACTCTCTTGGATATGAGCCTCCAGAAAATCTGACCCAGATTCAAGGCACTTTGTGACCCACTGATACAGAGAGTTATGTTCTCCCACAGACTGTGACATCACCAGTGGGTAAAGACACATATTTAGAGAATACATGAAACTAGGGGGTACACAGAGAGTGCATCCAGCATCCATATTGGGAATAGTTATATCCAAGGAACATGGATAAAAAAGCTATGTGCTAACAACTTATGTGGTCAAGCTCTGACACTGCAGGATTGTTTGTTGATCGCACAGTCATACATACTAATATTTGTATCCCCAGTGCCTAGGATAGTGCTTGGCATATAGTTAGCACTTCATAAATTATCTTTCTCTATATATCTGCAGGTCACACACATACATATATATGTCACTTGAAACCTGTCATCCATATCTATCTGTATCTGTATCTATTATCTATTACCTGTCAGATCTATCTCTATCTATGTGTTTACTTTTTTCTCTATCAATTGCCTGCATTCTATCTCTCTGTCATCTACCTCCATCCTCTATAGATATCACAGTGCTTTCTATTAAATTATTTTACTGAGCATGAAAATCTCTGCAGGACATCTGAGGGAAACTTTGTTTTCTGTTAGTATCTTCTAGGTTTCTATTCTACCAAACTATCTGCCAGGCCCTCAGCTCCCAGTTGCTAAAGTACAATGACTAGAAATTCTCTCATTGATGAAGATCGGCTTTATTCCATAGCTGAAGTAAAGAACCAGTAGCTAAGTAAGAGCAGTCAACAAAGAACAGTCAAAGTACTCCAGGTAAAGATCAGAGATTGAGAGCTAGGAAGCAGCCCAGATACCATCTCAACCAAAACTTAATTCCACAAATGAGAAAACTAAAGCTATGAGAGGTAAGGTGACTTGTCCAAAGCCATATAGAGTGTAAATGGTAGGTCCAGGACTCAATACCAAGTCCTCTGACTCCAAATCTGATCTTTTTCCAGTGTTCCATTTTACCTCCCTCAGAGGTTGTAGTTAGAATTTTTGGGAATTATTGAGATTTAGTAACACAGAGAATTTTTGACAGAGATTTTCAGAGAAATTAGCCATTAACCCCTAAAGTTTCCTAAATAGCAAGGGGATGATTTCCTTGTGTGGCTACTGCCTAGCCAATGGATATGAAGCAGGGGAAGTCTTCTTCTCTTAGAGATAACTTCAGATAGCTATTAGAGTCTAAAGTCTCTCTTTCTTTAGAGACTAGGAAAATAAAAGGTTTCTAAATAAGGAAATGACTTGGGAATTGTGGCCATAAAACTCAGCTTTATGTCAGATAAAAGTACAAAAGTAGTCCTCCAAACTCCAATCCACACTTTATTTTGGAAAGTAAGTTTTCTCACTGCCATCTCTATACAGATGACTTCTAAATCTATATATCATTCCTAACTTCTCAACTGCCAAAGGGATATCTCCACATGGCTGCCCTATTGAGATTTCAAACTCAACATGTTTAAAACTTACACTATTATCTTTCCCCTAAAACTTTGTCTCTCTTCACCATTGTATCAGTGACAGCAGGTCAAATCATTTTTCATGTTTAAAACATTGTTGTTACCTTTGACTTTACTTCTTCTATCTCACCTCTTGAATAGAAGAAGATTATTAGTTTGATTTTGTATGATGGTGATTCTAAGAACATGGTCCAAGGCAATTGTCTGACTCAGAGTTAGAAGTTCTATGCCAAAATTCTATTTAACTCCTTAGAAAGAAATTGCATCCTCAAAACACATTTTGGACCCTCAAAAACAATAACAATAACTACTACTACAAGAATGGGAGTCTCTGGAGTCTAGAATAATAAAATTTATTGTCTTCCAGGGTCCTCCCAATATACATACAAATTAAGTTTAATCAGAACAAAATCTAAGTGAAGAGGACAAGGTCATTGCTCTATATTATCTTAGGATCCATCTCTGTCTTCTGGGTATATAAGTTACAACATCAAAAACTCTTACTTTGGTGCTGTTTTCATTTTCTTTTGTTTTACCATAGCAGCCCAGGATATAAAAATCAAATAAGCCTGCTTTTCCTGCCCTTTCCTCCTTGGAAAACCAGAAAATAGAACTAAAGAGCCAGTTAAAAAAAAGAAAAGAAAAAGAAGAAGAAATACTGTAATATCTCCACTGACTTCCCAAAACATCCTTAATCCCCAGACAATTCTTCATGGGTTTGTGGAAACCAGACACCAGACAACAGCCTGGTAATGGTGAGTAGGGGGTCAGTCTGATAAGCCCTTTGTTTCTAAAAGTCTCTAGATCTGATTATTGTCACTAAAAGTATTGCTATATTTTACTAAACCGAATTAAGAAGCCATTTTTGATGGAAACAGCAAAGTGCTAATAGCAGGTCGTTATGACACTTTCAGAAAAGACGCCACAATCTGACAGATAGCAACTGGCTTGGATTTTCTGGTAAGTGGCTAAGTGCAGACCCTCACTGACAGGGAAGTCTAGGAAGAAGATGAGAAGAAAAAAGCATTACTGGGGATCGTTCTATATGCTATCTTTTAAATATAACTATAAATATCATCAATATCATAATAGGTACCAAGAATTTCACAAGGGTTACACTTAAGGATCCTAGATTTATTGATCAATGCAAATCATGTAAGACAATGACAAGAAAATGCAACATATAATAGGATCACAGATTTAAAACTGAAAGGGGCCTTCCAAGTCTCTTATTTTACAGTTGCAGAAAGGAAGTCCAGTGACAGTCAATGGCTTGCCTAAAGCCATGTGAATAAATGAAATATTATCATAGATTGTAAAAATTTACCCCCTTTCGAATATCTAGGAAAACAAAACTGTATTGGTCAGAATTATATACCAGAAACAATATTCTTTGTATATTAACAGATGTTAAACCTTTGTAATACTTTGAATTATCTTTGAAATATTTTTGAAAACTCAACATAAACTGGATTGCAACCAAAGCATTATCACTGAGAAAACAAAAACCTATTATATACGCCAGCTATAACAATGATCCACAAAAACATAAGAATGTTTTAATAGATATCACCACACCAAAGACTCATAATGTTCAAACTACACAGAATAAAAGCTCTCAATATGTAGAGATGTAATAGAAAAAATTAAAGCGACATGAGAACAATATGAAGAATAAAACCCCACCATCTTGACTGCAACTGGAATTGCACGGGAGATGTTTTTAGGAAGCCTATTGAAGATAATCCTGAATCCTAATAGATTATTTTATTATGAAAAGTAATCATTTTATATTCTTGTTGTTCAGTTGTTCATCTAGTCTGAGTCTACATGAACCCAAGGACTTTTTCTTGGAAAAAATATTAGAGTGGCTTGCCATTTCCTTCACCAGTATGTTCCCATTTTACAGATGAGAAACTAAAACAAATAGGGATTAAGTGACTAGAATCATGCAGCTATCAAATGTCTGAGACTGGATTTGAACTCAGGTCTTTCTGACTCCAGACCTGATGCACCATTCACTACTTGGCTGCCCCCCAAGCATTTTTTTTAAAGAATACCTTTTTAAATGTAAAAAATAATAGCCAGGACATTGACAAACCAGTACTGTTGAACTCCAACAAACATAGAGCTGAGAAAATAAAATGATAAGTATTGTAATAATAATAATAAATGAATTTATGGAATGCAAAATCCTTTATATATATATATATATATCATCTCATTCTTATTGCATAAAAAATCTGTGAGGTAAGTGCTATAGTTTTGTTATTGGGATAATAGGAGGAACAGTAGATCAAGTATTGCAATGGGAGTTGGAAAGACCTAAGTTCAAATTATGCTCTAGACACTTACTAAGCATTACTCTGGACAAATCACTAAACCTATAACCCCCTCAGTTTCTTAATTTGTAAAATGAAAATAATAATAGTACAAATTAGATAATAATTATAAAATTCTTTGCAGATCTTAAAGCACTAAGTAAATGTAAACTACTACTAGTGGTAGTTCCATTTTACAAATGAGAAAACTGAGACTGAGAGAAGTTAATTGATTTGCCCAAGATGACATTACTAAGTGTCTAAAGTAAAATTTAAAACCAGGCTCCCAACTTCAAGACCATCTACTCTATCTCACAGTCTTTAACATTAGTTAGAAATGCAAACCAACTTGTATTGTTTTTTCTAACGAACTTTTAAAATATGAAAGTTGAAAACCCTCTCAACTGGCAGTCAGAAACAAGAAGCCATACTAAACTTAAGGTGGGATATTAGACAAATCACCCAACTCCATACATCTTAGTTTCTTTGGGTCTATACATGCCTCCTAATATCCAATAGTTTCAAGGATCAGATCCTCTCTCTTGCTTCCCTATAAATGATCAAACTATCACCAAAATCCATTACTACTGATATCCAACTGCCTCTGTATTCCAATTCTCTGTTAACTAACAGAGGTATTCAGAATCACTGAGAACCTAGGAATTTTGTTTCTTCTCCCAATTGTATTTTTTCAATGAAGTTTAGTCATAGATTATGAATGAAACTTCTCCCAAATGCCCAAAAAGTTCATGTGGAATTCTCGGTCTGTCATGTTCTCCCATTCTTTAAACCTATTTCTGTATAGTTCTCACAAGCTTAAATAGACAAAAGAAAAGATGGAGGAATACTATACTATTTAAAGGAAAGCAACTTACATTCCTTTCTTTGACTTGACCTGTAAAATCTACCTTATTAGGGTTTTTTGAAATTAGGAGAGAAAGGAAGGGCGGGGGAAGTGGAGAGAGACAGAGAAAGAGACAGAGACAGAGAGTTAGAGAGAATATACATAAAGTGTATTTAAAGGAGCTATATGTACCTCTCAGACATAGTTGTTCCAGTCATCAGAAAAATGCACTGAATAGTGGAACAGGGATAATTCTTTAGACTTTCTGACATTCTGGGTAAGAGTCAATGTAGCATAAGGTGATAGTTCTCAAAGTGTGATACAGAGACATCTGGAGATCTCTAAGATGAGTTTGTAAGGTTGAAACTATTCTCATATTAGGATGTTTTTATTTTTGAAATGGTTATTAACTTCTGAGATCATAAATATCAATAGATACTATATATCAACAAAAGTTCTTTGGGAATTCTCAGTAAGTTTTAAGAGTATAAAAGATTCTTGAGACCAAAAAGTTGAGCACCTACAGGAAAGAATTTGGAGTCATGAAGGCCTGCATTTGAATCCCTCTTCTGGCATTTAGTGGCTGTTTGATGCTGGGCAAGTTACTTCTATATCCTAGGTTTCAGTTTCTTCATCAACAAAATGGGTTTTTTAAACTCAGAGATCTCTAAGGTTTCTGCCAGTTCTAAAGCTGATCCTAAGTTAAGATGCTTAAGAAAGCATCTTTCTGATTATGAATTCCATTTCTGGCATGGCTGAATAAGGGGAAAGGAGATGGCCTGGAGAGTAGACATAAGAATTCTAGTCCCTAAAAAGGCTACTTTTCACTATAAATAAATTAATCAATGGCAGTTCTGGCTTATCAATCAGCCTCCTGTGAGTTTGGTTCTGGTTCAATTCCCTAAAACCCCAAATGAACTCATAAAATTGAATTCCTATAGTTGCTTAAGTTGAGACAAACCAATCTTACACCAGTGGTGACACTGAGACCTAGCCATCCAAAGTCCTGTTTGAAAAAGGCAGCTGACTTCTAATTTCAATTCAATTGAGTGAGTATTTAGCACCTACTTTCTGTAGGACACCATGCCAGACTGTGGGGGAAAAAACAAAAGTATGTAAAATAGTATATGACTCTCCAACCATAATCTGAAGGAGGCTATCTAGTAGAAAAAATAAAATGTTATGCAGATAGATATAAAACTAAATAGAATTCCACAATTTCAGAATTGGAATGGACCACAGCAGCATTATGTTATCACCCAGTCCCTGATTAAAGACTCCCTAGTAGGGGAGCCTCTCACTATTTCCCAAGACAGACCATTTTATGCTGTTTTATTCATTGCAAGATCTTTCCTTGCTTTGAACCAAAGTCTATCTTTAGACAGATTCTATTGATTACTCTGAGTTCTCCTTCCTGGAAGAAAAATGTAGTTATCCCTTCTACCTCATGGGGGTTAGGATTTTGGTATCCCTGTGATCTGGAAAACATGTAAAAATTTTTGACCCTCCATATCAGAGAAAAAGTCTGAATTTTTACTCTTTCTTTTATGAAGTGGTCACATTACCTTTTATGAAGTTTTTACATTATCATATAAAATTTGGGTTGATATTATACAATACTATACATATATTATATGTCTTTCTGAGTTTTTAAACTTTTTCTGTGTCTTCTGCTGGTCTTCTCGTATCTTCTAAAGTTTTCACAAAACTCCCCCCAAACTCCCATTTAATTTCTTATTTCAACCCTCAATATATTGAAATTCTGATGGGGAAAGTTGCAATGTGGACGGGATAGTTGTAAACCCAATTTCCTTCCCATAAGAGCTACCCAAATATCTTAAGATACTTATCACATCTCCTCTGCTTCTCTTTATCTGACTAAAAAGCCTCATTTCCTGCAACCAATCTATATAGGACACACTTCAATTTTTCTCATCTTTCTGATCATCTTTTGACACACTTTAGTTTTTCAATATTTTTGCTAAAACGTGCTACCTTTAGGTGAATGTAACGTTCCAGATGGGATCCATCTGTACTAGACAAAGGATTCTTAAACTTTTCTTGTGACATGGACCCCTCTGGCAAGCTGATGAATGCTGTAGACCCCTTCTTAAAATAAGGGTTTTAAATTTATAAAATAAAATAAATAGTATTGTAAAAGAAACCAAGTATGATGAAACATAGTAATCTAATTTTATTTTTTAAACTCATGGACTCTAGATTAAGAAACCTTGCCCTAGACATTAGGGACTATGAATATAGTCTTAAATCATATGACTGTTTTTGCATTTGATCACCTGCTATTGACATAATAAGTTTTCAGTCCTTTGGACCCTTACTATTTTCATGGAAAGTTTATCTAAATAAATAAAATGAGAGAGATAAAAAAAACCCAATATGATGGTTCTGAGGAAGAAGATGCTATTTCTGGAGAGAAAGAACAGAAAAAGGAAATAGAGCTAGTTTTAAGGTCATTGTCTTGAAGGAAAGATAGAATCTAAAATGGGCAGAAATAATAGGATCTGGGATTTTTAAATACAGGGGAATAAACACATAAATCAGAAAGAGGACTCGATGCTAAAAATATTGCTCAAGGGCAGTACTTACAAGGTCCATCTGCTGGTCCATAGTTGAGAAAAAGGACTCCAATGATAATCAAGACACCAGTTCTCCAGGCTACCTTACGGAGGAGCTGAATATTCTTCACTCCTCTCTTCTGCATATTATGAAATGTAAGACCCACTGAAGTGCCAAGAATGAAGACAAACCTGGGATTAAGAAGGATATTTGTTAGGGTGCAGCTTTATTTATCAGAATGTACCCATGGGCCATCTTACTATGGATACCCAAAGCCAACAGTGTTCTATCTCCTGGTCAAACAGAGTATGTGTAAAGAAAGAATACTACTCCATGGGACTCAAGGCTGCATAGATTGAACAAACTATGCTTGCCATACTTATTATCAAACCACATTTCCTGTCACTTCAGTGCAAAGAACACAAAACATGGACTTGGGGGACCTGAATTCTAATCTTAGTTCTGACCCTTACTAGATGTGTGACCTTGGATAAGTCACTCAGCTCTTGAAATCTTGAAATTTCTCATCTATAAAATAAGGTTAGACAATGAACTCTAAGATTCCTTCCTGTAAGAGTCTCTTACTCTAAGATTTTATTATTTTAAGATGCTCTATAATTTAAAATTCTGTGATTCTGAGATTCTAGGGTCCTGAGAACTCATACAAATTCATGGAGTTTTTGCCTTTGATTCATTCATTACATTGCTTGGATGGACCCAGACATTAAACATTTAATAGCCAATCTTCTAGGAGGAAGGGCAGGAAAATCTCAGATATTCTATTATATCATCTAATGGATCAATTCAACTGTCATAGAGAAAGGCAGTATGTTAACCCTTTTAGAATCTAAAAGCATAGACTTGTAAAGGACATAATTTCTTTACTTATCTGGGTGATAACTGGTTTTTGGTGGTGGTGGTGGTGGGTTTTTTTTTCAGAGGCAATTGGGGTTAAGTGATTTGCCCAGAGGTCACACAGCTAGGAAGTGTTAAGTGTCTGAGGTTAAATTTGAACTCAGGTCTTCCTGATTTCAGGGCTGGTGCTTTATCCACTGCACCACCTAGCTGCCCCAATAATGGTTTTTAAAAATTTTTCCCCTTCCCCTTTCTGATACCTTTCCCTAATTCTCCCTTCCAGTTTCTTTTCCATCTTCTTAAATCCAATACAGAATGAGTATTAGAATATTAGAGCTGGAAGGAACCTTTAAACATAATCCAATCCAACTTCTTCATTTTGCAACTCCTTTCATTGTGCCTTTCATATAGAAAATTCTTAATAAGTGCTTTTTTATTCACTTATTCATTTTCCAGATGAAGGAACTCACTACCTCCTGTGGCAACCCATCCCACTTTTGTGACATTCTGATAATTAGGAACTTCCCCTTACCTCGAGTCTAAATCTTCTTCTCTAGAGCTTCTATTGTTCCAAGCTTGAGTCCATGGAATCAATTAAAACAAACCTAATTTTTCTACACTCCTTAAAAACAAGTAATCTGCTCTCCAACACATACACACACACACACATTCCTCTTCTTCAAGCAAAAAAGCTTCCAGTTTCTCCACTAACATAGAGGCTAAATTGTTTTGCCTGAAGTGTTATAGTTAGTACACAGATATGAAAAGATGCTGTTCATGTCATCAGACTTCCTGCCACTCATGGTGAATCAAGACACATTTGAGGAAAAGGACATCCCAATAATTGGAGGTTTTCAAGGAAAAGATTTTAGGAGTTAACATATATTGATACATAGCAGTCAAAGTGAGTTCAAATAAAAGAGAGATAATATACCATAACCTAACATTCTACAGAGAAAGTTAGGCCATATGAGATATGAAACTCTCAAGCATGAAATTCTGAAGATTAAAACAAAAAATGTGGATAAAAATGGGGAAGCTATTGGACGAAATCATCAGGATGCATAGGGAAGTCGACAACTAACTTGGATTTTAAAATATATGCATAAAAAGGAAAGGTAAAAAAATAAAAGATGAATATAAAAGTGCAATAAGGATTTATAAGAATGTTGTTAAATGAGTGCTAAAACTCAATATAATCTAAGGCTCGTGATATAAATTAAGGCTAACAAAAGGAGTTTTTTATTTAAGTTGGAAGAAAAAAGAAGATCAGGGAAAGGATAAATTCCACTACTCAGGGTAGATGGGATAATGATAATGTATGATGGGTAGAAGGCAAAGTTACTTAACTGTCTATATTTTTCTATAGTTCAACCTAGGAAATTGCCTTCAGGTTAGGAAGGAGAGAACAGATATATGATTAATTGAGAATTGAAACTGATGATGCAAAGGGTGATAGTAAAAGAACAATCAGCTGCCTTTCATGCAGAAGTGTACTGGATCCAAGTCAAACTGCCTCTTAAGAACTGATTGTTAAATTTTCAATATGAGCCTTTACACCACAGAAATCACCAAATGCTACAAATCAGGACATGATTTACTGCTTTATTGTTAGTTGTGTAGACTTAAGACAGTAAGGGGAAAATGCTAATAATGCACATTAAGCTTAAAATGTGCTATGGATACAATTTTCCTTCAGAAAGTGAGTCATTAAACATTTACCAGCATTTGCCTGCCTTGATGAGATGAATTCGTGTTACCAACAACGGACAAGGCACATCTCTGGGTTCTGAAAGAACATGGAAATGTGAATGCTGAAGGGTAATAAGCAATCTTTGGAACCTCTTGGGGAATAGAACAAGTAATGCAAAAAAGATGGATTATTCTTGTCCTAATTTAAAAAAAAAACATGAAGAGAATAGAGTATGTGAACTTTATTTTTGATTATTCACAAAATCCTATAATTTGTTATGAAAAGATATTTTCTAATCAATTAGGAAAGTAGTGGTCACTAAGGGCCAGTGTCGTTTTGTTAAGAAGCCATTTCATTTGGACAGGTTTATTAGACTGGTAGATGTAGAGCATACAGTAGACATAGTTTATTTAGATTTTATTTAACAAAGCCCTGACAAAATCTCTCACTGCAATCCTTATGGGCAAGGCAGAGAAATTTTGCTTAGGTGATAGTAAAATTAGGTAAATTCAGAATTAATGATCATTAATGTATAAATTTCATTTTGAAAAGAGGTGACCTAGGGATATGACCTCAGCCTGTACAGCTCCACAATTGGTCCTTCCAAAAAGAATCTAACCAGAGTAAAACAATGGATCGGAACTAACAATAATAATCCATCAAATTTACATAGCACTTCAAGATTTCTAAACAACAACAACAAAACCTTTATATATTATTTCACTTATACCTTACAACAGTCTTGGGAGACAGGTGCTATAGATATCATTACAACAATTTTACAGATGAAAATACTGAGGTTCAGTGAGGTAGAGTGACTTTCTCATGGTCACCTAACTAATAGGTATTTTTAAAACAACATTTTATTTTTCCCCAGTTACATGTTAAGACAATTTTAGCATTCATTTTAAAAGATTTTTGAGTTCCAAATGTTCTCCCTCCCTCCCTCCTCCTTCCCTGAGAAGATAAGCAATTAGATATATTATACATGTTCATTCATACAAGACAAATTCCTATACTGGTCATGTTATGAAAGAGGACACATCCAAAGGGGTTTTGAAAAATATGAAAAATACAAAAATGAAAAATATTATGCATTGATCTACATTTAGATTTTATCAGTTCTTTCTCTTGAGATGATAATATTTTTATCTTGAGTCCTTTGGAACTGTCTGGGATCATTGTCTTGCTGAAAATAGCTGTCATTTATATTGTACAGTTTTGATGTTGCAATGCATATTTTCCTGGTTCTGTTTATTTCACTTTGAATCAGTTTATAATCTTTACAAGATTTTTTTTCTAAAATCAACCTATTCATCATTTCTTACAAAACAGTAATATTCCATTTTGATCATATACTACAACTAGTTCAGCTTTCCCCCAATTGATGGGTGTTTTCTCAATTTTGAATTCTTTACCACTACAAAAAAAAAGAGCTGCTTTAAATGTGTTTATACAGATAGTGGTATTGATAGACCAAAAGAAAGGGTAGATACTTTATGCCTTTGGGCATAGTTCCAAATCATTCTCTGGAATAGTTGGGTCACTAACTAATATTATAGGTAGATCTAAATCCAAGTCTAGCATTCCCTGTCCTGAAATGTAAGTCCCATATTTACATATACACACAGTTTAAAAATCAATAAAATAGAATAGGTATGGCTAATACAAAACAAAAGCTGTGAGAAAGAGATCTAAGAGAATATAAGTTTAGTGAGTCAAACTGACATGGCAATCAAAAAATATATTTGATCTTAGATTGTCTAAAGAGTGGCACAGTGTCCCAAATAAGAGATAAGAAAACCCCACTATATTTTACTCTATTCAGACCATATCTTGAGTGCTGTATTCAGCTTGTGGCATTACACTGTATCATGAGATATATTGGCAAGCTGGGGGTTATACTGACAATAGGCAAGCAGAATAGTGGACTTTCACATATGAGAATTAGTTTAAAAAATGGAAATCTTTAACCTGGCTAAGAGATGATTTAGAGTAGGGGAAGGGAAAAGAGAAATGTTAATCTTCCATAATTATTATTTCCACAATTATGTAATAATTATTTTATTTAATGTTCCATAATTATTTACATATTTAATTATATGGAAGATGTTTTATACTTATTCTACTTGTTTCAGAAGGCAGAACTCGTGGCAAAGAGAGAAAGTTGCAGAAAGAGGTAGTGGATACCATCTCTATAGAAGACTTTAGCTGAGGTTGTATGAGCACTTATCAAGGAGATTGTAGAAGTGATCTTTATTTGATTTGAACTAGATGGCTTTGGAGATGTGACCCTCCCCTAATTCTGAGACTCTGTGAATTAAAGACTTAGGCTCAGCAAACTTCCATTTGCTCTCCCCCGTCCACCTACCTATTTTCTTTCTTTTCTTTTATTTTCATCTTCCTTTGTTTCTTTCCATCTCAGTTTCTCTCTCCTTCTTTCATTCTCTGTCTGTGCCTGTCTGTCTCTGTCTCTCTCTCCCTCAAAGGTTGCCCTTTAGAGGGTAGTTTATTTCGACCTCCTTACTTTAAGTAAGCAAGTTTTAATCTATCTTGTACACTCCTGAAATCTATGTCTTGATGTTAATGGGTTGTAAAGTGGGTAATAATTTTCTTAGTGACCTCTTCAATCAGATTAGATCATATTATCGACCACGCTGTTTGTTTTATAACCACAGTCACATTGGGGAGCAACAGCTTCTGCAAGTTGCACATTTGTAAGTGCCCATTAAGGGGAAGGATGACAGGTCGGCATATTTGGCATATGTTTGTTTGTTGTGTTGTTTTTTTTTAAATCATTCTTCCTGCCTTGCCTGCCGCTGCTCCTTTCCCTCCAATCCCCACCTCCCTGACTGGTGGTTTTCCCATCTGCATCTTGAAGATATCCTTTCACATGCTTCTGCATCCTCAAGGGGTTGTAAACAACATCTGTGTGGTGGGAGGACAGAGCAAGGCCAAATTTCGCAAGGGATTTCAGGCAGAAAGGTGGGCCCCAGATTGTACTGTCTTTTTTACTTCTGGGATCCAGGACCACTCATCTTGGACCATAACACTTGAGTCTGGCCTGGTCTCTTGAGTCAGCTTGAAGCCTCTGTCCCATGCTTCTGAGTGCTTGAATATAATCAGTATTCAACATGGCCTTAGAAATTCCTTTGCAATTATGTATTGCTGATGGAGTTGTGAATTGATTTGATGAATTGATTCTATAAAGCAGTTTGGAGTAATACTAGAAATGTTATTTAACTATAAAGATTCTTTACCTCAAAGTTACCATTACTGAAGCCCAAGGAAATAAAAGACAGAAACAAAGGCCTTTAGATACAAAAAAAAATATTTATAGCATCATGTTTGGGGGGAAAAAACAAACAAACAAATCAGTGATCAGTTGAGGAATGACTTAGACAAATTGTAACATATGAACATAATAGAATATTACTATCCCATAAGAAACTAAGAATGTGAGTATGAAGAATTCAGAAAAAATTGGGTAAAGCTATATGAACTGATACAAAGCAAAATAAAAAGAAACAGGAGGTCAAAGACTATGTTGACTACCAAAAAGTAAAGGAAATGAATACTGGAAGTTATTAGGACTCTGATCAATGTAACAAATATTCCTAACTCCATAAGACAGAGAGTAAAATACATTTCCCTCCCTCTCTTCCAATATCTAGGCTACATATTAGTGTGTGCACAGATTTTTTCCCAAAATTGGGTTCTCTGTTCTGAACACAATAACCCTAAAATTATGTGATCAGGCAGAATTTAATGGAATCACCACCTCGGTATTCTGGATACTAACCTTCTCTTAATGCAGCCTAGGAGATCTGCCATGTTGTATCTGCCACGTTACTACACTTAACTCAGCATAAAAATTCATCTGCTTCCTCCAGGCCAGTCCTCCAAGCAACTGAGCTTCAATCTTGTCTACTCCTTGCCCTTGGTGATTTTAGGAACTTAGATTTGACACAACTTAAGTTTGAATTCTAATATCTTTAGATACTTCTTGGCTACATGACTGGACATTTAACCTCTCTGAAACTCTCTCTTCTCATCTGTAAAATATAGCTAATAATTACCTCTGCTTCTCAGTGTTATTGTAAAGAGCAAATACTACCACCACTCATATGAAGCACTTTGCAGACCTCAGAGACCTATATAAATGGCAGCTATTTTTCTTCTTATTCTACTTAAATCAGGAATTTCAAATCTGTTCCAGTATGAGGACTCTTTTTTAATGTAAAAAATGTCATAGATTCCAGCATTAATAATTAGTTATGTGTACATCCATTGATCAAGAAAATATATAATGATAAAAAGCTACAAGAAATGTAGCAATGCTTTTAAGTGAATTTGTATTTTTCTAATGAGAGGATCTATATGCATTTGAAAAATAGCTTTATATATATATATATATGGGAGACATTGTTTATTGAGTGTATGAGAGAAATGCTTGTTTATTTATTATTGAGTCATTTAATGAGATGAGCCCTTGCAATAACTCCTCAGGAGATTGGGAACCACTGGTCTAGATGAATACACATGACACAGAAAAATATCTGTAGATCAGAACAGCCTCTGAGTATTTCCTAATGTCCACTTTGGGCAAACACCAGACACACTTATCTCATTTGGCCCTCAGTGAGCAGTTCTACTGCCCCAGGGTCTATCATTTGGTGATAAACAGCTCTGTTTTCAGGGTTGAAATACCTCTAACTGCATTAACTAAACTACCCTCTAAACATGAGATCGTGTTAATTCAAAGGGAAAGGCTATTGGGAACTGAGATGGTTTCTCCCTACTGGACGTTGCTGCCAATGTTCTCAGATTATGAGGCCTGACAGAGTGGCAATCCATCTCATTCACTCACCTCTCCCTTTTGAGCTGAGAAATCACCACAGCATCCCATTGGGTGCCTCAATGCGTCATTTATCTTTCTGGAAGGTGAGGATTCTGGGCTAGACACTGGTGAACAATTAAATAGCCTTAAACATCACTATCTTTAATCACTAGGGTTAGAAAGGATCCCCAGTTTAAACTAGGAACCATTTCGCCTGATTTCAATATTAATATTTTCGCCATCCTTTCTAGATAACACTATTCTGAGCTTTATTATCTTAACTTGTTAAATGAAAAGGCAGACTTTCTATAAGTCTCTACTAAGTTTATCCCCTGGCCTGTCACATTGGGTGTTAAATTAAACTGACCAATTATTTATGTGTGTGTGTGTGAGTCTATATAAAATTTTTTATGAAATATTTTTTCACATGGTCTTGTGAGCATATCCCCCAAATTAGTGAGTGCTAGAGTTCTAGAAAGGCAGCAGAATCATATATTCACAAATGAGCTACTTCTAAAGAGTCTCAATTCCAAGAACACTTAAGTTGGATTACTGCCTCTGAAACAAACTGGCTGTGAAATCCTGGACAAATTCTCAACATTTGAAGCAAATCTCTAAGGTGGTAAGTTTCAGAGAATGTTGTTGTTCAGTTGAGTTGTTTTTCAGTCAGGTTCAACTCTTTGTGATCCCATTTGGGATTTTCTGAGCAAAGATACTGGAGGGATTTGCCATTTCACTCTCTAGCTCATCTTATAGATGAGGAAACTGCGGCAGCTCTAAGTGACTTGTGTAAGAGTATTACCTCTTTTGGTAAAAGGAGCTTCCTTATCTGGGAATTCTTTCTCCTAAGGGAATCATGGGTCCATTCTCTCAATATCTCTATGTCTATATCTCTGCTTCTCTCTCTGTATCTCTCCCTCTGTTTCCCTCCCTCCCTCTGTGTCCCTCCCTTCTTCCCTTTCTCTCTCTGTCTCTGTCTCTCTGTCTCTATCTCTATCTGTCTGTCTGTCTCTCTCTCTCTGTCTCTCTCTCTCTCTCTGTCTCCCCCCCCTCATCTCTGTCCCTGTCTGTCTGCCTCCTATCTCTCTTCCTTTCTCTCTCTCTTTCCTTTTCCCTCTCACCTGCATACATACACACACATATAATTATATATAAACATATCTACACATACATATATATATATAATGTTAGCTTTTTATTATAGGTATTATTTTTCTCATTTTATAGATAATATTGAAATTGAGAAAAGTAAAATCAAGTTCTTCAGACTATAAGGGCAAAGTTCTTTCCATTATCCCACGCTGCTCCTAAAGAAAAGGAGGAGAGTATCCTGCCTCATCCTACTACACACACTCCAAGCAATGCATAAAGGTACAACATGTAATTGACATATCCTAATTCTGGATTCCCTTTCATACCAACAAAAGATCATAATTCAATAGCTGTTAAATAGCAATGTTAAGTAAGAGAGGGAGCTTCACTTCTTGGTAGACTTCATTAATTGTGTAGACATCTCCTTAAGAGATTCATCTACATCAAAACTACTACATCTTTAAAGAATATTACATTTAATAATAACAAAAAACCCCATACCCAAATCTGGAAATTCATTTCATATGAGTTCACTGCTTTTTAGTATTGTCAAGAAAGATCTCTGAGTCACATGGAAGTAGATTGCACTGAATATCATGAAATACACCTTTGTTCCTCAGTTGTCTCTGAGTTTTAAATCCCTAGTCAATCAAAAAGCATTTATTAAACTCTTACTGTGTACCATGCACTATGTAAAGCTTTGGAGATAAAAAGAAAGGAAAATACAGTCCTTGCTCTCAATTTGCTCATAGTCTAATGAGACAAATTGCTTGCCTGATCTAAATAATGAATCTTAGCAACAATCCCACTTCCTTATCTATTAAATAAAGGGATTGGATTATATGATCTTCAGGGTCCCTTTTGGATTTGACATTCTATAATCCTTTAAAGAGATCTCTTTATAAGTGTAGAGGCATCTGGGTGGCAGTGAGTAGAATTCTGGGTGCTAGGCAAGACTTTTAAGTTTTAAACACTTAAAAATTGTATGACCTTGAACAAGCCATTTACCCTTAGTTTCATCATCTATAAAATGGAGATATAATAAGAACCTCTTTCCTAAGATTGTTGTGAAGATAAAATGAGATAGTTTTTATAAAGTGCTTAGAAGATCTAAAAGCACCAAATAAAATAAATACTTGCTGTTATTGTGTAAATTGTGGATGAAGGGGATTATCTGTTTTTTTCTTATGATGAGAGAATATGAAATCAATTCAATTCAATGACCATTTATTACATGACCACTATGTTCTGGTCATAGTGCTAAGTGCTAAAGACCCAAAGACACAAATGAAATTAACTTTTAAATAATTACCAAATGTAGATGGTCACAGTCAGTGGGGAAACTCTGGGTAAGGTATAAGACCTTTCAGCCCAGAGGGAATCTGCTAAACAATGTCTGGTTCAGCTCCCCATCTCCCCTGAGGGCGGCAAACTACATACAATCACATTGTTATGTGGTCCCACATGCACAGTGTTGTTTTTGTTACTATATAAAGGAGAAAGTCCTTGAAATAAATCGACTCCATTTTCCCACCATCCTTAGGAGTCCTTCCTCATCACTTCTCCACTAGGAAGGTATATCCTAATCACCCTGGTGTTAGGGCTCTAGAAAGCAGGGTACAACAACCAAATATATGCAAAGTCATACCAAGTAATTTCAAGAGAAAAAAAACAGCTGGGGCTATCAGGAAAGACCTCCAGTCAGAAGTAAGGAAAGGACTCTTGGAGGCTTTAGGAGGCAGAAATAAAGATATAGTACATTTTAGGCACAAGATAAAAGAATAGCAGAGCTGGAAGAGACCTTCTAAACCTTCTATTCCAATTCCCCTCACTTGACAAATAAGGCAACGGGGACCTAGAAACAGTAGAGTACTTGGTTATGGTCCTACAACTTAGTAGCATTATCAAGACTAGAACTCAAGTCTTTTGAATCCCAGTCCAACATTCTTTGCACTTTATCACAGTGGGTCTGATCTCCCTTTGGAAATATTTCAAACCAAGGAAGTAGAACCAAGGAAGAGTCATTTGTGACAACCTATCAAAGCATCTCTCAACTTAGATCAAAATCTCTGTTTTACTCACCATGGCATGACCAAGTCAGCAACTGTAAGGCCTGTAATGAAAACAATTAGAAAGGAAAGTGAGGCAATTTGGGTAAGCTCTTTTGAGAAGCATATCAGAGTCAAAGGAAATTAAAAATAAAATAAATATTGGGAATTTCTTTCTCCTTAAAGTGCCCCTCCCCAGTCCTTAAATATCAAGCCCGTAGGGATTGCCCCCAGATTCACTTTGCAGAGTCAACTACAAAAGACTAGTGGCAAAGCACATTAGGGACAGAAATGTGTTCAAACATTGCTTGTTTTTTAATAACAACCTTAACTACCTACAATACATTGCTTTTGTGGAAGGGAATGGGCCTTTCTGGAGGGGTCCTGTTGTTTTTCTGAAAAGCAGACAAAGGAGAGTAATCAGGCCATTCAGAGTGCCAGTAGTATCAACAGAGACATAAGACAGTCCCTATTATTTGTTTTCTGCTATGTATTGATGTTCACATGTAGGAAAGATGTCAGGCAGGAATACAGCATCCCACCTCCCCCCGACGTTCTTTTCCACTTCTGGTAGCACCAGCTCCTGGACTTTCCACCTGGGAGTTCCAGAGCATGAACCTTGCTGGTAAGTAAAGTGCAGACTGTCAAGAAGACCATGGATTGATTGGTCAGTCTAAGTACAGGTGCCAGGCAGGTATGTCTTTCTCATCCATTTAACAGAAATCCCCTTGGCGAGTCTGTGCCATTACTATTTTACATGGGCAAGGGCTCGAGTAACATGATCTTAAAAGCCCCTACAGTTCTCTCTAGAGTCAATATACTGGACTCTAGGAAAAGAAAAAGTCAGCAAAATCAGGTAGTTATAGGCCTTGCTGAAACAGAGAGAAAACTGCCCGGGTAGACAACAGTAAGACCATAAAATTAAAGAGAGAACCCTGGCTAAATAATCTAATGGTTCTCCAGTGGAAAGTCCAAATACAATTAGCATTCACATACTTATTTTAAGATCAATATTTTTCTGCTGATTTGCTGAAGAGGCTTTTATGAAGTTTAAGCAGAGTTCATTGTTAAATACTCTTACCTACAGAGGATATGGGAGGCCATATTAATTCCCTTTCTCTTGGAGATCAATAATTACATTGCTGATTTGCTTAAAAGGCTGAGGCTAAAGTTAAGGAGAGAGAGATGCTATACAATACCATTCCATGGAGCATGTTCAAAGAACCAGTAGCCACCTCCACCGTAGTTAACAAAAACCATAAGTGTCAGTGACAAGCTGCAAAACCAAGAAAATAGTGCAGAAACTGTTAGTGTTTCCCAAACACCCAAGAGCATAGATTCATAATTAGAGGCAACCTCAGAGTCCACCCCCCAAAATCTAACCCCCTTATTTTACAGATGAGAGAAAAGAGATCCAGAGTAGTGTATTGACTTGCTTAGAGTCACACAGTTAATAAGTATCTGAGGTAGGATTATAAATCTGGGTCTTCCTAACAGTAAATCAAAAGCTCTATCCATTCTATCACATTTCCTCTCATATAAAATTAAATAGAATTTTAACACTGAAAGTCACCTTAAACATAACCTGGTCCAATTTTCTCATTTAACTGTTTTCTTAGAAGGAGCCTTAGTGTTCTAATGCCCAGGGATGCTTAATCTTTTGTGTGTTCTAGACTCCTTTGGCAGTATGTGGTAAATTCTATTGATTGAAGAGTGGTATTTTTTAGATATAAAATAACAAAATTCATGGAATGCCAAAAGAAACAAATAATATTAAAATAGATATCAAAATGGTTAAGAAAAAATCTCACAGACTCCTAGGTTAAGATCCCCTGAGTCCAACTTCTTGATTTCACATATCACAGAATTATAGAATTTCAAAGCTGTAAGCAACCTCAGTGCTCATCTGTTGGACCAACCTGTATCCCCAAAGGAATTCCCACTGCAACATACCCTAGAAGTGATCGCTTAGTCTTTTAGTTTCTCCCTCCAATGAGAGGAAACCCATTACTCCCTGAAATAGCCCAGTTTTCATTTGAATAGCTCTTATTCTTGAGATGACTTTCCATCATTAAAGTCTGTTTGCTTTCTTTGAAGCAGATGAGGAAATGGTCTCACAGATACATAGATGGTTCAGGCAGAGATAGGACATTATTTGATATTATATGCCTCAGCCAGTTCTAGAACTATCCAGAAAGCATACCCATGTTTCTAGGAAAGAAAAATGAACATCATCATGATCTTCACATTGTGGCTGAGGAAATGAAGATTGAGGTCAGAGGTGTAGCTCAAATTCACTGAGGTCTGCAACCCAATTTGGGGCACTTAAGTCATTTTTGTTTGACCCATGGGCAGTGAAACAAGTTAATGGGTTTTCCATAATGAGTGATGACTGGTTACAAGGTCATATGGACCTGGTCATTTCCCCTCAAATATGTCATTGTCTTCATCCAGTCTGAAAAACCCCAACCTTTTTCTCCATCCACACCAATCCTATTTAATTCAAGTTACATCTACTCCTTGAAACTCCATAATTTCAATTGATTTCTCTATTGACTAAATTAACTAAAGTTAATTTTCTACTATTTCTTAATTGCCTATCTATGTGAATATTGCTTCCTGAACTAAGTGACCTCTTTTAATATGGTGCTGGGTCCATAGCAGATATTCATCAAAAACACAGAATTGGACATCCCTTTTTCTTTTCAAAGATTGGCATTTGTCTTCATTCTCAAAGAGGACCATGACATCAAGGAGGTGATGCCATGACATGCAAGTGAATTGGATTTAAGTTAGGGAGGGATGTTCAAGATCACTTGCCTCACTTTCCCCTCCAGAGCCATCTGGGTCCTGTGGCAAGATATAGATCAAGATGACTGGAGATAACTGTGGAGGGGTTATCTCCCCATATCTCCTCATAACTTCTACCCATTGATTTTTGTTGAAAGTTAAATGATTTCTTCAAAGTAGGAACTCCATCCAATAATACAAATGTCAATCTATCGATGCCTTCTCAATCTATGGGACTCTGGTCCATATCTTCCCACAAATCTTTGGTTGGGAGTCTACCCAACATGATCGATTTCCTGTTGGTAATATGTTATAACTATAATACATGTTCATTATGTATCCTTGTATTGTCATTTGGATGACTTGAGACTATTTCTTCAGAGACTCTGATTTTCTATGATTCACAGGTAAATATCATCACAGGAATGAAGAAAGGAAAGAAGGAAGGAATCATTTATTAAGCTTCTACTATGTGTCAGATACTGTGCAAAATACTTTACAAATTATCTTATTCGATCCTGAAAATAACAGTAGGAAGGAAGTGCTTTTATTATTCTTATTTTACATTTGAAGAAATTGAGGTAAGACAGAGGTTGAGAGGGTCATGCAGCTAATAAGTTTCTGAGAACAGCTTTGAATTCAAGAATTTCTGACTCTAGACTCAGTACTTTACCCTTTGCATATTGAAAGTATGCTTCCAGGATCCACTGGAAGTTTAATTTTTGTTAATAATAAGAAGAATCAGAATAGCTAGCATTTATCTCTCTTTAAAGATTTTTTTATACATTATCTCATCTGATCCTCATAACAACCTTGGTTGATAGATGCTATTATTATTCCCACTTTACAGATGAGGAAAATGAGGCTGAATGAGATTGTGACTTATTCAGGCTCACACAACTAGAAAGAGTAAGGCAGAATTTTGACTCAGGTTATCCAGGACTATCCGTGGTACCATCTCCCTCCTTCTATTAAGAATCGCTGGGCTTTTAAAAGTACCATATAGTTTTCCAAATGCAAATGAACTCTTGCTGTTCAATTCTGAACCCATCTTTAAGGTCTGTCTATAATATTCATATGGATGCATGAGCCTATAGGATATTATGCTAGCTGAATATCATCGACAATAGATATTATCCATCCACTTAGTTTTTCTTGCATTGATAGAAGCCAAACTTTTTAAAGTGATTATGAATTTCCCTGAAGAAGCTTTACAGTATCCCGAACCTTGATGCAATTAAGTCCAATATCATCTATAAACAGGAGCACCTTGAGGACCTCATCCTCTACAGAGAATCCATCTTCTATTAAATTCTAATGCCATTATAATGTCTCAGATTGTACATGAAGGGTTATAAGCAATCTTAGAGGTCATCTTCCAATTTCTTCACTCTACAAAAAGGTAACATTCTTTGTCCAAGCTCACTCAGCCACTGAATAACAGAAATGGGATTTGAACACAGGTGACCTGATTCCAGATCCTCTTCTCTTTTTAGCAGACCACCCTGCCATCTTGTTGAACTGGCCCATAGGCCAAACCTAGTGACATCTTTCTTATAACCTTTTCATATAATGTGGTTAGGGATCTGGACCCAGCTACATAAGCCCCAAGAGTTTGAATAGGAAAGAAGCATAATCTTGGCCTGAACACATTTGCATAAATAAAATGTCTGGCCCATAATGAATTGGAGCATACAGAAACCAGTGAGAGCTCCCAGGGCCGGAAATTGATAATTTTGCCCTTGTTGTTGAAGACGGAGGCATCAATTCTGGGTCTGCTTTCATTTGCTTTGGAATACATGGTGTATTGCTTCTAGCATCAGATAAATTCAATGGAGGCAGAAGAGATTAATTAGTTTTCCCTTACAGACTGCCCTTCATTATTGCTCCTAGGAAAATGCTCCCTCACCCAGGGCAGGAGAAGCAGTCACTGGGAGGCATACAATTCTCCCAGACTTAGAGCTGTAATATGTATTGGGAATTGTGGCATGGGAGAGAAGGCCACTCTGGAGTAAGGGAGGTCTATTGTAAATAATAATATAGGCCCTGGTTTGGGAATGCTAATTAAACAAGGGCTCCCCTGGCCCTTCCAAAAGGATCTTGCCAGTCACTGCTGAGTGCACAGGTGCACAGCTGCTCAGGAGAGCAACCATTATGAATTTTATTTCACATAATAGCCCATGCAGGAAATGGAAGGTTATATTACAGATCAATAAGTGGGCTAAGGGAATCTGACAACCTTTGGTCAGAATCAGGAAAATAGATGGCATTAATTAATTTGCTGGCTTATGGAGGGGGAAAAAAATCATCCTTTAGTACAGTGACAGACTAGAAAGTGTCTCTTCTCTCTCCTTGTTATTGATTAATGTGACAGAACAGCCATCAGCTCCCTTCAATGATGGAAAAGCACCAAAGTTCTTCCAAATTCTGTAAGCTGGGCCCCTTCCAAATACATGGGTCATGTGGCTTAATTCTCTCAAACTTCTCTGTTACCTTATCCCTAAAGGGCTTTTATTTGGCTTTTAGTCCCTGTCAGGGAGCTACCATTCATTTCAATTTTCTGCTAATGATAAAAACTAAGAGCTCCCATTGAGTGGGATATGGAAGAGAGTAAGATATAGAAGAAGAGTAAGTAGATTTTTTAAAAATCCAAAACAGCAACATATGAAGATGGGTAGCACCTGAACTCTAGTTGATTGGTTCTGGAGACTTTAAATTAACCATAAATAACAATTCTTAAATCTTAAATTCTTAATTTAAAGATCTTAAAATCTAAAATAACAAATCTTAAATTCTTAAAATAAACAGTTAATTTTTTCCTGATTTTTTCCTATTAAATCCTATACATACACATATAAATAGTATATATTTACATATATAATAGATATTGTATTAAAATAATTATATATTTATATTAATGAAATTGATTTGAAGGTAATTTTGACCAAAAAGAGAATAAGAATAAAAAGGGATCAAGCAATGAAATATAACAACCCAAGGTAATTTGTAGTTTTTATTAAATATTTTTGACCAATTCCAAGGATACCCTGTTAATCATCTTTCTATTAATCTACAATTTCCTGGTCTTACCTCAGATAGCAAGGTTCTCTACCTGCTCTTGTCTGTTGATGATCACTGAATATTACATTGATGATCACTGAATATTACATTGGTTATTACAAGATGCTTTAATGAGATTCATGATTATTCAAAAGAGATTGGTCTAACAATCTAACAAGGAAAGATTAAATGTATGAAAAGTTACTATTTCCCAAACTATTACAAGTATATCCACTGAAACACTAACCATAGATATTGAATTTGGCTCATAACTGTACTGGAAGGAGATTAGATTTTATTTAGGAAAATGAACACACTTTTAACAATCTCAAGATACTCCTCAGTGCAAAGATTTCATCTTTTCAATGCAAACATTGGCACTGAAGGATGGTTGTGAATCTTGAAATATCAGAACCTCAAAAAAAATTGCAGGTGATCGAAAGGGCACTGTTTGGAAGATGCAAATAGGCTTGTAGCATATATCCAATGTTTATCTACATACAAAAAAATGGCATTAGGCATGGCTGTAACAGAGATGGGAAAACAGAGATGGAGCTTTGTCCATGGATTGTTCAAGTATAATGCTGATAGTACTTGTACTTTCAGTAGGCAGAAACAGCTGATAAGCTGAGTGGGTAGCTGATATCTGGGGGAGGAAGACATGCTTCTTTTTTATCTCAATCCCCAATAGTCTTCTGCCTTCAATGCCTATGTCTTTTGTTCTTTCAGTAATTCAATGCCAATATTAATCAAAACTTGAATTTCATCTTATATAGTTCTAGGTTGCTGCCTAAGCATTGAAAGGTTAAGTCATTTGCCTAGGGTTTCACATCTGGATTTGTCAAAAGCAAGACTTAAATCCAGGTCTTTCTGAGTCTGAAGCCAGATCACATCAAATTTCATGAATAAGGATATTAGGTAGTAAATGTGTAACTAGAAAAATGAGGCAAGTTGGTCATTTAAACAAGAGGGAAGGATTTTGATGTGAGTGGTTCACTAGTATCCCAAACATTTAATAACACCAAAAGGAAGAACACTAGTATATTAGTCGGGACCCTTTAAAGGATCTATGGAAGAAAACAGACATAATTCAATAGGATGAGAATCAATCAATAAGCATTTATTATACAACTACTATGCATCAGTCAACATGCTAGATACTAAAGATACAATGGCAACAAAAATAACCCCTGTTCTCAATGAGCTTAAATTATATAAATGGAGGCAATATGTAATTGCATAATATAGAGTAAATACACAATAAATAATAAACACAAACCAAGAGAAGATATAGATGGTTGAGTTGTATGCCTATAAGTATTGTCTACATGGATGAGATCTTAGCATCAAGACTTGGAACTGGAAGGATATCAGAAATGATCTACTCCAACTCTTTTAATTTACACTTAAACTGAAGTCCATAGGGGTGGTGACATTCTTATAGACTCACATGGAAGAGAACTAGACTCAGACCCAAGTCATTGGGGTTCAAATTCAGCATGCTAGCCATAGTGCCATACTTTCTCTGTAATTGGAAAGTCACTCCCAACCCTCTGCCGTGCTGGTGCTTTTTCAATTATTTTTTCATGGTAAAAATCATCTTCTTCCATGAAAACCACCTTAATGTCCTGTGAAGGGCAGCGATGATAACAGTAACACTGGGGTCTTTAGTATTCACCAGTAGAGAATGAGCTCCGAAAGCTTTTTCCAAGCTGAAAAAGCTTCAAGGATGGCCCTAGCAATGGGTCATTTGTCATCTGAGGACCAGTCTAGTCAACCTTGGAAAGATCTGTCACCTTAAAATGAAGAAGGAAGATAGGAAAGAAGGAGGGAGAGAGAAAGGATAGGAGGGAGGAAGAGAATAAAAAGATGGAGGGGAAGGAGTTAGCCCCTGCGAAGTTAACAACAAATTGCTATTTTTCTTCCTTCTAAAATCTCTTCTCGCTAGACTGACCAGCTCATCTTTTTCTAAACTATATTCTAAAATTGGCAAATAATGGATTCTGAAATAGAGCTGTCTTGATAGGATAAGCTCTTTTTTCAAAGGAGAACACTTTGTGCTCAACACCCCTCCCTCCAAAAAAAAAGCCCTTAATATGCATGTAGACTTTATCCATTAGTATAGGCATACTGTCTTCCTATTGGAACAATTTCTTCCTAATACAATTATCCTCTGAGAAAGTCCCAAGAAATGAGCAAAGAATGTAGCAGGACAAAGGAGGTTGGAGAATCATATAATTATACAAATACTTTCAGAGTAAAAGCTTATATAACCTCTGGTTCATGTTATATATAAAAATAGATTTTGTTTTGTGTTTGATATGTTGTACATATATACTAATGCCTTTCTTCTTTCAATTACACACATTCACCACCATTTCATAAGAAATTTGTAAAAAAAAAATCCCTAGAACATTTTGTAATACTATGGGAGAGATCAATGGCATCAGGATGATTTTGGAATAGTAGTAAGATCAGATACAGAGTGACATATTGGATAGAGGGTTCAAGTCCTGCCCCTGGCACATAATGGTTGTGCTATCCTCAACAAGTCACTTAACTGCTCAGGGGTTATAAATAACAGGTGTCATAACAAGAAATCCTACTATTTACAATTCAAAATACAAGTCACCAAAGTCTGATCTGTAATTTAATCTGTAATTGATCTTATTGGTCTATAATTACAAGTCAAGACAGGGAGAGAAACTATTTGGCTTACTTTCTTCTAGAAAGTAAGAGTGTATGTATCACCTACTATGTGCCAGGAACTCCACATATACTATCTCATTTTCTACTCACAGTAACACTGGGAAATGTGATAGTATTATCCTCCTTTTACAGCTGAGAAAACTGAGGTATAAAAAGATTAAGTAATTCGGCCATGGTCACACACAGCTAGTAAGAATGAGCCCAAATTTGAACTGAGGTTTCCTGTTTCCAGGTCCAATACTCCACCCACTCTGAGATCTAGCTGTCTAGTAACATCTATAGAGTTAATCAACTGTTGCATATGGACATATGGACTATGTAAATACAAGTATCTATAATACATAAATATTATATATATATATATATATATATATATGTAGTCATACCAGATTCAAAACTGATCAGCAACTGATCTTAGGAACAGCTGGTGGTATTTCAGGGGAGGTGATAGAGACTAATCTAGGAGTTTGTTTTTGGCCTTATTTGAAACTTTTGATTTTCCCTACACAAGCATGAAACAAGAAGGGACCCAAGACATAGAGATTAGACATGATTGTCTATTTACATTGAAATGGAGCCCTATTCTAAAATTGAATTAATAATGTCAAGAAAGCAAAAATGGCTTGCTCCTCTCTCATGCCACAGTACGGTGGGTTGCTGATATGTATCAGTGAAAAGAGATTCTCCAACAGGAGTTTCCCATATTGATAAAATTACAGGAATTAGAAAGAGGGAACTTTCAAAAGGGTCATCTGAAAAAATCCTTACCTAGATGAAATTCCATAAGGAGAAAACAAAATGGAAACTGTCCAAAGAATAGTTGAAGTAAATTAACATCTTTGAAAGAAGTACAAGGTGATGGAAAGAATGGTTTTGGAATCAGGACAACTATCTCCTAGTTCCAGTTTTGATATTAATTGTTTTTGTGACTTTGAGCAAATTTTTGGATTTTGGTGTCCAGTCTTTTAAGGCAAAAGGAATTGGTTCTTAAGTTGATTATGTGGACTGATTTCAGGGAGTCATAAACTTAAAAAATTATCTTGATAACTGTATTTCAACATAATTGACTTTCTCTGTAATTTATACCATACTCCATGAATTTAAAGACATGATTCCAGTTCCATTGAACTGACAAGGCAGTCCACCAAAAATATTAGAACCCCTGATCTAGACAATATTTAAGATTTCTTCTAACTCTAACATTCATTATAGGATAGGGGAAAATGCCGTAGACTGTCATGGACAAACCCAACCTATAACCTTTACTTAGTACCATGGACAGATCATTTTGATCTTCCTAAGCCTCGATTCTCTCTTCTGTAAAATGAGACTAAAAATATTTGTTGGTCATCCCTTTCATGGGACTGCTACAGAGATTACATGAGTTAGCATATGTAAAGTGTTTTGCAAATGGGCTATAGAAGTATCAGTTATGATTATGTAAATACGATATTATTCAAATTTAACTTGGATCTCTAATATAGCTCTCCATTTTCCTCATTCTGCCAAGTTCTTGGCCCTCACTTTGGGTGGTCAAGTGAAAGAATGAACTCAACCCTTTTTTCTAGGAAATCCATACATTAAACTTTATAATTCCTGAAATAAAACATGGGACTTGTGCCTTAGAGGAGCCTTGAGTCTCATTTGGCTTCTGAGTCTTGACCTTTGTCTTTGATTTTCTGGGCAATGGCCATTTCAATCGTCTCTGAAAATCAGGGCTTGTTCTTATCTTATTACTATTCATAAATCAGCCTGGCTCCACATATGTCTCATACTATAATTTAGGAGTCTGTTATCTGCAAGGAGGTGGGGTATGACATTATATGCAAAAAAAGATAAAATCAGCAGTAAATATCTGTTTTATTATTATTTTGCTCCAGTGCCCATGAATTTAGGAATGATATATTGACTTTTCAACTGCTGATAAGGAACACTTCTCAATTTTTACCAGGCTTTCAGCTATCGAGCCATCTTTAAGGGGATGGAAACATTTAAAGGCTGAGCAGAGAGCTGGGAAGTGACCTGTGCTTCTCTAAAGGAAGAAAAAAAAGAGAAATACATCTATCATGTTAAGGTTCTGTGACAATGGTAAAATTAAAATAGCAAGAAGAATAGTCCCCGGACTGCCAGATGGAACTGATTCCCCTAAGGTGTCCTCTCCATCAATCATTTTCTGGATAAGAGATTCTGTCTACAGTTTCACAGTTTGAGAACAGAGGAAAACTAAGTTTTCCAGAAGTTTCCTGGACCAATCAAAACATATTGTTTAAGCAGTTTTTATATGCTTAGTCTTGTTCAAGGTATTTTGTGAAAGATGGAGAATACAAAAATTGTGCCTGTCCTCAATATGCTTACAATCTAGTTGGGTACCTTTCTTCTTCAGGTGATGGGACTTTGTCTGACAGCCTTCCTATACCAAATTTCTCATTTCCTTTTTCTGATCTAATATGGATTATAAAGTGAGATAATCAGTTTTGTGGCAAATATTCGTTCTGCTGATTTCTGTTCGTAGGGCCTTGATCTAAATAGTTGAAGTTGTTGAATAACTGACTTTTGGTGAAGTAGGGTATTCTTAGGTTTTGCTCACCTACTTATGTTTTCCACACTTTCATTCCCCCTCCCCCCAACAGCTTTGTTCTTTCTGTTTCCTTCCCAAACTCTGAGAACATTGTGTTCTTCACATATATTTAACATGGTACTTTATATTAGAGTTATTTGTGGCTTGTCTCCCCGATTAGGCCATAAACACCTAAGGCAGAAAATCTTGTTTTATTTTCAGTTCCTACCCACAGGGCCTCTTCTGCAATAGAAATTGTGTAAATATTTGATGGACTGAATCAAGTCCTACCTAATCAAAATTATTTCTGGTTCATTATAAGCCTACATCCTCCATTTCTAACTTCAATACAACCAAAAATCAGACCAATTATCACCCTCTGTATTGCTAACTAGAATAGATCTAAATCACCTTCAGTATTGCTAAGTAGAATAGAGCTAAATCTAAGAAAGTAAAAAAAAAAAGTCAGTCAAACAGTGGCATGGTCCTTCTGGCTGTTCCAAGAATAAGATATTTATTTCTAGATTCCAAGAATTCTCTCTGGCTATCCCTCATGCCTGAAATGCTCCCCTCATTTCTAGTTACTGAACTTTCTAGACCCTTTAAAACTTCACTAAAGTCTCTCCTTCTACAGGAAGCTTTCCCCTATCCCTCTTAATTCCAGTACTTTTTCTTTGCTAATTATTTCCCTGTTTATCCTGTATACTACTAACTTTGTATGTATTTGTTTACATTTTCTCTCCTTTATTAGATTGCAAGCTCCTTGAGAACAGGAACTCTCTTTTGCCTCCTGTGTCCTCAGCTCTTAGCATAATGCCATGAAATAATAAGTGCTTAATAAATATTTATGGATTAATTGATTTCTCCATTTGACAATCTTTGAAAACATCCTAGGATGTTTCCATGTCATATGTAATAATAATAATAGTAAGCATTTCTGTAGCATTTTAAGGTTTGCAAAGTGCTTTACAAACATAATCTAATTTTATCTCCACAAAAAATCCTGGAACCTAGAAGTTACTATTATCTCCAATCTACAGATGAGAAAACTGAAATACACAAAGAGTAAGAGATTTGCCTAGGATTATACAGATAAATTTCTGAGCTGGAATTTGAATTTACATCTTCCTCATTCCAAGTCCAGCACTCTATCCACCATACCATCTCTCTCTACATAAAAGAGCCCTTCTAACTCCCAGTTTCCTCATCTATAAAACAGGAATAATAATAATAACAGCACTTAACTTACATGGCTCTTGTTTATTCTATTACTCATTCCAAAAAATGTTATTCAGTGCTTATTGCACAACTCAAATGAGATAATATATTTTAAGCATTTTGCAAACCTGAAAATGCTATATAAATGCTAGCTATCATTAGGTTATTATTATTATAATATTGCCAACTCCATAATAAGTTCTTGATAAAAGCTTGTTAGATAATATGTTAAGTGCCCACCTGTGCATCTTGCTGCTCTGGCATCAGACAGAGCAAGATAAACAGATATGGTCTCTCTGGCTGATGCTTACTTTCTGAAACTGCTGACAGTTCCCTTACTGTCAGCCCTAGACTGGAAGAAAATATCTGTTCATAGCAATCACAGTGGTAATAGCTCATGTTTATACAGGTGTACTTTAAGATTTACCAAACTTTTTTTCCTAATAGCTACTCTATAAGGTTAGATAGTATAGGGATCATAGATCCCATTTTATAGATGAGGAAATTGAGAATATGAAAGGTAAGGTGGTTTTTCCAGGGCCACACAGCTACTAAGTGATACCTTGGATTTTAATCTGGGTCTTTCTTGGCCCCAAGACTAATGCTCTCTCAACTATACCATAATAATCCCTCGATTCATTTTTCCATGGATTGCCAGACCATTGCATAAAGGAACGAAAAGGGATAGAACAATCTCTTAGGTGAGTGCTTGGTGTCTACTGTTTTATTGCAAAAAATAAAAACAAAACCCATAACTAATCAAACAGACCTTAGTGGTTTGTGAAGATCATAGATATGCAGCCCTAAGCGACCACAGATGTCAGTGAATTTACTGATGAGGAACCTGAAGCCCCAAAATTTATATAATTCACTTAGGGTCACATTGTTAGTGTATGAAGAAAGATTTGAATTCTGATCTTTCTGACTTCAAGGAAGTAAGGTCTCATTTATACAGTCTCCATATATAGGATCTGAGTGAGTTTCATCACCTCCTACAAGATCTATAGCAGTGCAAGGGACCAGATATCTTAGAATCCAATAATTTTAGAAGGAAGCAATGAGGTCATCTAATCCAATTTCACAGTCAATTCATGAATCAATTCTGTCTTGCTAAGAGAGTAGCATTAAATCTCTGTTTGAATATTTCAAAAAACTGAGAGCTCACTACTTCACAAGGCAATCCATTTATTGTTGGATTGCTCTAATTCTTAGGAAGTTTTTTGCTTATATTAGCAAATGTTTCATAGAACTTGGAAGGTTTCAAAGCTATTTACTTATGTTACCTCATTTGAACCTCACAAGTATCCTATGAGATATTCAGTCAACTAGTATTTAACAAGCATCCATTATGTGCCAGGCACTATGGTCCAAATACAGACATACATATATATATATATATATAGATAGATAGATAGATAGATAGATAGATATAGATATATATATATGTAAGTATAATATTCATATATATATGTATATGTATATATATGACTATAAAAGGGATATAAAGACAAAAAAGTTCCTGATCTCAAGTAACTCATAATCTAATAAACAAAACAACATTCAAACAACTATATACAAATAAACTATACATAGAATAAATTGGAGATAATGGAAGAAAAAAACACTAAAATTAAAGATGACTGAAAAAAGAGGATTTACAGAAAATATAATAGGCATTATCCTCTCCATTTTACACTGAAGTTCAGTGAGATTAAATGATTTTTCCTAGGGTCATACTTAGTACATTGTAGGATTTGAACGCAGGACTTCCAGGATCCAAGTTCAATTCTGTGTCCACTGTGTTGTACATAGTTGCTTCATTCTTGAATGCCTAATCCTTATATTGAACAAACCTCGACTTCACTATATCTTTTATTTCTTGGACCTTATATTCCTTGACCTCATTCGGGTATGCTTAATTCTTATATTGAACAGAATTTCCTTGATTAAATGAATATAATCTCTATTCCACAGGAACAATTGTCCTAATATTTCAAAAACTAACAAACATCAGTGTGATAAAATCTGGAAATGCAAATTTCTCCTCAAAAAAAAAAATCCCTTCACAACATCTTTAACATTGATCCTCTATTCTTCATTTGTGGAGTTCTAGCAATGGAGAACCCATTCTTCCCAAGGTAGTCTAGCCTAAGTTTGAACAAATCTAATGGTTAAGAAGTTTCCCTTTCTATCGAACTGAACTCAGACTCACTCATATTCCTATTTACACTTCCCTTCATTGTGTAGTGGGCAAAACACTGAAGTAAGAGCCATTAATACTGAAGAGTTAGAGCATGCTTGACTTAGAGTCAGAAAACCTTGGTTCATGTTACAGATTTGCTACTTATTACTTGTATATAGTAGGATAAATCAGAGTACCTCTGTGGCTCTTAGGTTCCTCATCTGTAAAAGATAAAGGTTGGATTAAATCATCTTCTAAAGTCTCTTATAACTCAAAATCTACAATCCTGTGATTGCAGAAGCTTCCTCCCTCTGTCACTTAACAGCCATGTAACTGTTGACTGCTTACTTTTCTTCTCTGGGTTTTTCTTTATTCATTTGTAAATGAGAAGTAGTTGGACTTTATGCTCTTTGAGGTTCCTTCTACTTCTAATATTCTATTATATATAATCATCTCCAGTTCTTACTATGAGCCATATTTAGACGTATTCAAACCACTTCCCACTTCCTATTCTTTGAAAGAAGGATTTCAGAAATAAAAATACTCATTGTTTAAATATGGCCTACTCAATTTTACACCAAGTCACTAAGGTCAGATGAGTTACATTTATGTCATTATAATATGGTGAACACTATTTATGGGCTCCAGGTCTCTAATGCAATAGTCACCTCTGTGATTGGGTGAGCTACTTCTTAAATGGACTTTCAATGTGGTTTTAAGATGAATTTGCGCTGGGATGTCATTAAACAAATTCCTTTTGATCCCAGAAGGAGAGCTTTGGCAATTGACAGACTCCATCATGGGTTATCTTATAGATATTGATGGATTAATGAACCCAAGTTAAATATCAAGTCATGAAGTCATATGAGATGATCCAGAAGACAGAGAGAAAACATAATGATACAAAAATTTTGCCAACCTAAGATCAAAAAAGAAAAGGGCTTTTGGACACTGATCTTGCATTTTTATCTTTTAGCTCCATCCTGCCAGAGCCATTTTTTAAAATAAAGGTTTATGTCCTCTACACATATTCTTTCTCACACACTGGTACAATTATGTCCATTAGTTGTCATAGTAACCAAGACAGAGGTTAAGTCATTTTCTAGAAGAGGCCCAGTGCAAATTATGGCATTATACCAACTTATTGCCAGTCTTTTTAATTAAAACATTTTGCTTTCAACTCGGCTAATGGCAGAGATCAGTAAACAGGGTATATTGAATTACTGGTATTTAAACCCTCCCATCTTTTAAAAGGCCCAGTGTAGCTTAATTACTGGTAAAATAGCAATGTGTCAGAGGGAATAATTGCTAACAAGCAGGTAGAGTTAATACACCAAGGTTGAGGCCTCCTGTAATACTAATCGAATGGAGTATGACAAGTTTGAGATTAAATAAATTATTTAAATTAAGAAGATTCAAAACTCAACTAAACACAAAAAACTGTTAAAAAGATTATTTCAATCCCAGGAGTTGTGCATTGACATGACTGGTGTATTCCCAAATTCCATTTGAGAGAATGACAATCTGGTAACTAGGAACTGGTATCAGACTTAACTAGATTATCTCCCAAAGGAACTCTAATATGTGACCTTTCTTTTTAGGAGAGATTCCATCCTTTCACACAATGTTTTGAAAGACAAAACTCACACGAACTCCTTTCATAAAAGACCTATGGATTTTGTTCCACTATTAGTTCAATTGGAGTTACAGCCTGACACAGTTGTCAGAAGAGGCAATAAGATATTAGGTTTCCTTCATAGAGGAATTATGTTCAGAATAAAGATGGTAACATGACCCAATTGCACCCCATCTGAAATGTATCATCGAGGATATATATTTCTAAATCTTATGAGGTCCACTGGAATATGATTGGAACTGGAAAAGTTTAGGCCAAAGAAGAGAAGATGTGAAGATGGTATTGGGATGGTTCTCTTCAAATATTTGAATATTTCTCAAATTAGAAAAGGATTAGCTTTATTCTGTTTGGCTCCAGAGGTGACTAGGGGTCAATTAATCTGGAAGTCTCAGAAAAGTAGATTTTGATTCTATATAAGGGAAACTTCCCGGAATTGTTTGGAATTGTTGCAAAATTGAAGGCGATAGTTTGAGTAACCCACTTATTAGTAGAGATATTCAAACAGAGGACAATCAGTTATTAGGAATGTAGATACATGTATCAGACAGATATGGATTGCAATAGCGAACTACTAAGGTTCCAACACTGAGATTCTAGAAGTCAGGAAATCTGCTTTTGATGTTGCAGCAAGAGGAAGAAAGTATTTCTTTTTTAAACAAATAAAACAATAAACAATTATTAGGTGCCTACAATGCATTAGGAACTAGGTAAGGCTCTAGGGGTATGAAAACAAAAACAAAATGGTATCTACTCTCAAGATGCACACATTCTGCTTAGGGAATAAGAAATATTCTGAAAGAAGTAAGTACGTGGTAATATGAGAAGGACACAATTATTCAGTCTATTTTCATTCATGTCATCCCATATCCTCAACACCTCTGTTCAGGTTCAAAAGTCTTTTCTCCTAAGTATCCTAAGTTCCTTTTACTATTCTTCTTGTGGCATTATCTCTGTCATTTTAGCTATTCTGATGACCCTCCTTTCCATGCTTTTCTGTTTACCAATGTCCTCCCTAAAAGACAACCAAGAGAACTGGCTTGCATATTACAGGTGAGACCTGGGCATAGGAAAATTCATGATAAACATCACATTTCTAGTCTTGGATTTATATCCTCATTCTCAACTTCACTAAGAAAATTTTGAGCTTTACTAAGTTAGACAATCTGGCATATCCATAAGCAGAGACAAGGAAATACATGACCAGGTGCTTAATTTCCTTCCAGAGTCAAGCATCAATGGGATTACAACTACTGGAGACAGAGAGATTGTGCTACTTATAAAATGGATGGAACCAAAATCAACCTCCCCTAAGAAGCTAGACCAGTATGTGCATTTATGAAGAATTTTTAAAATTAAAAGTATTTACTTTCAGAGATCAAAACTGGCATGCCTTAGAGTTAGTAATTTATCTTTGTTGTTACTGCTTGTTTATTTAGTTTTTTTTTTTTTTAAGAATTTAGAGAGGGATCATTTTTAGAGTTGGAAAGGATCATAAAAATCACTGAATCCAATCCCTTCATTTTAAGGATAAGGAACTTGAGCACTGAAAAAGATTTAGACACTTTAGTTGACTTCAACCCACTAACATCTATCAATAGCATGACTTGGTGAACAAAAACATTAAAACAAATCTTGGGCTTCTCTAAGAAGATCAGAAATAAAGAGGTGATTAATGTCATTGTGCTCTGCACTGGCCAGAGAACATCTGGAGGATTGTGCTCAGTTCCAGTTCCATACTAAATTCCAGAGGCCATACTGATTACTACATAACATTCAGAGAAAGATAAATAGTATGATGAAGTCACTTGAATCTATGCCACAGGAAGAGCCATTGAAAGAAGTGGAAACATTTAACCTGTATAGAGGAAGAAGGAAGTAAAGAGGATAACTGTGTTGTAGTATGAGAAGGGCTGTCATTTAGAAGGGGGATTGGAGTGTTCTGTTTGACCCAGAGGAAAGAATCAGGAGCAATGAGTAGAAGTAGTGAAAAGGCAAATTTTGGTTATCATCAGGGAAAATTTCTTAAAAATTAGAGATTTCTTGGAATAGAATGGGCTAGTTGGGGAGATGGTGGGTTCCTCATCCTTGTGATATGTTTGCAATTCCTCATTCCAAATGATATTTGGTAGGTTTTTGTTAGGAGAAGAGGTTACAAATAGACACCAGAAATGGTAAATATAAAATAAGAGTTGGAAGAGCACATAATAAGGAAATGTTTTTAATAATTACAATGGAAAAGACAAGTTCCCTAATGAAACTCGCAATTAATCAAGAGAAAGTGAATACAACAGGAGCTGGCAGGTTAAATCCAATGAGGTATTTAGCACGTTAAGAGAGTTAGTTAGGTATAAAAAGGAGAAAGACACCATGAAGTGTGGCGGTGAAATGGGAAGGACACCACGTGGCATGGGAGAGGAGAGAGGGGAAAGACACCACAAGGCAGAACACCAAAAAGGATTCAGCAAATATAGCATGAGCCACAGATTTATAGGAGAAATGTAACCTCAGGGGTTTGACATAACTCGAATTTCTGATTGGACATAGCAAGGTAGGGCCACACATGACCTTCACAGAGGGTGGGACAGTGAAGTTAAATTGATCCCCATCAGTATCTTTCCCTGCTTGCTTCAGGGAGTAATTTTATCAGTATTTCAGGTTCTCTCTGCCAATCCCATCTAGTGACCCAGAACTTCATCACTTGGAAATCTTCCAGATGAAGATAGCACAGCTCATTGGGTATTCTCTAGAGGGGATTTCTTTGGACTATGGATGGAACTAATAGGTTGCTGAGGTCCTTCTACCTGAAATTCTGTGATTCTCATATGTCTTAGAATGGGTTATAACTTGTTCAGAGCAAAGCAGAAAACCCAGAATTTATGACTCCTAATTCAATGCCATTTTCACTAGACAATATACACTTGTTTGGATGTGAAGGGGAAAAGACCTTATTTGGTTGAAAAAGCAGACCCCCAAGGAAGAAGGTTAAAGTCTAACCCAGAAAAGAAAACATCCATTAAGAAAGGTACTTTATTTCTTCACTAATTGCTGTGGTTAATACGAACCATTAACATAAGTGAAAAATGTAAAAATATAGCAAGCCACACCTCCTCATCCCAAACACCCAAGAAATCTCTTAACGGCCTGGATTCAATAGCCAACACTTTCATATTAGACCAGCTTAGCTCCCAATAAAATTACCACATCCTAGGTTGTGGGAATTGTGAAACTAAGTCTTCTATCAAGGCTAAATTCAAAAGAATTCTTTCAAAAAACTAAATTTTCAAACTACCTCTAAATCATGTTAACTTTCCCTTCCTCAATATCTACTGGTTTGCATCTCTAACAGTGGTCTTCCCATCAAAAGTCCATAACGTATTCTTGAGAATAAGCTTTGTCTCTAGTCATTTTCTATGATAAGTATTCTGTCTGGGCACTTTTCATGGAATTGTAAGCCTATGCCCTAGCCACTTCTGTGAATATATGTACTCAAAATTGTAGCATGCTTCAGATAAAGAAGTAAACCAATAAGTGGCCTCTTAGTCTTTCCTTTCCCCATGATGTTAGTGGAAGAGAGAGTTGCTATACCAAAACTGAGTCATAAAGGATAGGTTACTGAACAAGGAACTTCTGAACTTGGAACTCACAAAGTTGTTATCAAGGCTTTAAATGATCATCATAGGATTGTGCTTCAGTCATGGATGCTCAAGGAAAGAAATACAAATTAGAAGAGGTAAATAGTGCTCCAGACTCAAGTTCATCTAGTTGAACCCCAGCCAGATGTCACTATTATCTACAAATAATGGCTATTTATTCCAGGTAGGAAAGGATGTATCTCCTCTATTCTTCATAGTGAATGCCAGAGAAAAAGCTATATGCTATAAGTTCCAGAGAAAGGAAGGAAAGAAGGAAGAACCAGCAGATTAATTCCTTTGGAGTAGATGTCTCTTTCTGGTTCAATGGCCAGTCCTCTTTAATACTGAATCCTCTCCCTTAACATTCCCATTTGGTGCCATTTTAATGGGGATAAAAAAGTAACGTGAGGAACCAAAGGATCATCCAAGGAGTTGCTGTATCATCCATAAGCATCCAAAGTAGCAAAGCTTTCAGTACTGCGAATATATCATTAGAAACAGTCAGGGTCAGCTCTATCCCTAGGTATTCTCCATGGGATGACTTACACATCCATCAATGCTGTGTAGTAGTTGATCTTTCTCATTCAACTCAATTCTATAAGTATTTATTGTGTCTGTTCTATGCCAGGTATTTTGCAAGGTGTTAAAGAAACAAAGAAAAAAAATGAAACATTTCCTGTCCTCTAAGAGTTTGTATTTTTCTGGGATAGTACAACATGCACACAAATAAGCAAATACAAAGGACTACAAAGAGGGAGAGAGAGCTCATGATAAGGAGAATTAGGAAAAACCTAGTACAGTAAAGTAGTGATTAGAGAAAATAGAAGATTCTCAGAGGTAAATGGATGGAAGTGAGGAGGGAGTGTATTCCAGGAGTTGGGAGCCACTTGTGTAAAGGCATGGAAATGAGAGATGGAATGTTGTATATAGAGAGTAGCTAGGAGACTAGTTGAACTGGAGTAGAGTGTGAATGAAGGGGAATAATAAGCCATAAAACTAGGAAGGTAGATAGGTAAACTTTAAATGCCACAATCATAAGTTCCTTAATGGGTTAATTGAATTTTACCCCATTGCACAGCCCTATAATGAACACTTCTCAAACAACTGACAATGCTCAGGCCTTCTTGACAAATTGACTTGTTAGACAAAATCTTCTTTCTCCTGACCTGTGCCCTTGCACAAGCTGTCTCTCATACTTGTAATGCATGCCCTCTTTATATTTATCTCTTATAATCCCTGCTTTCCTTTAAATTTCAGCCCAAATGCCACTTTGTACATAAATTTTTCCTGATTCCTACCTCACCCCTTAGTAACTAATGTTTCCCCAACAAAACTGCATTATTTTTCTTTTGTATGAACTTAAATTGTATATATTGTTTCCTCTAATAGAATATAAGCTTATTTTTTAATAGTTTTTTTTCTTTTTAAAACATATGCAAAGATAGCTTTTAATATTCACCCTTGCAAAACCTTGTGGTTCAAATTTTTTCTCCCACCCCTTCCCTAGACAGCAAGTAATCCAATATGTATTAAACATGTGCAATTCTTCCATACATATTTCTACAATTATCATACTGCATAAGAAAATTCGGAACAAAACAGGAAAAAGATGAGAAATAAAACAAAAAGCAAGCAAACAACAACAAAAAAAGTGAAAATGCTATGTTGTGATCCCTATTCAGTCCCTACAGTTTTCCCTCTGGGTGCATATGACGCTCATTGGAATTGGACTAAATTGTTCATTTCATTGTTGAAAAGAGCCATGTCCATCAGAATTGACAGTCATATAATTTTATTGTTGTTGTGTACAATGTTCTCTTGATTCTAAACACTTCACTTAGCTTCAGTTCATGAAAGTCTCTCCAGGCCTTCCTGAAATCATCTGCTGATTGCTTCTTATAGAACAACAATATTCCATAACATTCATATACCATAACTTATTCAGCCATTCTCCAACTAATGGGCATCCACTCAGTTTCCAGGTCTTTGCCATTACAAAATGGCTGCTACAAACATTTTTGAAAATATGGATCCTTTTCCCTTTTTATAATAGCTTTTAAATTTAGTCCCAATACAGACACTGCTGATCAAAGGGATGCACAGTTTGATAGCTCTTTGGACATAGTTCTGTACCGCTCTCCAGAATGGTTGGATCAGTTAACAACTCCACCAGCAATGTATTAGTGTCCCAGTTTTCCCACATCCCTTCCAATACTTATCATTATCTTTTCCTATTAAAATATAAGCTTCTTGAGGACAAGAATTGTATTTTTGCCTTATGTTCCTATCCCCAATACCTTGCACATTATCTAGAACAGAAAGATAGGGACAGGGACTAGAGATGTGATCTCATTAATAGAGCAAACTACTAATAAAGAAACTCCTTCTACTCTCAAAATACACAGTTATGTAAAATACTGAAAGTTAAGTGACTTCCTAAGAGTCCAAAGATAGTATGTGTTAGAGGTGAGACTTGACCCCAAATCTTTCTGGCCCTTAAACAGCTTTTAACATGCTGTCCCTTATTTGGCATATAATAAGTACTTTTTGTTTAATTTATTGATTTTTACATGAGGAGAGGAAAGATATGTTCCTCTCTTCCTGGAAACTTTACCTACTGCCCCAGTATTGTGGAAATAATGCTGGATTTCTTTATTCTTCTTTCAATGACTCAGTCTCTCTCCAATTTTTCAGTTCCCATGTGAATGAAAGCATCTTCTATAGAGAACCTGGCTGAACTGTGTGACTATGGGGAAGGTATATAATTTTTATGAGAATCAGTATTCTCCTTTGTAAAAATGAAGAAGTTGAATAAGAATTTTAGAATTTAAAGGGATACTAGTGACCATGTAGTCCAACTCCCTTAGCAAAATGAGAGCCAGAGACATAAAGGGACAAGTACATTGTTCAAGGCCACATTGCCTCCACAACTTTGTGGAGTTGAAATTTATATTCAGACCTTCTGACTAATAATCTGGTTGTCTTCTTATTATATCTTGATTATATGATATTCCATTTTAAAAAAATTAAAATCCCAAAATACTATGATTCTAATATTTCACCTTGGAAAACTGTTTCCACTAGGGCAACAGCAATATTTAAGCAGGTATGTTTGGAGGCTGATCATTGGAGAATATAGCAAATTCCTTCAGGTGGCTACAGATACAATCTGTCCAATCCTTCACAATCCTATCCTTCCAGACTCATTTCACATCACTCAGTTCTTCCAATAAACTTTAAACAATAAAAAAAGTTTTCCATTTAACACTGCAGCTCCTTTCTCCCTTGCATAGGCATAGGCTGTTTGTCATCAGTGTGCTCATCCTACCACATTAGAATCTATAGATACCTTCCGAGATCAAATCAGATGCTACCTCCTACCTAAAGCCTTTCCTGCAAAATTTGCCCCTTCCCAATTGTTAGTGTCCAATTGTTAGTGCCCTTCTTGAAAAACAAAACAAAACAACTTTGTATTTAACTTGTACGTATGTTCGTACTGATATTTGTTCTGTATGAGTTATCTTCTTCTGCTCTCTTAACTCACACAATATAAGGGACTATTTCATTTTCGTCTTGATCCTAACAGAGTGCTATGCACTTTGATCTGGGTCTGTGATTGTTATGTTTACTTAATAAATTCAGGACACCTGACTCCACTTTCAAGGTCACTCCAGATACATCCATCAAGGATCATCAACGAATTCAAACTAAAGCACATGATTTAATTAGAAGAGCCTGAGTTCAGAAGATCATAGATTTGGAATTGGACAAAGATTTTAGAGGCAATCTAATTTATTCCCATTCCTCTATAGATGAGGAAACTGAAACTCAGGGAGAAATTATTTGTCCATGATTGTAAAACTAGAAAGTAATACTAGATCTGGAACTCACATCCTTTGACTCCAAATCCAGAACTTTGGGCATCCTACCACAACACTACCTACTATTTAACTATGTCATTAGTTAATATGTCACATACGCTAAGTGGTCAGGTCAGAGGAAAAGGAAAACAACCTATATGTACAAAAATATCTATAATAGTTCTTTTATAGTAGCAAAGAATTGGAAATGGAGGGGATGTCAATCAATTAGAGAATGGTTCAATCATTTACTGCATATGATTGTTTTGGAGTGTGCTATAAGAAATGGTGAGGGGGTGTTTTCAGAAAACAAAACAAAAGAAAACATGATACTGATATAAACCAATGCAAGGTGAAGTGGGAAGAACTAGGAGATCAATGAGCACAGTCACAGCAATGCTGTAATGATTATCAGTTGTAAAAACTGTGGCTACTCTGATCCGGAGCAATGATCCAAGTTAATTTGATAAATAAAAATGCTATCCATCTAAACATAGAGAACTGATGGATTCTGAGTGCAAATTGAGTATAATTTTTCTCACTTTATTTTTCTTGCTTTTTTGAAATATGAAACTATAACTGATATGGAAATATATTTTGCATGATTTCACATGTAAAAAATTGCATAGTCTTGGATACATTTCCTATCTCTATGACTCAGTTTCTCAAAGTTCCAAATGTGGATACTAATAATTGCCTTGCCTGTGCAAGGGTGTTCTCTGCTTTACCATCTACTTGTCGTGCATCTTCCTCTTGCAAATTAGAAAATTGATCCTTAGAGAAATTATATTATTTGGCCATGAACAGACATTTAGGTAAAATTAGAGTTGAGATCCAAAAACAGGCTTTCTGAATAATTACTGTTCTGTTCTTTCCATTCTTTCAGGTTTTCAGATCTAAAAATTGAATCACTTTGTCCTGTTTGAATAGACTTCCCCCACAACAGTTAAAAGGCCAAAGCCTTACCTCATCCTTTCAATTCCTGGCATCACCAAAGTAATAATGAAAATGAAGAATAAATTTCAAAATGCTTAACAGACATCTCCCGTTCCATATGATTCCCAATTTCCAAAAAATTCATCCTTCAAGTCCTCTGCTGTGTTTTAATAGTAATGACTTACATTTATTAAGTGCCTTCCAGTTATACACATTATCTCATTTTATTCCTTGCAACAATTCTAAGAGGTTGGTAATATTGAGAAGGTATTCAGGAGAGGTCTGGTCAAGGAAAACTACTTTTTTAATTCCCATTTTTTTTCAATGATATAACCTCCTTTGTATCCAGGAAGCATAGTCCAGGAATCTGACATTGTCAAAAAACAAAACAAAACAAAACAAAACTCTTCATCCTTGCTAAAGTGAATCAGGTCAGGAATTCTTTTATTTTTTTTAAGTCTAGCATCTCTACAATTCATCTCTTATAGATGTCAATGTGCCTCCTGGTTTGGTTGACCCAATCACTCCTCACCACATTGCCATGCTCGTTTTCTGGAAGGACTATATCACAAAAGCTTCCCTTCAGAGAACCAAAGACTGTAAAAGAATAACAAGGTTTCCTCTATCTCAACTCAAGTACCTTCCGTTTTTCCTTTAAAGGTCAAGTCCAAAGGGAAGTGCTAGAGATGAGTACTCATAAGCATCACTACCTATAATTCAATCATTCTTATTGTGGTATCAGTGGGCCAGTGGCAAAGCAAGCTCAAATCTTATTAAGAAGACATGATCAATGCCAGAGCAAAGTCTCAAATGTAAGGAATGTTAATACCTTGTATGTGGAGACATTTTCAATGCTAGAATAAAGGGCTCCTTCTTTTGAACCATGTTATTAACTTTTCAGCCTTGACCAGGCTTCTTCTGAGCACAATCTTTAGATTAGCACAATTACATTTGTCCCTATTTTACAGAAGAGAATGCTGAGATTCACAGATGCTAATGACTTATATAAGATCACATGTCTCTTAAGCAATAGGGTCAGGATGCCATCAAAATCATCATTGTCATTATTGTCATCATTGTCACGAGTATTCATATAATGATTTTAAGTTGGTAAAATGCTTTTTTTATGCTATCTCACTTGATCCTCATAACAACAGTTTTTATTCCATATTACAAATGAGGAAACTGAGGCTGAGAGAGATTAAGTGACTCATCTAGCATCACACAGCTATAGTAAGTGATTTAGACAGGATTGAAACTCAAGTCTTCATGAATTCAAGCCCAATCAATGTCTTCTGTATACTACAACATATGTCATAATGCTTCAATTAGGTTTTAAGTGCACTGGTACAAAATGTTGGCTTTTAAAGGAACACCCCCAAAAAAGTCTTAAGAAGAAGAAGAATTCCTATCAAATACTGGCTATTATGGGAAGATACATTGAGGCCCATCCACTCTTGCTAGAGAGATCAACATATTTGAAAGACGGAAGAAGGCTGCTTTTAGCTGACTAGTAATTAAAGCCAAGCTGTTGGTTTTCAAGAGAAGGAAAAGGCAAAAGCCCCTGAAATTTATCACAGTTAAAGTGCTCTTTGAAAATGCAGCAGTAAACAGTATGCATTAGGGGTTCTGGGAGCCCGGGCAAGAATTGTGCTGAATACACAATTCTTTATCCTGTAAAAGCCCCAGGGTGATTCCCCGGACTCCCAAATTTCCTCCCATTTTGGTAGCAGGAAGCCTACTGCTCCTAGGGGAGAGGCCTGGAGTATTGATGGCCAAAGTAATCCAAGAACCCAGAGAGATGGCTGCTAAGCCTTTTGACAGACAGTGACTAGTCCCTGAAGCTGGTGGTAGCATTAAAATGGGAAGAATACTTTTGAGTTGTCTGCCTTACAACAGATGTCAGGATCTAGGAGGCAGTCCCCTTATGGCTAGAATGCATTCTCTCCTCATCTCTACCTCTTGGAATTTCTGGTTTTCACCCACTTAGCTCAAGGACTATATTCTACATTCTCCTTTTTTGCAACCTCCAGATGCTAAGCCCTTCTACTCCAAGGTTATCTTGTATTTTTATTTATGTGTGCTATCTTCTCCAGAGAATGTAAGGTCTTTGAGGACAGGAACTGTCTCATCCTATCTTTTATCCCTAGTGCCTTGGATAGCGTCTGGTGAATACTTGATGATTAGCTAACTCATGAAATAGAATGCTGGGATTGGAAATCGAGGATTCTGGATTTGAACCAGAAATTCTGCATGTACTTCTGAGTGTACCTATCAGGGGTGATCATGGGCAACCTGGCTTAACCTCTCTTAAACTCTCTGAGCTTTGATTTTCTCATTTTCAAAATGGAGATAATAATGATGATATATATTTCTCAGAGTTGTAGGAATCCAAAGAAACTTAATGTAAGAATAGTTTGGTATCCTTAAAACATTCTCTATGGTAGCTATTAAAATGTATTTCAACATACCTAGATATAATACAGTATAATATAATATAGGAGAAAAACCATTGTATTCAAAGACAATAAAACACTAACAAAAGTCAGGGCAGCAACTAACAAACTAGAGATTATTGTTCTGCATTTTACTCACTCCATACCTCAAGTTGGATCTCAGGGCTTTAAAAATATACTATAAGCACCTGCCATTTTAAGCCTGTATAGAGAAATCCTAAACTCTAAAGCATGTGGGAAATTGATAATTACTTAAACTGTGTGATTTTATGTCACTTCACTTAGTTATAAAATTAGGGTACTGTGTTTAATGTTCATTAAGATTCAGTTAATCAGGCATGGTAGCACATATCTGTAATACCTGCTACTGGGGCAGGTTATTATGTTGATTTGGGGAGTTTTGAGCTACAGTAAGGCTGAAGCAGATGGTAAAGTGTCTGTAATGTTAGAACGAAAATGACGAATCTCTGGGAGTGAAGGGCCTCTGGGCCTGCCTAAGGAAGGGCAAATAAGTTCTGGTCAGAATAATGGAGTAGCTCAAAGTTTCTATGTTAATCAATATTGGAATTAGATTTATGAGTAGCTGCTATATAGAAAGGGAGGGAAAAGAAAAAAAGGAAGGGAGGGAGGGAGGGAGGGAAAAGAAAGAAAGAAAAAGAAAAAGAAAAAGAAAAAGAAAGAAAGAAAGAAAGAAAGAAAGAAAGAAAGAAAGAAAGAAAGAAAGAAAGAAAGAAAGAAAGAAAGAAAGAAAGAAAGAAAGAAAGAAAGAAAGAAAGAGAAAGAGAAACGGAGGAACAAAGGAAGGAAGGAAGGAAGAAAAGAGAAAAAAGAAAAGAGAAAATGAGTGAATAAATGAATGGAAGTCCACTTTGAATGAGAGCTCCTTGAAAATACATTCTGTTCAATTTTTATTTTTAAAGCTTTAAAACCATGGTGTCTGTCATTCAGTAAGTCCTTAAATTACCCATTCCTTGATTCTAGACATTTCTGTAGACTGTGAATTATGGTAGAATCTGTGGGTCTATGGGTTCCCCAGAGCTACTTTAATCCAATCCTATTATTTCCTCAAGGTCACATAGCTTTTGGAAGAGTAAAGGCTAAAACCTATGTCTTCTAGCTACTCCTATTGTCATGTTTTTTTTTTCTTGTTGCAATTAAAATTTATTTTTTAAATTATGGTTTACATTTAAAATGTTTTCTTCCAAACAGGCAAGTGTAAAGATTAGTAAAATGAGATGTAGCTGTGAATAAGTAGAGAGCAGCAACAAAATGAGAGTATTGTGGTCAATTTCCAAAGTTTAGGAAATATATTGACAAGTGTGAGTATGTCTAGAAGAAAACCAAGATGATGAAGGCTTCTAAACTATAACATATCATCTGAGGATCAATGGAAAGAAATGGTGATGTTTAACCTGAAGAAGAAAAGAGAAAATTTGTGGGCAAAGAGAGCAAGGGATGATAGCTATCCCCCCATTTTAGATATTTTCCCTTCAAATACAACTCACACTTGTGCCCTAATAATGACAAAGTTCTTATAAGTTACAAGTATCATCCCATGTAGATAAACAGATAAAAACTTATTAAGTCCTTTATTATTTCCCTTTCCTGATTACTTCTTTATGTTTCTCTTGAGATGTGCATTTGAAAATCAAATTTTCTATTTAACTCTGGTCTTTTCATCATGAGTGCTTAAGAAGTCCTCTGCATCATTTTTCCTTGAAGGATTATACTAATTTTTACTAGGTAGGTAATCCTTGTTTATATGCCTAGCTCCATTGCTCTCCAAAATACCATATTCCAAGCTCTCCTATCCTTTAATGTAGACAATAGTAAATCTTATAATATCCTGGCTGTGGCCCCACTATACTTGAATTGTTTCTTTCTGGATGGTTGTAATGTCTTCTATTTGGCCTCAGAGGGCAGAACAACTGGTAGCAGATGAAAAGAAACCAAGTTAGGCTCATTGTCAGGAAAAACATTTCTAGCAATTAGAACTGTTCTAGAGTATAATAGACTATCCCTAAAAGGATAGTCTTCTTCCTCCCTGGAAATCTTAAAGCTTCAAAAGTATATTCTAATATGTTTCAAAAATATGTTATGTTAAAGATTCCTTCCATGCATGTTTTAGACTAAATCATCCCTAAAGTCCTTTCCAACTCTCAAATTTTGTATGTCAGAGGCTATCCTTGTTAAAATACAGGTTAGAACAGTTGACCATTGAAGCTGCTTTTGACCCTGAGAAACTGGAATTGGGTTTGAAAGTTGGAGTGAGAGTGCTGCTCAAAAGAAGCACCCCTCTAGCTCCTTTAAAGATATCTATGTGATTGAAAAGATTCAGGTCAGGTCCTCTCCTTAATTCCTGGCTTTCACTGTCCTCATATTACTCTCTTGCCATCTATGGCCTCATCCAAACCTTCCTTCTGAAAAACAGTGCCTCTGTTCCAAATTGTCTCTCAAATACCCTGCTGTACCCCATTAGCTTAACTTTAAATAGCTATCAAACTGGAAGGCAAATAAGCACGATAATTCACGCAGAGGTGTTAAAAGCTGATGGCCAGTCTTAAAATGTCCCCTCTCAGAAATGTTTGGCTTTTAATGAGGACCATTTCTAATGGACTTATAGCCATATGACAAATGGGCAGATGAGGGATGGGGTGAAATTTGAAGGAGGAGAGTATTCCAATAACAACAATTCATATTTCTATATTTTATGCTTTGAGTTTGCAGAAATTACCTGGGTGATTTCATTTAATCACAGTATACAAGATGCTACCTACTTTGCCATATTCATATAGTAAATAAATAAGTGATGAATATTCCATCCCAAACTGAAGATCAAGAGATAATCCTGATAATCCTGAAGCAGTGTGAAGAATGTTAAGTTTGGGATTGGAAAACTTTGATCCATGGCCCAGCTTGGAGTTAGCTGGGTCTCAGTGTCATTTTAAAAATGAGAATAGTCATAACTGCTTTCTTAATAAGAATAAATGAGATGGTGATTATTAACCACAATGCATTATACAAAGGTAAAGCAGCATCACAATTATTTTTAAAGCACTAAGAAATACATGATTTTTCCCTAAGAGTCTGTGCCATGGACCATAAGCTATGAATGGGAAGAGGGATTATATACCTCAGTATTTCCCCAGATTACTGGCCATTCCATCCAGTTCAGGCTTACTCCTCAATTAGAAGTAGAGTTCCAATCTGGCAGGTGGCCCATCTCTAGGTCTGATTTCTCATTTCCATGCTATGAATATCTCCTTTTCTCCAGTGGTGGTTCTCTGATCAGCCTACATCCAGGCTGCCACTGCTATTGCTAAGGGGAATTTTTTTTCTCTGCAGAATTTAGCCTGGCAGGGATAGCATAAAAGAGGGAAGAAAGTGGCTTTCTCAGAGGTCATAGAAAATGAATGGGAACTCTCCTCTCCATCAGTCCAGGATAGAGTTCGTTTTCTCTACTGCATGCTAATCAGGCAGGACTCTACTATAATTACTTCTGTTGTTAAGATCCCAGCTTATTAGTAGCAAGGTATGATTAAAAGGGGAGAGAGTGCTGATCTTATATCTGCTGTTCTCTTCTGCTTTATGACCAGTCCCTTGCTCTGAGCAAGTACGAACTCCAAACATGGCCTCTGCTGTGATATTCATTCATTCAACAAACATTAAGAAGCAACTATGCTGTCATCATACAGTTGAGAGACATAATGGTGTAGTATACAGAACCATCTTCACAACAGGAAGTCCTGGGTTCAAATCCCATCCCTAATATATACTAATGGAGTAAACCTGGGCAAGACACTCAACCTTTCAATACCTATAGGACTCTTCAGTCCAAAATAATTCACTAAATGTCTGTAATATGCTAGACAAAGGGGATAGAAAGACAAAAATGAAACCATTCCAACTATCCCTTCTTTAAGGGTCTTACAGAACATGAGCAAAGCATATGTACAAACAAATACAAACAAAATAAACAGAGATCCTAAGGTGCAGAACAGGTGTTGAATCACATTGACAGAAGGAGATTCTTTCCCAGGATTCCCTATACAAATGAAATCAAAGGACTGGAGGAAAAAAAAAACTAGACGGAGATCCTGAAGTAGGCACAAAGTGGGGGAGGGAGGAATAAAAGATCATTAGATTTGAGATCTGTCCTTCTAGAGTTTACAACATAACTTGTGATCCAGAACTAAGATTTAAGTGAACTGGATTTAGTCTTAAAATATTATTAGAAACCACCCTCTTTGGTTCAAGCCTCTGTTCGAGCTTTTTCCTGGGAGCATTGTGAATTGACTCCTATGTGAGCCAATCTCTCTTTCCCTATCTCCCTTCCTTCTTCCCCTCTCCCCCTTCTTTCTCTGTCTGTCTCTGTATCTGTCTCTTTCTGTCTCTCTCTCTGTGTGTCTCTGTGTGTCTCTGTCTCTCTTTCTTCTCTAGAAATGTACATAAACACATATATCATACATACATGCATATGTATTCATCCACATACATATGTGTGAAGTACAACAGTACAAGTCATATATTAATCTGCAGTTCTATATTATCTGGGAAATAAGTAGCTATGAATTTAATCCATCTAGGGTTACCTCAGTGATACTAAGTACATGGTCCTGCATGTGTGTTGTTCTGTGCTCTCCCCATGTCTGAGGATGTAAGTTCCCTGAAGGCAGGGACTACTTCATTTTGTCATAATATCCCTAGGTCCTTCCAGAGTACCCTGACTATTTGACAAGATCTTTGATTGCTTATTGTACTAATAAATCCTGATTACAAGATGGATGCAATTCTGATACCAAGGAGATTCCATCATACAACAAGCAGACAGGCAAGACAGGCAATAAGCATTGATTAAGCACTTACTATGTGCTAGTCAATGTGCTGAGTGCCAAGGATAAAAATATATGCAAAAGTAAAATTAGTTCCTATCTTCAAGAAGCTTACACTCTACCGGAAGAAGTCAATACGTAAAAAGGAACAATAGAGAGGGAGATGACATGGAAGCAAAGTCTGGAGACTCAGGCAGAGTTGGGAAAGAAATGAAGATGGCTGTCCTGGGCCCTTCCTCAAAATGGACTTTTTGGAAGAAACCTAGCAATGGGAGAAGGAGCTGCAAGGATGCTCCATGGTGCTATCCAGTAGGTTCCTAAGGCAAGCCTGATTTGAATAGTGCTTTTCTGTCTTCAGCAGGATAGAGAAATGTAGGGAAGTGTAAGAGACTATTCCTAGAAGTAAGAAGGAATAGTATGACCAATAGAATTGGGACATATGGTGGGATGGTAAGTGGGAGGGGAGGGAAGGGAACCCGGAATTGAGGTACCAGTAGGCAGAGCAGATTGACTAAAAGAGCAGGTACATTTAGGGGAGTGTTAGAAGATGAGATTGGAGAAAGTGGAGAGATAGCATTATGGGTAGCATTAAATATCAGAATAAAAAGTCTGGATTTTATTCTATTACTTTAAGGAACTATTGTTGATTCATTTCTACATGAGGACCACCAAGTTTTTAAGCCGGTGAGTCTAAACTTTTCTTTGCTTTTTCTGCCTTGAAAAAATTCTTGATTTGCTCCCCTTTAATACCCATAGGAGACATCAGAATACAATGGAGAGAGATTCAATGATTCTAAGAGAACCTGAGTTTAAAGCCTACTCACTACCCATGTGACCTTGGGAAAAATCACTTTAACTCTGTGGCTTTCAGTTTCCCTATCTATAAAAGGAAGGGACTGCATTATTTGGCTTCTGAGATCCCTTCTATTCCTGGCTCTATGAGCCTCTGATTATTCCCTTCTCCCCCAAATTCACAAGAGCAGGCACATACACACACAGCTGACCTTGTCACCCTGCTTTCCTCCCTTCACTGAGCCCTTTAGAGGCTGCACTAATAATCCTGAATTAAAATGGCTTTCTACTTCATTGAGTTGGACAGCTGCCTGCAGAGAAGGCAGCCTGCTCTCTCATTAATCACCAGCTGTGGCCTCAATGCCGCAAAGGTACATAATGCAACAGGAGGGACTAGCAGAGAGGGAATGGCCAGGCTGCCACTGGCTCACTAAGGCCAGAATAGAGCAAGGGGACTTCAGCTCCACCCCCGCCCCCATCCTTTTGTCTGCTATCCCTCTGGGAGCCATCCTCAGCTAACTACTTTATTCCTCCTCTCCTCCCCTTTTCCTCATCAAGCTGGAGAGGATTTGATTGCTGCATTCCAATAAATATTACAACTGTATTAATTTAGATGGGGCAATTAACACCCAGACCTGACACTTTTACTGCCTCCCTTTTACTAGCCCCTAAGGACTGGGGACTGACAGGGACTCTCTCCTCTGACAAATATTCAACATGGAAAGGACTCATATCCTAAGAACATAGAGTACTATCTGTCTGTCTCCATTACAGATCTATATAAACTCTCTAAAAATGAAAGTTATTCCCCATTGCATAATATTTAATTCTTTCTACTCCTCAACAGGCTGTAGACTAATAAGTTAACTTTTGGGATAGCTAGGTAATGCAGCAGATAGAGCATTAGCTGTGGAGCCACAGGAACCTGAATTCAAATCTGGTTTCAGACATTTGGCACTTATTAGTTGTGTGACCTGAGCAAGTCGCTTAACCCTGATTCCCTTATAAGACAAAAAAATAAGTTAACTTTTGTCTTTACAATATCCCACAGAATTCCAGAATTTGAAAATTGAAAGGACCTCAGGGACCATCTAGTCCACCCATAAAAGTCATTCTAACCAAACGAACCTCTGCTTGAAGACTTTTAAGGGACTTCCTTATTACTACCTTTAGAGACAGACTGATTTCTCTGCTTCTACATGAAATTTGCCTCTTAGTTTTGAACATCCAGCCCAAAGGCATACATTTATCCATAATGTGCCTTGTATCTTGGCAATGTCATTCAGTGGGGAAAGTACCAGAATATAGTTGTACCACAAGAAGCAACAGAAATTAAGAATACAGAGAAACTTGGAAAAATATATATGAATTGATGCCAAATGAAATAAGCAGAATCAAGAAAGCAGCCTATACGGTGACTGTAAAAATGGAAAGCAGCACCAAGAACGTCTATGCAATGACCAAGCTTGACTCCAGAGTATTTGTCCTTCCTATGGCTAAAAGCATGGTGGATAATAGTTACAGAACGAGGTACATGGTATAAACTATGACCAGCATGTTGATTTGTTTAGTTTAACTATGATTTAGTTTGACTATCAACTCCAACAAAATGGAGATTTCTTTTGGTAGTGGGATATGGATGGGACACTGGGAAATAAAAGTCATTTAAAAAACAGCATTTTTTTCAAAGACAGAATGCTGAATTTTGAATTAGAGAATCTAAGTTCTAATCCATGCTTTGCCACTTATCAGGAATAAGACATTGGGCAAGTCTTTTAGCTATTCTAGATGATAGCTTCCTCACCAGTAAAATGCAGACATTGAACCAGATGACCTCTGAGATCTCTTCCAGATCTAAATCTATGATTCCATGTCCCCATATGGAGGATGTTGCCCTCAAGACATAAATCTCATTGATCCTTTGTGAAGTGTCTTACAATCACTTCGCCCCATAGACCCATCGTCTATCAATCAATTAATTCCATCCTGGAAATGCAAGTCCCAATTTGACCAGGCTGTCTCCATAGTGGCTTCCAAGAAAGAGATTGCTTTGAGCCCTAGGCTACTTCCACTGTTTTTTTTTTCAGCTATATGCCTACTAGAGTAACTCAAATAAAGCAGGCAGCCACAGATATCTTCAGGAGTTCTCCTTTCCCTTATCGTTATCACAGAGATGTGTCTAGAGGTGTTGATCATAAGATCAACTGTGTAGATAGTTTATTTGGTAAATAAATAATCAAAAATGCCTGTTGTTAGTCAACAAACATGTATTAAGCACCGATACTTTGCCATGCCCTGTACTAAGTGTTGGGAATACAAAGAAAGGCAAAAACAGACCTTGTTGTCAAGGAGCTCACCATCTAATAAGCAAAACCAAACGCAAATAATTATGTACATATAAAATATATATATGTGTATGTATGTATATATATATATATATATATGGTAAATTTCCATTTCTGAGGAAAAACACTAAGATAACAGGAAGGACAGGAAAGAAACTAGGAAAGAACTCTGGAAGAATGTGAGCTTTGACCTGAATGTGAAAAAATGAGGAAATTCAGCAGGTGGATACAAGAAGACAGCATCTCTCTCATGAGTGGGTGACAACTACTAAGTCAGTCTCATTGGAAGAATGAATATACAAAGGAAAACAAAGTATAAAAAAGACTAGAAAGCTAAATAGGAATCAGTTTGAGAAGGGCTTTAAAAGTCAAAGAGAAGGTTTCATATTGGATTCTAATGATTATAGGGAGCCTCTGAAGTTTATTGAATGGAGGGAGGGGACAGATCTGCAATTTAGGAAGAACATTTTTGCAGCTGAGTGGATGGTGGATCTGAGTGGGGAGAGACAGGAAAGAAGTGTGCCTTATTTTTCATTCATTCATTCATTCAACAAGCATTAAATATGTACTTTTATGAGGCATTATTGGTTGATTGGTTATTGTCCTTTGTTCTTGAAGAGGACCAAAATGACATCTCTATATTAGAGTCAAATTATAGTATGTCTGATTGTGGCTGATCAGACCAATGTGAGCTCTGCCAAAGATCAAACACATATTTGGAGTAGATTTTCTAATTTTGCACATCTCACATTTCTTCTGAGCTAATTCAATTCTGCTTTCTTCATAGAGCACAACACCTTCTTTCATGAGGGCACACCATGCTGGGCAGTCCTGTGCCAGTATCACTCAGTGCTCTAGACTCTGAATCCAGCAATCTAAGTTCAAGTCTTGGTGGAAACCTCAGATAAAGCATTCTACTAGACAAAGATATAGCTGGGCATGGGAAGACAAAATGAAAAGCAATCTCTCCCTTCATCCGAGAGAAAAGAGAATGGCAAACAAAATCCACAAGGGATTAAAGTGACCAAGTCCTAAAGATATCAAATTATCCAAGAAAAGCAGAAAATTCCAATCCAAAGAAATACCCATTTCTTTGTTTCAAAATGTCTATTGATGTCCAATGGGATGCTAGGGGTTTTAGGAGTAAGCCTTCTTCATCAACTTTCAGGTCAATGCATTTCAGTTTGTTGTTGGAAGAATGCAGCTGTTTGTGTCTGCTAGCCTGAAGTCTCTGCTGGCAATATAATTATCAGGTTTGGAAATAGGTATGGCATGATTGAATGAACTGGATAAGGTAGTTAAGTGAAATTCAGTTTTATACTCTGCAAACCTGATCATCACCCACGGCCCCAGACAATGAACATGGGATTTTGTTTGAGCCCCTGCTATGAATACAATAGCCCCTAGACACCGTTATTACTTTAAATGCACATGGTATTTATAATATGTTATTTAATTCTATAAAAGAGGCAAAAGCACTGTTATTGGCCCCATTTATTTTTTGTTTGTGAGGAATTAGAGACCCAAAATAATCTATACCTTTTTTTGAATAGATGCCATTCTTTAACATCACATCATTCAAGAATGTATCCCTCTCCTTTTCTCCTATTCTCTTATTTGTAGAAAAAAATTTTAAAAGAATAAAACTCAGTTCAGCAAAACCAACTAATTCACTGAGCAAATCTGCCAGTGCCTGCAATATTCCACAGCCACAGTTCACCACCATCTCAATGAGGTTAAATGACTTTTACAATGGTACACAGCTAGTAGTGTTGGAACTTAGCAGAATTGTTGCTAGGATTTCTCATACCCAGATCAATTTAACAAATGAGATGAGGGATGGCAGCAAAAGAGACAGTCTAGCCGTGGGTGTGGTCTCACTGGGGCAGATGAGCTTCATTTCTAAGAGAGTCCTTCCCATACCTCCATAGGGATTAGGAAGAAGGATCAAGGTGAGCAGCTAGTACATGAAGTGCTTGGTCTAGAGTCAGGAAGACTTCTCTTCATGAATGCAAATCTGGCCTCAGACATTCACTATTTGTGTGATCCCGAGAAAGTCATTTAACCCCATTTGCCTCAGTTTCCTCATCTGTAAGATGATCTGGAGAAAGAAATGGCAAACCATCTTTGTCAAAAAAGACCACATAGGATCCAAAGCCTCAGACAAGATTTAAAAAGTGATTGAACCACAAGAAGAAAGGATACCACTATGATGGGATACTAGGAATGATGGCTCAGGGGGAAAAACAGAGAACCATGAGGTGAGGCTTAGAGGCAACTATCAATGTGAAAAGAAAATTTACTTCCTTGAGAAAGAAACATCCCTTTGGGGAATGGCACCCTGAGGCAGAGCCTCATGTACTTGTGCTAATTTTGTCCCTGTCCTGAGATAAAAACATGTAACTTCTGACCCTGACTTCATTCCCCTCTTAGTTTATTGTTCAACCTAGTCCTTTAACTCAAGGACTGACTCAGCCTGTTTCGTAATCTTTCTGAGATACCCCTTTCTCTCTGAGGTTAGTGAAAAAAGGAACACTATTGAATACCACTGTCCTGGATTTAACATGGCAATACACAAACCATTGGGGCTTTGCAATGTTCCCTTTCCTTGGGCCTTGCTCCAGCCAAATTCCAAAGAAGAAGCTTTTCCCCTGATGTTGGACTTGGTTGCACCAATAATCAGTGTCCATAATTCAAAGCTTTTACTGGGGCTGTCAACCTGGACACCAAGTGACAGAATATTTTATGGTCAACACCATTGCACTCTGCATTTCTAACGTGGAGAAAACACATCATAAAATGCTATTTAAAAGGGACAATAAATAGTCCTTCCATCCCCTGCTGACACCTAATACATCCTGACATCCTCTGGGCTTCTATTGGGCCTGCCCACTCTCCTCAACTTAGTTATCTTCCCAACCCTTCAGTCTCAAGGTTAGGAAGAATTTGTGGTGATGGCTCTGCTCAATGTGGGAAAAGACTTTTTAAAAAATCCCCACTCTAAACCCAAATCATATTCCTTGTCTTACTATAATAAATTCTGCCTAATTCTATTTCCTAATCTCCCTTCTAATTCTATTCTTTCTGTAACTCAATAAAGAAAATTGTGGGAAGGATTGCTGACAGTATACACTTGACTCATTCTTATTCACAATAATAAGACATTGATATGTCAAGGACCATAAAAAATGAGATCTAGCCCAGATTTCCTCACCTTACAGTTAAGAAAACTGAGGGTCATGGAGATTAAAGAGGTTTGCCAAAGAGCTTGCAGGTAGCAGTTATCAAAATGGGGCTTTAGAGCTAAGCATCAATGTTCTTTCCATTCTGCCATATTGAAGGATCTCAGATTTTTTCAGTGCAGAAACTCCCTTCTCCAACTCAGCTTTTTTTAATGTATTTTATTTCATTCTGAACTTAATTAAATTTCTATAAGATGGTAAAACAGAAACAAAAGATAATTACCATGAAAAATCAAATATGTTATATACAATTTTCTATTTCTTTTAAATATATATTCCTGTAAGCACATAAGTTTCTTTTTTCCCTTTTTTCTTCCCTCATTTCTCCCCCTGCCATAGAGATATCAACCATCAGACACAAATGAGTCAACATATATGAATATATGCACATTTATATATAACATATATAAATATAAAATCATTCTGCACATTCTTCAATTTATCAATTCTCTCTCTGGATACAGATAGCATCTTCCTTTAGAAAACTGACTCAATTCCAGAAGAGTTGAGTGATTCACCCATGGTCAGTGTCAGAAGTAGGTTTTGAATCCAGGCCTTCCTATCTTCATATCTAATACTCTATTGACCAGGTTACACTGTCTCTAAAATACTAGTGATTAAAGTTATCTGAGACTTCCCATATACAAAAAGCAAGGTCTAAACAAAATTAGGGCAGCTAGGTGGCCCAGAGGTTAGAGCATCAGGTCTGCAGTCAAGAAGTCATTTTCTGAGTTCAAATATGGCCTTAGACACTTACTATCTGTGTGACCCTTAGAGTCTACTTAACTATTTGTCTCAATTTCCTCTTCTGTACAATGAGCTAAAGAAGGAAACGACAAACCAGTAAGGCACCTTAGCTAAGAAAACCCCAAATGGAATCACAAAGGATCAGACATGACTGAAAAACACCAGGACAACAACAACAAAAAAAACAAATAAATAAAATTATTTTCTATGTTAAGTCTCCACAAGTTCTTCATCAAAGTCATCGTAATAATTGTATCAAATCAGTGAATACTACTAACCTTTCTATATCATCTATGTAACAATGCAAAAGGTATCGACCTAACTGTCCATATTGGTAAAAACAAATTTGGAGAGAAGTATAGACTTTCCAGGTTATGACATCCATCTTCTGATAGAGCTTTAGATGAATCATAAGCTAGGTCTAGAATTAAATAGAAGGGGAAGGAGATGAGGTTGCATTGCATTTCAGAAATCTTGTTTTTTTCCTTCAATGATCCCAAACTGCTAATGGCTTCAAAAGTCCATTTATTTAATATAGATATTCTCCCAATGATGCTATCTGACTGTGACTCAGAGCACTGAATGATCTCAGAAGAATTAAAACAACAAATGATCCTAAAGGACAATGGAAGGTTGAATGGTAGGTATAACTATAGAGAAGGGATGGCTTATTGGCAGCGATGATTCACTTCAAAGAAGAGAATTAAAATATGTTATCAGTGATATGCATACCTACAAAAGGAAGCAAGCCAGTAATGGGGTAATGAGTAGCAGAGACAAGAAACAGACATATCAAGTGAATCCCCAAGATACTTTAAAAAAAAAAAAAGAGGAAAATATTCTATGAAATAGGTTGTCTTCTGCAGAAGCTTTAAAAGAGAATTACATAGAATAAATTATATAGAATTAGATTAAAATTATGTAGAGTAAATGAAGGGGGAAATGGGACAATCAGCACTGGTGAAGATCTTTCAAGGTCTCAGAACTTTCATGGATTATCAGAAAAATTTATATTAGTGTAATAGAAAATTATTGCACATTAAGAAAGGACAACTAATGAGGGCACCAAAGAACTTGGAAGAATTGTATAAATTGATAGAGTGCACAAGGTAAACATTTTTAAATGCCTGAATTGAGCATCACAAAATATGGAACTGACTTGTCTTAATAAATAAAAAAATGACAAGTTACCAGTGTGGGAGTCTTTTGCAATTCAAGTGTCTATGCACATTGGTTAATTAGAATAAAAATCAAAATCAATACCAAACATAAAGACAGAACAAGGATGAAAAAACAGAGCAGACAAACACAGGAAATCCAATTGGCTCCATTCAAACCAATTATTGATGTTAAAAAATGGAAAATAGATGAAAGAAAATAAATTGGCTCTGATCATCATTAACTTCTCTAGAAATTTAACAGTTATCACACTGAACAGTCCAAAATAGTCCCAAATTATTTCAGCTAACTGTTGATCACACTGCCAAGCAAATGAATATGCTAGCTTTAGAGATATAAACAAGTTTGCAGAAAGTATGGCATGAAGCTCAGAGATTCCAGATCTTCTTAAGAGGACTTGCAAGTAGAGATATTAAAGACAATAAAGAGAGGGGAATATAGCATTATCTACCAGCACTTGTAGCAGAATCTGTTTTCCAGCACTAATTGACAATGCAACTATAGCATGATGTTGCTAAATCAGGAAGTGGAAATGGTACTTAAGGTAATGAAGTCAGAAAGAGCAATTGGGCCAGATGAACTACATACAGGAAAACCACAACAACACAATTATATTGAAGGTGATAGAATTTTGAAAGCTTTGAGGAGTTAATTTACATGACATCTGAAAGAGAAAATTATGTTATTATAAAATTATATAATCACGTATAAAATAGGTGATGTTATTATGCTATATAAAAAAGACAAATGGGGAAACATCACTAAAACCAACCCATGTGTCAGCTTTTTCACCTTTATAAAATCTAGGTGATACAATAAACAGAAATTTGGAAACAGATCACACTAGCTGTTTGAACAAGTCATTTAATCCCTGTTTTCCTTATCTGCAAAATGGGCAAAATAATACCTACTTCATCTGATTATGACGAGGGTAAAATAAAAAAAAAATTATGTCCTTGCAAACTTTAAAGTACTATATAAATGCTATTATTATTTTATACACATAAATTTCATGGACATACTTGATGAGAATGTGAGAGAGAATGAGGAAAGCTTTCATAAGTAATAGCAGCTATACTTCACAGACATAATTAAATGAAAGTTGTCTACAAGCTCTCATTGGATTTATTGTTTATGATTATAAAATAGTAAGGCAAAACATAGCCTCAAAAACTCCTATTCAACACTATGTTTCCAATATACATGTTAATATAAAATAATCTTTGACAGATGAAATAACAAAGTCAGTAGTTGATAATTAATAAACATTTATTAAACATTGACTGTACTAAGAGCTAGGGATATAAGACTTCTGATGAAGGAGCTTACATTCTAAAAAGTTGGGGTGGAGGAGATATAGAGAGTTACCTAGAACACTGAAAAGTTAAATGATTGACTCAGAGTCATACAGCCAATTTGTGAACTATGAAATTTGAACACAAGTAGTCTGACTTTTCACTAGGTCAGTGCCTCTAGAAAGATATCACCTAGCAAAAGTATGATCATAGACTGAAAGCAAAGGATAAAAGATGGCCATCCTACAATACTTAGAATAGTAAAAAGTATGAGGAGAGCCTCCAGTGTCTTGGGAGTATTTCCAAAAAGTATTTATGGTCAAAATCTCAGAAAATGACAAGGTATGAATGTGTTGCAATATCCACCATTAGAGCAAGCACCTATATCAATGAGATCACAGAAGTTACTGTGGCGTGCCAATAATAATAATAATAATAATAATAATAATAATAAGCACTTTACATGTATCACTTGATGCTCACAAAAACCTTGTAAGGTAGGTCCTGTTATTATTCTCATTTTACAAATAAGAAAACAAAGGTGGCAAGTTAAGTGATTTGCTCAGAATCATACAGGTAGTAAGTACATTAGGTAGAATTCAAATTAATGGTTTCTGGACTTCAAATATAGCACTCCAGTTCTACCCCTAAATGTGTTGTAATAAAACCTAATATACTTAAGTAGATGCAACTGAAGCTTTCCATGCTAAGCCAATCAGAGAAAGATTGGGTGATTGAGGTAGAGGGAGGAAAAAGCCTGAAAGGGCTAGAGAATGAGGGTAAGAGATAGAAATAGAAATTAAAGAAAATTTTGTATTTAGGCAGTATGACAATAAACGAGCAATAATAATTTGCATCTCTATTGATGTCCAGGCATTTTAGAATAGAATTAGAAAATCCTGTACCATGCATGTCCTTCTCCTCCTCCATCTTTCTCCTGTGTTTTAAGCATCAGATGTTTTCCTGACATCTTGTGAAGGAACTCAAAGATTTATAGGAATAAATGGGAAAAGAAAAGAACCAAAATAGTCTTGTGCTTTCATTCTGCTTCTTCCCCTTTCCCCTTTCTACCCTATGTCATAGGATACGTGTGAGATGCATATCAAACGTGTAAATATGTGTAGTAATGTAGTCAACACATATCTGGATATTTTTGATCATAACTTAATTAGGGTAAGGCAAACAGTATTTTCCCCAGAGTGAACACCATTTAGAGGGCACATGATCTGCTCCCAGCAATCTTTCTCCTTTTGGGGTCCTTTGCCAGTCTTTCAGAATATCATGATCACCGCCTTGATTCCTCTCCTACTGTAAATCTTCCAAGCAGTGGTCTCAGGGATATATTAGAATCTCTCTCCCCCAGAGATTTGCTCCTGAGGAGGTTCCCTCAGCCAATGTTTCCTGGAACCCTCACATTCATACTTTCCCAACGTGTCAGAAGTTCTAGCCAGGCTCTATTTTCTTATTGTTGCCTGTTTAGAAGTACAACCAAAAGTTACTGACCTCATAATTAGAATCCTAGGGCTAAAGGGGAATTTCTAAAATAACATGAAAGCCTCCATTCACTTGAATTCCATTCTGCAGGTGGCAAATGGGTGGAACAATTCAAGGAGGCAACATAACTTAATAACAGTATTCTGGTGCCATTCACCAACTTTGTAACTTTGTACCTCCCCATACTCATTATTCTAAATTCAAATCACCTTTGCTGAAATCACTATTATTTGGTAAACCTAACACTTCTGCAATATTAGTGAGAATCAAATTTTCTTTATCTTCAAACCTCCCTGCTGTACCACTCCTCTAAACCACTGCTCATGCCCTCCTACCATCCACCCCCATTTTTTTGTTAAGGCATGTAGCTCCCCTTATCAATCTTGTCTGCCATCAGAAGGGGATAACCTACAGTTGAATTACAGAAAGTGTATTCCCCCAGTGGGATTTGAGATAAGACGGAGACTGCATTAACCCCAAGATTCATTTCCCAGCCAGGAATTCTCCCTCTATGTTTTAAGGCGATCACAGGAAGCAGACGGGGGTAATGGTCAGGACAATCCATCAATCGCATTTTCAGCAGCAGCTGTCAGAAAGAAGAAAACAAGCTACTCCTGGGCAGTGGGAAAGCCTTCAGGAAGAAGGCATCCATTTCTTCCTTTCAGTGTATTGGTATCTCCCATTTGATATATGGTGTAACAGAGACCCCAGCCATCAAGACATCTGGAAATTCTTCATCTGCCCAAGATTTATCCCTGGTGAGAATTTTAATCAATATATCCAATTCACTGAACCCATCTGTACAGTCATGCTAGGGGGAAAAAAACAGCTCTACTTCATTACACACAGAAATAGAAGTTTCAACATTACTGCTGCTACTTAATAAAGCTACAAAAGGAAAATTCCCAATTATTTAAGGCCTTTAAATATTGTATATCTTTCCCCAGTATTTTCTTTTTCTTTTCTTTTGCTTTTTCCCCTCTCTTCCTTCCTTCTTTCTTTCCTTCCTTCCTTCCTTCTTTCTTTCATTCCTCCCTCCCTTTCTTCCTTCCTTCCTCCCTCCCTTTCTTCTTTCCTTCCTTCCTCCCTCCCTTTCTTCTTTCCTTCCTTCCTCTCTCCCTCCCTCCCCTTCCTTCCTTCCTTCCTTCCTTTCTGAAGCAATCAAGGCTAAATGGCTTTCCCAGGCTCAGTAAGTAAATGTCTGAGCCACATCTAAACTCAGTATGTCCTGATTCCAGGGTCATTGTGTCACCTAGAGGCCTCCCCAGGATTTTCTTTCAGTGACAATCTTTCATCCAAGATGCAGAAGTGGAGTTGTACAGCAAAACTCCAGTCTGATGCTGGTAGTAACACAAGAAGCAACAGTATCTGTATTGCTAATCTTCTGGTTCTGTCAAGGGAGAGACACCATATACCATAGCACAGATGGGGAATTTTTCTCATATAGAATCTCAGAGTTGGAAGTAACTTGAGAGACTATCTAGTCCAAGCTATAAATTCAGAGTCGGAACACTGACATTTAAATCTTACCTTTTCTATTCACTATCTAGTTGACTTATGGCTAGATATTTAAACTCTCTGGATCTTAGTTTCCTCATCCTTAAAATGAAGAGATTAGACCAGATGACTACTTAGGGCTCCCCTCTATCTAAGTCTATATTCTATAAGAGTGAAAAAGTCAAAAATTACAGAATGAAAAAATGGGAAGACTCAAAATCTCATCCAATCCCCTTCTCCTTTTCTAGTCTCCTAACACCTTGTCCACAATTACCCTGACCCCTCCACATACTCTGTGATCCAATGATGATCTTTTGACTGTTTTTAAAGAAAACATTCCTGCTCTGTATCCAGGGCATTTTCACTGGTTATGCCTCATGCCTGGAATTCTCTCTCCCTCTTCATCTCTGTCTCTTGGCTTCCTTAAAATCCCAGCTGGAATTCTATCTTTTACAAGAAAATTTTCCCAATCCCTCTTAATGTATCTTGTCTTTGTTGATTGTTTCAAATTTATCCTGTCTATATCTCCTTTGTATTTTGTTATGTCTTTGTCACCACTCCCATTATATTTTAAGGACAGGGTCTTTTGCCTTTCCTTATACTCCTAGCACTTAGCAAAATGCCTAGTACATAGTAGATGTTTACAAATGTTTGTTGACTGACTGACAGACTAATCATGTCCATGGAACAGCCAGATACTGTTAAAGAGAGTTTATTCAGTAAATTTTTTACTCATTTTTAAAATTTTGATTTACTTGTCTATGGACTTTATGTCTTTGAGATACAGATAAAGTGAAAATTGAGGGATTTTAGTTTTGGAAAAGTCCTTGTATGACATCTAATCCAACTAACTCTTTTTATGATTGATTTTTTCCATTTGTATGACTTTTTAAACTTTTTCAAAAATATTACACATTTGTTTTCTCATTTATTTTTTATGGATCCTTAGGACAATACCATTAAAACACTGGTAGAAGTCTTGTTCCCCTTTTGACAGATAGAATCACATTTCAATCCCAAAGAAGCAGAACACTGAAAAAAATTGAATTGGTGCATAGGGCAACCAAGTAAAGGGGATTGGAGACCACGCCATCTGAAAAGTTATTGAAAGAACTGGGGGTATTTAGCCAGGAGAAAAGCAAATGAGAGAGGAATATAAGAACTGTCTGTAAGGTTTTGGAGGGCTCTTCTGTGCAACAAAGATTTGATTTGTTCCATTCAGTCCTAGAAGACTTCAGAACTTGCTGTAGGTAGATTTCAGCTTAACATAAGGAACATGGAATTAACCATTAGAACCGTACAAAAGTTCAGTGGGCTGCTTTGGAAGATGGGTTGTAGGTTCTCCATGGCTGGAGGTCTTTCCCCAAAATATGAATGATCAATTGTCAGCAATGTTTTTTAAAGAACTCTCATTCAAGGCACAAATTTAGAGTAACAGACCACTGATGTCTCTTTCAACTTTCAGATTCTATGCCTCTCAGAAGTGATTTTCTAAGCTTACACAACTAATTCATGTCACAACTAAGACATGCCCTATTCCATACTCCATATATTATACTATTATATGACATAAAGTTTCTTTAGAATTCATAATATTGATTTTTTGCATACTTATTACTCCCCAATAGAATTTCTCCTTTTAACAAAAAAATACAATTAATCAAAAAAGACATATGCTCATGCCTGGAAACCTATTTCTCACTCTTTGGCCATAGCTCATTACCTCTCTCCCAGGAAAAAGATTTGTTTCACCAACAGCCTCCTGAAACTGATTGTATTGCACTAATCTGAGTTTTGTATTTTTTAGCATCATTTGCTTCAACATCATTATAGTGATATTCTCTTGATTCTACTTAGTTCCCTCTGCATCTCTCCAAACAAGTCTTCCCAAATGTCTTTGAATTCCTTAAATTTTCCAAGTTTTATGAAAATAAATAATATAATAATTCCATATTATATAATGGAATATAATAATACTCCATTTAATATATACAATACAATTTTCTTAGCCAGCCTCTCTAATTGATGAGCACTCCCTTTGTTTACAGTGTGGAGTTATGGAGTCAGATTTGCTACCACAAAGAACACCATCGTGAATGTTTTAAACCTGACTTACAAAACAGAGCAATCTGTAAGGTTATTTGAGAGTAAACCAGCCACCATTTTGCATAACTGACTATCCTTATTTTCAATCTTTCAATATCAAGAATTGCTTATTCTAATCTTGCTGGATCTGATGTGTAGCAAGTTGAAAATCCAAGTGAAGACAAGTGGTGAGAGCCTCAGGCCTTCTCCAAGGACCAATTTTGAAAGGTATTTTGATTAATGAGGGTGGTGGTGGAGATTCCTTGGATATTCCCTGGATATTCCCAAGCCTTTTCTTCTAATAGGAATGGAATAAAGATCAATTTTACTCTGAATCACCTGTCACCTGGATTAAAGCCTTTGCCAATTTTGTACCTCTTCCAACATATGGGACTGTATCATGAGCCACAATGCTAATCACTTTCTGCATTGTCATGCTCCCTCGAAAGCTGGTGAAATGTAATTAAAAATTTGTAATTGAATATAGTCCATGATACCAGTCACATAGGAACTGAATCTGGCCAGTGATCCAGCAACATAAACCTGTCATTCTCTATCACTGTCCATCTTTCTAAGTGAAAAGGACAGGCAATTTGGCTTTCCCACTGTCCACCAAAAAGAGGGAACCTGCCTCCAGGCATTAAGTAAATAGTTTTGTTGTGGGGGAAATGTTGACTTCCTGGTGGCTCTTCCAAGGCTTAATATAGTGCTTAGTGCATAGTAGCCACTTAAGAAAAAAGTATTTATTGATTAATTCCAGTAAAGGTTGTAGGAGGTAAAAATATTCCTATTCTCTCCAACAGACATGTCAGAAGACATGAGCTGGAGAAAAAAGCAACAACCTTATAGTCCATATCCCACTTTCTGATTCCCTGGCTATACCATTGAACAGAAGGATTAGAGATAAAATGGATTATCTTGACTCTAAGATTCATTTTCCTCCCTTTATATTTTAAGGTGATCATAGGAAGAAGACCTCTCTCACCTCTGAACCTTTCAAAGCACTAAACTTTATTATGGACTCCAGTACCTAGCTAGGGATTTTTTGGTGTGGTTTTATGTACACATTTGCAAAGATAAGGCTTACAAAGTCAATTATTAAATTTTCAATATATTTACATCTCAGATATTGGCAAATTATTATGCAGAACAGAGTTTTATTTATTGGTTTGTGTGTTATCTAGGCTTAAGAAGGTGATAACATATTAATGACATTAAAATTTAGACTGTTCTATTAGTATAGTTTTTCTTTAAGAGTCAGTTGTTAAACATTGATTAGCATACTTCCTAAAATGTGTGTGTCAGCTCTGCTAGTATGTAAGTCCCTTGAGGGGAAAGACCAATGTCCCTTTTTTCTAAATATGTGACCAGGGTAATAATGTATTTGATCTCCAAGAACTTCAGTTTTCTCCTCCATAAAAAGTTGTAATGATACCTGTAGCACCTACCTCACAGGGTTATGAGGATCCAATGGGATGATGTATATAGTGTTTTACAAACCTGAAAACCTTACGTCAGTATAGCACATATATATGTCAGTTATTGCTACTCTTGTGGCTATTATTATATGCCTCCACAGAAACTAGGATGGGGTCAGCCATTCAATAGGGAATCAATAAATATTTATTGTCTGATTGATATGCAACTATCCTATCTCTTCTTTTTTATTCTTTCTTACTTTCCTAGTGCCAACTTTGAAATGACTGTGGGTTCTATGCTTTTCATTTCACATTTTGCAATATACATTCTCATTTTCTTCTTCATCACTTTTCCTTTCTTACTCTCTCTCTCCTCAGCTCTCTCCCTCTCTCTCACTGTCTCTGTCTCTCACCCCTGTCCCTCTGTCTTTGTCTCTTTATCCCCCTCTATTTCACTGTCTCTGTCTCTTCTGTCTCTGTGTGTGTCTCTCTGTTTCTCTCTCTCTCTGTCTCTCCCCTTCTCTCAAGATCCCCCTCCAACTCTCTGTCTCCCTCTGTTTCTGTCTCTCTCTGTCTCTCCCTTTCTCGATCTCTCTCTCTCTCCTCCATCTCTTTTTCTTTCTGTTTCATTGTGTATGTCTCTGTCTTTGACTCTCTGTCTCTCCATTTCTCTCCTTCCCTCCTTCCCTTTCTCTCTTCCCTCCATCTCTCTCCTCTCTCTCCCTCCTTCCCTTTCTTCTTCCCTCTCTCTTTCTCTCCCCCATCCCCTTCTCTCTCTGTCTCTCATTTAGCAGAACATCTTTAACCAGACAGTGATGAAATGACCCCAGACAGCAATGAAACATCCCCAAAGAAGTTTCATTTTCAGAGTTTTTTATTTACTCTGAGTTTTCCTCTCTTGGAAGCTGCCCCAGTGTTGATGTGTGGAAAGCGATTTCAAGGTGCCTGTGAACTTTCCCAAAGGTTCTCTGAGGGCTTGAGAAACTAGCATCTGTCATTCCTTACACTAGGTTCCAGGGAATTAGGGAATGTGTTCAGGGATTAAAAAGGGAGAGCTTCATTTGGGGAATGCTAAAAGCTGAAAAAAATATCATGTTCCAGTAATAAGTCTTTACATCATGTGGTCAACAGAACCATGGAACAATGAGGGGGATGGATGTCTCTCCTGTTTCACATCACCATCATACTGGGACATAGATATATATAGATATAGATATTCCATTTACACATAAGTGTTTCCTCTCCTGGTCTCTATAAAGTTTCCTAAAACATGTGATCTTTTCTGTTAAGGTGTTAGGACCTGAACTCATCTGGAAGTCACAGTCCTACCCTCAGGTAAGAAGCCAAATTTTCCTGGGTTAAAATTCTTCTCCGATTGCATCAGAGCATAGAGCCATTGAACTGGAGTCCAGACCAAATCTCCAGCAATATTTCTTACTCAAGGTGCACCAAAGTTCATCTAGGGTTTCTTGGCAATCCCCTTGGAGGTCAAAGTGAATTTCTTTAGGTTCTTTATACCTAAGGACACCTGAAATTTTTCCCAAGGTTCCCTACCACTTCAAGCACAATTCAAATTTAGCTTCTAATTTATCCATCTTTAAAACAAACAAGTTTATTTTAAAAAGAAAAGAAATTCAAAACAGTATTCAAAGAGGCATGTATAAGATTTAAATGCTCTGGGGTAATTAGTTAAGGTTTCTAAGCCAGCTGCAAATCTCATCCTGTTGTTATTGTTGTTGTTGAGTCACTTCACTCATGTCTGACTCTTCATGACCCTATTTGGAGTTTTCTTGGCAAAGATACTGGAGTGGTCTGACATTTCCTATTTCAGAAACCTTATCCAATGGACCTTCAAATCCATAAGGATCACAAACAAGCTATCTGGACTCATTTCACAAATAAAGCAAACAGTCTAAAACTACTTTAAAAAAAGGAAAAAAATGAACAATTATGTATTAGCAAAGAGTGTTTTAGGCTAACTACAAGGCATCAGTATTTTAGGGCTGCAAAAAATCCATGATGCTCCTTAACAATATTTGTAAGTGATTCAGTAATACAACAAATAGCAGTATTTAGACATTAAATCAAAAGTTGTCTTAAAGCTTATCTAAGGAAGCACACCATTAAATATTGTATAATTATGATCTAAAACCAAAAAAAGAAATAAAAACTGCTTTTTCTTGACCAGATCCTGAAAACTAAGGTATCTAAATGAAAGAGTTGTCGGTGGAGAATCTCTCCAGTGGCCCCACATATATCCCAATATTAATTCCACTACTGAAATAGCTTACTCTGTGCCAATCACTGTACTATATGAGGGCAGTCCCTGCCTTCAAGGAACTTAAAATCTAATTGGAGAGAAAACATGCAAATATATAATAAATAGGAAAAATTACTCAATAGAAGGCATTAGAATAAAGAGTATTTGGAAAAGGCTTCCTACAAAAGATCCTATTTTAGTTGGACTTTAAAGGAAGTCAGAAAGATAAGATAGAGTTGTTGGAGAGCATTACAGGTAATGAAGAAAAGTCAGAGAAAATGCTCAGAGCCAGGAGATAGAATGTCTTCTTTCTGGAAGAGCCAGGAATCTAGAATTTGAGGAAGAAGAGAGTAAAAACAGATTAGAGTAACCAGGAAAGGCTTCGCAAAGAAGATGGACCACAAAATGAGCTCTGAATTAACTTTAATTCTAAAAGATACAGGTAAGAAGGAAGGATATTTGGATATGGAGACAACCTGTGGAAAGGTATAGAGACGAGACAGAATGGCAAGTCCAGGGAAATTTTAGTGAACTGGGATATGACTGAATATAGTATATGACCTAGTGAAATAAATCTGGAAAGAAAGGCTGGAACCTACAATGTATCCAAACTTGTGCTAGATGCCATGAGTAACCAAATAATAGCAATAATAGTAATTAGCATTTCTTATGGTGTTTAAAGTTTGTAGAGCATTTTACATATGCTAATTCATTTAATTCTCACAATTCTGTGAGCTATTATCAGCCCCAATTTACAGAAAAAGAAATCAAGGCAGATAGAACTTAAGTTACTTGCTCAAAGTTACATAGTCACATAGCTAATATTTCAAGGTCTTCCTTATTTCAAGCCTAGAATTCTATTCATTAGCTGTCTAGCAGCAAAATAAATCACAAAAAACAACAGTTCTTAAACATCCTTTTATTCTCTTAAAAAATTGAGGACTCCAAATAGTTTTTGTTTATTTGAGTCACATGCCTATTGATATTTGCTATATTGGAAATTAAAGCCAATAAACATAAAATGTTTGTATATTTTAAGATAATAATAAGAACCAATTAAGTACAAACACAAATAACTTTTTAATTTGAAATAAGTATTTTCCAAAACAACAAAAATTAGGGAGAAATGATATTCTCAGAAGACAATTGGATTTTTATATCTTCTGCATTGAATCTGTCACACTTATGTTGTTTTGGTGAAAGTATGTGAAGAAAATTCTGTCCTACAGATGTGTAATTGGAAAAGGGAGGACTATTAATGTTTTAGTATTGTTATGAAAGGGTCTTGGAGAACTCCAAAGGTCCACAGACCACATTTTGACAATTGATATCATATATGATAAATAATTTAAAGTAGAAAGCAATTGGTGTGCACTGCTGAGGACAGGAAAAGGGTTCCTATAGGAGATAAGATTTTAGCAAGCTTTTGAAGGATGGGTAAGATTTGGTAGGTAAGGAAAGTGAACATAGGGCAATGCAGCAGAACTTTACTAGGATAGGGCACTTAGATACTACTGACAGTGATGTGACTTAGTCTCTTCCTGGGTCAGAAAGAAGCTATTATCAGATAATTCTATTATCAGATAATTCCAAGACTATCTAGAAAGGAATCTTTATCAACCTCCATTGCCAATCCCCCAACTTCTGGGTATCTTTAAGCAACCTGTGAGATATTGATTAGCATATTTTAGACAGATCTGGGACTTGGTCTGCCAGGTACATTCCACCTAGATCCTGATCCCTCCCTCTGAGTTCCTGTCTTTACTACATTAGTCTCCCTAAGAAAAACCCTAAAGACTATATATTTCCTCTATAAAAGATGTGGCTGAAGATCTTGGCTAAATTTTCTTCAAGACTAAGCCCAGTATGAGATAATCTCTTTCTCTCCCTCATAGCACTTTCCCTTTAGTGGAAAGTGCTTTCTCTTTATTTTCTCCTTTATTCCTTATTCTTTCTCTTTATTCTGGCTAACTCTGGTCAGTCTAACCTGCTATCAATGACTTTATTCCACTTCATGGAATATTTCCTTTCTCCTGGTTTCCCATGTTTCCCCTGGGAAACTTGTCTCTTTCCTTGCTAACTATATGCTCTCCCAACTTTATTTCATATTTGTCATTCCTAGTGCCTATTTTACCTCTTTGTTTTGTCTGGAATAGGTTATCCCCCTAAATTAAAAAATGGCCAATGTGAATTTTTCATATCTTTATCTCAAACACAGGAATTGCTATCATGACCTCATTAACAATGCTTTCCCCTTGTGTTTTTTCTTGTATCTTGTCTTCTTTTGCTCCTGTATCACAAAGCTCTGCACTCCTAGCATAATTTGCCCAGCTCCAAGCTACTTCCTCTAAAGTCCTATTACCATCATATTCTTTCCAGTATATCTCCTTTCCTTCACCATGGTTGTTGTTCGTCTTTTGTTTTCGAAGAAGATCATGACATCAGGGGCATAATGCCATGATATGCAAGTGGATTGGACTAAAGTGAGGGAGGGCTGTGCAAGATCACATGCCTCACTTTGCCCTCCAGAGTTATATGGATCAGTAGCTAGATATAGATTAGGATGACTGGAGATGGCTTGAATGCAATGGGAGACATTGACTTTTTTAAGATAAGATCTTCAACAGGTCTTAATTTGACTCATTGAGGCTTCACTCATTCAGTGATTAAAGCTAAGTAACTATTGAGGCAAAGAATCTTCTTTTTCACATAGTCAAAAATAAAAAGATAGATAGATAGATAGATAGATAGACAAAACAAATAGATAAATGAATGAGTAAATAAGCAAGCAAACCAGGGAGGGGATTCCCAGGGTTTCTGGCCAAAGCAGAAATAGTTGCTATCTACATTCAATGTGAGTCAATAAGGAATCAAGCAATGACCAAATGGGCTTTGTCTTAGGACCTATTGGACTTAAGTAAGGGAAGGCTGTGCAAAGAGAATCAGAATGATTTTGGTTTAAGGTATTCTCCTTAAGAAACAAATCTAGCCAATAAACCCCAAAATAGCTTGGGAAAGGAATTCTTTCATGTGAAGTCTCAATCTTCAAATCTTTCTGTCTTCAGAAATCAGGGGGTCAGGAGCCATTGGTATATCATAGGTGCCTTGGCTGGAATGACCAGGGCTCCCTTAATATGAAGGTGCTTGAGTGAGGCAGAATGGCTATCTGCAACACAACTAAATTTGTCCCAGAATTTCTATTTAAACCTTTAGTGAAAGGAATCACAGAGTAATCAGGAAAGAAACTGTGTTTTGGTGATTATTGTCAGGGTTAGTTCTAAGAGGAAAAAAAACGCTACTCATCTTTTCTTTCCCATCTCTCCCTACCCCTCTGAATTACAGTCCCATTTTCACTCCTCTAATTCAATCATTCAGGGGTCATGAAGAGTCCAAAATGACTGAAATGATTGACCAGCAAAAAATAACCATTCAGCCATTCACTCCTGGGCATTTCTTATGAATTTTATTGTAAACTCATCAAGGTATAGTTGAAAGAGCAATGTTCTCTACATTAGAAGATGCGGGTTTCATCCCTGGCTCCACTCTTTGCTAAATAGTATCCTCAAATATATAACTCAGTGTACGTGAAACTCAGTTTTCTCATCTGGAATACAAGAATTCCATTTGTATTTGCATTGATCTAACTCACTGAGTGGTGATGAAGACTAAATGAGACAATGTATACAATGTATATATAAAATGATGATTCATCATAAAGAATAACATGACTATGAATTGTTAATATTATATCTTCAATTGGCCTTTGGGGACCTTGCTAGAGGTAGACAGTAGACCTGAAAGTACGGTGAGGGGATTGACCTGTACAACTTCTGCTTAGACAGGATCTTGTTTTGGGAGAGTAACCAATCTTGGGTTAGCTCTCAATCTGAATTCTCAACTGGCTTCTGAGAGTCAAACTGAATTGAGCACATTTGCAGAGTGGACAAATGTCATGCTATATAGTCTGCTAGTTGGTGGAGACTTCTCCAGAAAGACTCATCCCCTGCATGGAGGAACCTGGATCCATCCCTGTTGGCCCCTCCCAAACTGACACTCCTGGAATTTAAAGGTGCCATGGGGATTATTTCAGAACTGGTGCCCCAGAGTGCACCTGGGGGATAATAAAACAAGATGTAAATCTTCTCTATAAAATATCTGAGCTGCCAAGAACTCTCTCTCCCTCTTAGGAAAACTGGTACATTATCAAACCTGGAATCTCCTGGGCTGGAATAATTCTTTGTGTCCTAACATCCCCCTTCTGTTCTAGCCAGGTAGGTCTCCTTAGTGTTCCCTGAAATCATACTCATCTTTGCCTCTATGTCTTTGGTTATCCTCCTGTAACCAGTAATTTTGAAGACTTCAGCTTCAGAAGCTGAGTGGGGCAAGGAGCCTGAACATACCCACAAATCAGCTTTGTAATTCATTTTATGAAATTAAAACCAAGAAGTAATTAAGATAAATTCAGTAGAACCTCAATGGGAATCAATTAGTAGTTGGTTTCTATCCTACTAAAGAAATATATGTGCTAAATTTTTGCACCCTCTAAATTTAGTTCCCTTGGGACAAAACCTCTGTTTTCTTTCCCTAGTTACCTCTCTAAATCAATTTCTCTCACTTTCTCTCACTACTTGGCTGGTCTGTATCTCTTTTCCTACCTGTATCCTGAATAATATGCCTTATAATAATTCTTGTGCATAGGGCATCAATGAGAATAAAATGAAGGGGTTAGACTAAATTATCTGCAAGGATCCTATTCACATTCTTTTATCTTAAGCAAGGAAAAATAGATCCACCAATAACCAAAAATTAGGCAAGAAGTAGAAATTAGCCTGGGAGTATACTAATTTCCCCTAAAGGTCTTTCCCTGACAATTTGGTTTTCTTTAAAATTATATTGATTTGGCGTTTAAATTTAGCTAAGCAGGGCTAGCTTTAGTCACACATATGGAAAATAGTCACCTAAGTAGTATCATTTGAGGGGATAATATGTCCCCCAATAACAACTAACCCATTTATGAATAAATTTCCAATTAGTGATTCATTCCTTTTGATTAAGAAATGTTTTCTCCAGGTTCTTCCTATAGATTGAAAAAACTGAAAATTCCTATTTGCCAGATCACATTTTAAATCCATAATACTTCAACATGAGTAAGTTTATCAGGTGAAGAGCCCTATTTATCAGGTGAAGAGCCCTACAATTCCAGAGCCTTGGGTATATTTGAGAATGGGAATAAGGCAGAACAAAGGCCCATGCAAGAAGACAAAGGCAGAAATCAGGGGAGGCCCGGAGATTCCCCCCAAAACTCTACTACTTCTTACCATTTTATTAAGTAAAGCAGGCTCCTTTTTCTACTTTCTCTAAATGCTCCCCCTTAGTCCACTGATAGACTCCATTTGAATCGGCTGTTTGTCCGTTTGCTTTTGGCTGTATGAACTAAGGATTACTTTGGAGAACATTAATAACTCCAAGCAGTAAATGCAAAATAAATCATCTTCTCTGCACTCCTAACCCTGGCTCTGAAGCTGACATTCTATTCTATGTAGTCCCAGGGAGACTCATCCATTTCCACTTGGAGTATGTCAGCTTGAGACAGGCAGGGCAGAAGTGATGGGCTTGGGAGTACCAGGGACTCTAAGCAGAATCAGTTCTGGCTTCCCCAGAGCTATAGGACAGAGATGATTCTGGAATACAGACAATCTGTGACAATTGCCTATAGCGAAGAACAAGATGGAGGAGTGGAGTTTAGGCACATTGCACTGATTCCAACTGAACTATGAGATTTCCAAACTGTTTTAGCCTAGGAGGCATAAATACAGGGAAGAGGAGAACAGTCAGCTTGGGAATGATCCAAAAGGGAAAAAATGCAGATGAGATGAATGGGTGGGAGAGAGATTCATGTGAAGACTCAACAACTCCCCCTCATCTCTAGTCTAGAAAAAATGTTTCTATTGTCCTAAGCAAGATATCAGAGTAATCTCCTTCTTTGTTAGCCTGGCAATATTTTTTCCAGTAAAGACAACATTTCAGGTGTGCCTTTAGGACACAATCCCATGTGGGGTTTTTGTTTACTCATTCTCTAATGGAAAATACCCCCCAGAATTGCCCAACTGGCAGACACCGCAATCTCTTTTCCACTATTATTTTTCCACTGGATAGCTTTTGGGGACCACAAATTACTTCCATGAATTCTTCAGTGTCTACACTGAATTTATTGTTGAATTTATTGTAATTCTACAATTACAATAAACTTTGCCCCTTAACTTGGAGAAGGGTTCAAGCCTGCAATTTCTTTTGAGACACCTCATGACATTGGTCAGTGACCCCAACTTTTGAGGGTCTCCTTTTGAATCTCAATACTATAATTCAGTAATTCTGAATATATACATTGGATATATTTGATCTTCTTTTTCTTAGATACCATCAAAATCTTTACCCTGTAAAATCCAACCTTAAATTTAAGCCTTGAACCCTTCTACAAGTCAAGGGGCAAATTTTATTGTAATTGAAACACCAATCAAAGCAGGCTAAGTTTCAAAAGTATTTAACAAAGAACCAGGAGGAAAAAGACAAATTTATACGAAAACATAGAGATCCAGTTCTTCATGTCCACTGACATGCTAATTTTATGGCCCAGAAGTGAACTGACGAATAGTCTATTCATTATTGTCTCAGGAACTTGGTTATCACTGACCAGCAGATTATCTGACAGTCAGCAATGTTTGTAGGACTAGTCTAAGGCCAGAAGACTTTGGAATCATTGACATACAAGTTATTAAAACAAAAGCACTCTAAAACAGGGGACCTCATCACTGCTATGTTTCCCCCTGGAAGCTGTACCCCATCAATAGCATACAGCATTCTGACCCTATGGTATTTTTAAACTAGTCATAAATATCTGTGGTTTAAGAACCAATGACTATCTATTCTGGCTACTTTGCATATCAGCCATGTGATTGTTTCTTCTCACAAACAAAACAAAATCAAACAAACATAAAAAATCTAACTCTCTGTCCTAGATCATATCAGAATGAAAACCAGAATTCCAAGAATAGAAGATGCCTTCATCCCTACAACTCTCTACAATGCAAAGGATGAGAAGTGTTCTGAATATCTCTGTTACAAAGTGCTTGTTTTTTTTTTCTTTTAAAGTAAATCAAATATGCTCTTAAAAGAGTTAAGCAGGAGAGAAATTAGAATTTAATTTGACCCAATTTATATAGGGATTGGAAATGAGGATCAGGAATAAAGCAGTCTTAGTGTTCGAAGGGTGACCAGGGAGTTGCTGGAAATCTAAAGCAGCCTGGACTCCTAAAGCAAGCTGAGAGACTGTGGAGTCTAATTACTCTTCCATCAGCTGACAGAAAATGATCAATGCTTAATATAAAATTATCAGCTCCTACCTTTCAGAATGTTGTTTCCAAGCATTGTGAACACCTGTTTAAAAATCCAAATGCCCAGAGGACCAACACAGAGAATTTCATCTCTACTTTGAACACTATTCATTTTCAAATGAGGTAATGTATGTAAATCATTTAGCAAAAGAAATTAAACCATTGCATAAATGTGAGCTATAAATTTTACACAGTTACTATTTGACCACTAAGGTGCCAGTCTGAGGTAACTCAAGTAATTTTTGTATGCTGATTTATATATGTTTTTTCTTCCACTTAGAATGAAAGGTCTTGAGGAAAGGAACTGTTTTTGTGTGTGTGTGTTGTTGTTCTAACCTCAGCTATTAGTGAAGGGTCTGGCAAATAGAAAGCACTTAATAAATGTTTGTTGATTTAATAAGAAAGATAAAAAGGTGAAGAGGAGGAGTTAGTCACAGAGGATGAGTCAACCTAAGAAATGGCAAAACACAGAGCTCAAAGGACTTCTTCTTCCATGAGCACTAGCAAAACTTCTTTGATTGCAAAGATAACTATATTCAGAGACTTACCCACCCACTTCCTATATCAAGAATGTGGCCCTTTGGAACAGGAGAGTAGGAAGAAGATACTAAAGTGAAAGGGGGAAACTCTAGCACTTCTCCCTCTTCTCTTCCCCCAATTTTTCTAATCTCATCTTTCCTTCATAAAAACTTTTGAGATGGATGAGTCATAAATAAGTCAAAAGACCTGGGTTTAAGTCACCTTTTTGGTATTACTACATGGGTAGCCATGGGCAATCCCCTTAAACTGTCTTAGGTCTCAGATACCTCATTTGTAAAATGAGGAGCTTAGACACGATGACCTTTAAGGATTTGAAATCTGGAAGGACTGAATTCAAATACTATCACAGGCACTAACTGATTGTGAGACCCTGGTCATGTCACTTTCCTTCTTGTTATACTTTACCTCTTCAATTTCCTCAACTGCAAAATGGGGATAATAATAATAACTATCTCACAGAGTTGTTGTGAGGTTCAACTGAGATAACCACAAATCACTATAAAAATGTTAAATATTTTTATTATTACAACTATTTCTAACTCTGGATCTCTGTTTTTCCTAGGACTTCCTGACCTTTCCATTGGCCCTACAACTGAACTTAATAATTGTGTGGTTTGTTATAATTAAAGTGTGAGCTCTCTGAGAAAAGGAACTCTCTTACTTTTTCAATTTATACCTTTAGCACTTAATACTATACTTAGTACATAGCAAGCATTTAGTAAGTTCTTTTTATTTCATTCATTCAAGATGCTTTTATCACACTCTCCATTGATGCATTTTTAAGCAGGGTTTTTAAAGCAGCATGAATTGGAAGATAGGTCCCCTCATGGTACATTCAGAACTAGGAGAGGGGCTCCATGCCCCATTATGGAAGAGGGCCATTGCCTCCTTCTTTTGGGGGATGATGAAGGTTTATATTCCTATGATGGAAAAGAAGGAACTCCATTTCCTGTATTTTATGCCCCTTTTGTTTTATTTGCTTCTGATGATGATTGGCTTAATGAAGTTTAACTTAATTTTCTCCCTCCAAATTCCAAATGTAATACTATATGTTCAAGACAAGGCTGCCGATTTGTCAACTGCCCCTTTGCTTTTCTTGAGTTAAAAATGAAATTTGGACATGGGGTGGGTATGAGTACAGAAAGTTAGAGGAGCATAAGGACCAGGATTTTATTCCTTGTCAACCACAACTCTGGTAAACCAACTTCATTGGCATCCCAAAGGAAAAAAAAACAAACAAGATTTTCTCTTACAAATTTTTTGTTGCCTGATGAAGTCCATATCCATTTTCTGTCTGAGGAAAGTCTGAAGTTTGCTTGTTTGTTTTGAATTTTTTGAGACTGATAAATGATAGCCTATTCTCATGCCTCACTGAAGTCTAGGGATAATTGAGTTTTCAAATGCTATGTCAGAGAAGTACAAGTGTTGATAGGTTCTACTAGTCTGGAAAGGTTTGTGGGTTCCTGAATTTGGAGCTGAAAGACATCTTAGAGTTAACTTAATGCAACCACCTAATTTTACAAATGAGAAAACCGAGGTCCCAAAGCATGAATAATCTACTTCAGGTTCTCTTCCAAGTATTGTCACATAAATATGGAGAAGTTTATATACCAGTAGACTAGTTTTGGTGATGAATGTTTTAGCCATGGTGATCTATGAAACAAAAAAATACATATACTATAGCCCCCATGTTTATACATTCTGCAGCAATGGTGATAGTGAAGCAGAAAGAGGGATCCTGGGTATTAAGAATAACCTATATTTGACACTGCCAGTGAACCTTAACTTTGCTATTTGTCACTAAAGGTGCAATCTTTATCCAGGGACAAAATAATTTAATTAAAATGTTCATACAACTGGAAAAATTTAATCATTTCAATCTTGCCAGTCTTGCTATGAATGAAAGTAGAATACAAAAGGAAGTTGTTCCTAAGTGGAAGGCTGGCTTACTTTTTCTTAGCAATGCAAATTAAAGGAATTGGCAGAATTGACTTTAAGATGTGTCAAAAAAAACATCAACAAAAATATCATTTAGTGGGACATCTGGACATTTTGGATTGCAGAATTTATAATAAACATTTGCAAAAAGTCTCTGGTGTAGATAATTGCAGCCTAGGTGCCAACATCTGTTGCAAAGGATGGAGTAGAAAATCACAAAATTTCTAAATTAAATGATATCTGAGCCACAGTAGACTTGGAAAAAAGTCTCCACAGACACACACATCTAATAAATGGTCATACAGTTTCTACCTGACTTTTAGTGAGAAGGAATTGATTATCTCCTAAGAAAGATCATTCCCTTTTGGATATCTTTGAATATAAAAAAAAAATCTTTAAATTATCACTTGATAACTATTCTCCATCCACCCTACCTAGTTCTGGCTTCTGGGAACAAGTAGAACAATTCAAGTCCCTTCTTCCACACGACTGTTTTTCAGATGCTCAAAGGTAGTTTAGCATTTTCCTTTGAGTCTTATCTTCTCCAGGTCTAATATTCCCAAATTGTTCAATTGATCTACATAAGCATAAATTGAAGATCAAAGTTTTGTGTAATATAGGAATAATAATATAGGAAAATTCCTATAATCCCTGTAAGTCCTCAGAAAAATGATAACTTGAGTTTACTTTCAAGGTCTTAGCCATATGTGCTCTCCATGTTCCACACATACTTCTATGAAAGTCTACTTTTTTCAGTGAACATAGATATATTCATGTGAGCATTAATTCAAGATTTAATGAGGAGGAGGATGGGAAGAAGAAAAATAATATATTATTATGTCTATCTGCAATGCTACTTAATAAAAATGCCTTTGTTATGAATTATGTATGTCATCCGGCTGACTAGTAAAATTTAGCAGTATCAATAGGGGTTCATCCATTACAATTTAAAGAAGATTCTGACCTACAAAATTCTTAGAACTTTTGTTGTTCTGGCCCTTCAACAGTAATAGCAAAGTCTGGAAGAGGGGCAGAGACTTGAGGATAGGATAGTGAGTCCACATTTGAACGTCATATTGAATTTGAGATACCTTTTGAACTTTTGGTTCAAATTGTCCTAGAGACAGTAGCATAAGCCTAAATCTTAGGTAAGAGTCTTAGGTTTGAGATGTAGATCTAGGAGTAATATGTGTAGAAGTGATAATCCACTAAAGTATTAAAATATATGTATGAATGCATTTGTGTGTGTAGACATATATCTATATATCTACATATACATGCATATATGTGTGTATAATTATAGTGTTACTCCTTTGGTGACACTATATGAATACCATTATCTGGAATGAGTCAGAATTACAGGTGACTGAAAAGACAAAGGCGAGTTTAATTAACTGTAGGATGTTGCCAATGATCCCTTGCACCTCAAAAGTGTGGTTCTCCACTCCTGTGACTCCTTCTCCCATTAATGAGCACTTTCCCCAACCTCCATTTTAGGAAAAAGATCCAAGTTAGCCATTCTCCATGCTTTGGAGTGCGAATGTCCTGCCTGTCTCCACCCTTTGTCATATTTCTTTTATGGGCTGTCTTCCTTCATGAGACTCTAAGCTCCTTAAGGTAAGGATTTGTATTTTTTTTCACTTGTACTTCTATCCCCTAATTTTTATTCTCTGCACTTAATGTAGTGCCTGGCATTTTGTAAGAACTTAATAAAGGTTTGTTGACTTGACTTGTAATTAAAAACAACAACAACAACAAAAATTGTCCAAAACATCTGCAACTGGAAAAGGAAGTTAGCTGTTTATGAATTCAGTAAGAGAAAAAAATAAATGGATAGCTTGCTACATCAGACCCTAGAAACACCACAAAAGCCTTAAGAAGGCCACTAGTGCATGAGATGAACCCTCTCTGCAAGATTCCCGAAAGACAGATAAAAATTGCCAAGAATAAAAAGGTTTTTTGGTGGCAGTGGGAGTGGTCTTCTCTAATAGAGAAAATGCCCACATCAAGAAAACCACTGGTTGATCTTAGGCAGCTGGTGCCACAGTGGATAGAGCAATGGACCTGGCATTAGAGTTCAAGTTCTGCCTCTTATATATTCTAGCTCCATGACCCTAGATAAATTATTGAACCTCATCTAGAAAATGGGAATATCAGCACCAATTTCCCCAGAGTTGTGGTGAAGATCAAATAAGACAATAATCATAGTATTTAACATAGTATCTAGTTCATATTAGCACTAAAGGTTAGCTATTACAATTATTTGCAAATAACTATTATTTTGCAAAAGAAATTATAAATATATTTAAAAGATACAAACAAAACATTGCATGAAATTCTGAGACAAAAGACCACTACTAAGTCCTGTGACTAGGGAAGGCTTCATGGTGGAACAGACATTTTATCTGAACCTTAAAAGATGAATTGTATTTCAATTGACAGTGATGGAGGGAGAAAATGAGGAGGAGGGAATTTCAGGCATAGGGAATAATATGAGAAAAAGTAATCAATCAAAATGGCCCAAGACACATCTGAGGGCCATAAAGTAGTCATCTGACTAGAATATAAATTATCTGGGAAAAAATAAAAAAAATAAGTCTGGGAAGGTATTACTGAAGACTGGATGTCAGGCTTTTAATTGGGAAGTAATAGGGAGCCACCATAGAATTATCATTCATCTGCTCAACAAATATTTATTAAATGCCTATTCTATACCAGGCATTATACTAGGATGTTGGGGATACAAAAACAATAACAAAACAAGTCCCTGTCCTCCAGGAACTTATATTCTCTTGAGAAAAATACCATATACATAACTAAGTCAATTCAAAATACACATGAAGCAATTCAGGAATGGGATACTAGCAACTGGGAAGATCAAGACAGACCTTAAAGATGGCAAAGTGACTAGAATACAAGATCAGGAATCAAGAAGATCTGAATTCAAATTCTTCCTTGGACACTCATAAGTTGTGTGGCTCTGGGCAAAATATTTAGTTTTCTTTTCCTGTAAAATAGAAATAATAATGACAACACCTGCCTCCCTAGTTGTTATGCAGATCAAATAAGTTATCTTGTAAAGCACTTTGCAAACCTAAAAAAACTCTATAACCATTAGGTGTTCTTGTAAAGAATACACTTGAGTACTTGAGCTTGGTCTGGAAGGAAGCTTGGAATTTTAAGAAATGGAGGCAGAGGAGAAGTAAGTGCATTCCAGGCATGATTGAAAGTCTACAAAAGCAGAGGCAGAGACAATGCTTCAGGCAGAAAATGAGCTGGAAAGAGGCCAGCTTGGCTGAAACAAAGAGTGGATCAAGAAGAATAATGGACAATAAGACTGGAAAATTGGAGAGAGACAGAGAGTGAAGATGTTTAGAATATTTCTATTTGATACTAAAAGCAAGAAGGAGCTATTGAAGTTTTTGACCATGAGAGTGACATGGGTAGACATACACTTTAGGAAAATAATTTATGAGTATCAATTCGAAAGCTGTGCAGAAGATATAGTAGAGTGGGGAGAGGCATGGGCCAAGGAGAATAACTTGATGCTATTGCAGTAGTCTTCAGAAAGCAGTAATAAGGGTCTAAATTAACAGTGGCAATAAAAAGGAGAGATCCAATATAGGATCTGACCTCAGTTTCCATATAATTCCATTTAATTCAACAAATATTTACTAAGTGCAAGACTCTTCATAACCTCATTTGGGGTTTTCTTAGCAAAGATACTACAGTGGTTTGCCATTTTAGTCAACAGCTTTTCTCCAGCTCATTTTATAGTTGAGGAAACTGAAGAAAAGAAGGTTGTGTCACATAATCAGTGTGTGAGGTTCAAACTTGAACTCAGGAAAAAGTCTTTCTGACCCAAATCTTGGCACTCCACCTACTGCACCACTAGCTGCCCACTAAATGCCTAGTGTGTACCTGACAATATGCTAGGATCTTGGGAAAGAAAAGGGAAAAACAATTCCTGTTCTCATGGAGCTTACATTCTACTTGGAGCCAGCAAAGGGAAGAAAACTGAATTATGGATTCAGAATGGAAAAGACCCAAGAAGTCACCTAGTCCAGCTCTTTTCTTTACAAAGAGCTAAACTGACTCAGAGGAAATGCCCGGTCTGACAGCACTCGGAAAGTGGCCCGGCTCCTGGGATTGAACAGAAATCTGATTCAAAGCTCAGGCCTCTTATTACTCTGCTTTAAGTTCTCATCCATCACAGGGCCAGTGACAAAAGCCTAGATTTTTACTGCTGGAAAGGGCCTGAGAGAAGGGCTGATTAGACCAGAGAAGGTTTAAGGGGCACGAGACAGCTGTCTTCAAGTCTTTGGAGGGATATTATGGAAGAAAAATTATATCTTTTCTATTTAGTCCCAGAGGATAGAATTAGAATCAAGGCAAAAAAGTTACCAAAGCAGATTTCTGTTCAATATTTTAAAAAATCAATAAATAATCCAAAAAAACCAGCAACATTTATAATTGTCCCAAAGTGAAGTGACCCTTTTCAGAATGTTTCTTTTAGTTTAAATCAGGGATTCCCAACCTGGGGAATGTATATCCTGAAAGGATGTAATAATCTTATCAAAGGGGAATCAGATAATATTTTGTTTTTTTTAATTATGTCATCCTATTGAAATCCATTTCTTTATTTTATTTTTTTATATGAAAGTACCTGATAAATTCTAGAATTTTTCACCTTTCATGTTAAATAAAGCTTAAGTCATTTCAGGCCAGGCCAATGGATTTTGTTTGACTAGGCACATTTATATTGGATTTGGGTTTTCTTTTGCCTTACAAAACAAACAAACAATTGTGGGGTGGAAGAGAAAAGCGAGAGGACTAGGGAGGGAGTTGCCAAAAGAAGAAAAAAAAGTATAATGGAAGAATTATTTTTTAAATGAAAAAAATAGAAGGAGGTCAGAAAGATTCAAAGACAAATAGAACAGCTTTGGAAGTTACAAGCCAAGTTTATTATGTACATTAAAAAACAAGCTGTAGATAATAAGATTCATAATTTCATGTATAAAAATATAATTTTCTGTTCTACTATGTAAGTGGAAATGCTCATTTCATTTGAATTTTGACTTCAATTAATTTTAATGAAAGTGGGTTTAGCCAAGAGATTTGAGTACCAAAAATAAAAATAAAAATATCAGGAAACCCTTTACTGTTTTTAGAGTAAGAAAAGTTCTGAAGAATCAATTAGTTCAATGCCACCCTACAGATGAAGAAATCAAGGCTAAGAATAATGAAGTGGCTTGCCCAATTAAATAGTATACCCAGAATCCTCTGAATCCAGATCCAGGCCTATTGTTAACTATGTTTTGTTGTCTCTCTCTCTAATGTGCTGCTGATTATAAGAGGTCTTTCAGTGGACTTCTTCTTTTGTCCATAATATTTTGGAAGTATTTCCTTTCAGTCAGAGGGCCAGACTGAGTGCCCCCTAAAGTCCTTAGAATTAATGGTCTTTGAAACTAGGAGGAGCAAGAGACTATCGACCAGACTATAAGCATTCATTAAGTGCCTAGGATGTACCAAGAACTATACTAGGAACTTATGGTCCAAAGACATCATTAAAAAAAAAAAAACATTTACAACAACTTAGTAAATATAAGAAAACAGCATGGGTTCCAGTGTCAGGTATTGGTGCTAATAACCAGGCGGTTGAAGAAGGTAGAAGACAGTACCTGAGCTGAGCTTTGAAGGAAGATAGGGATCCTGAATCAGGAATGGAAAGGGAGGGCACTCCAGAAAAGGAGCAGATATGGGAGCTGGGATTCATATATCAGTAATTGGGAAGTCAGTTTGGCCAAAATTTGGAGCTAATAAAGGGGATAAAGTAATACTAGAAAGGTATGTAGGAGCCAGACTGTGGAAGGCTTTAATGCAAAGCCCAAAAGATTTTGTATTATTTGCTATAAGTAATGAGGTGCCAACAATGGTTTTTGAGTATGTAAGTGTGGATGTATTCAGATCTGAGTTTCAGGAATATCTATTTAGCAGGCTTCTGATAGAACCTGGTAATTAATTAGAAGTAAGAGGTAAAAAAAGAGAAAATATAAAAAATAATAGGAAGACAAGAGAATCTCTGGAACAACAGTCTGACAGAAGAATTGGGCCAAGCATCTGAGCCATGGGGGAAGGGAGAATGGGCAAGTAGGTCACTGACCTCATCCCCACCTTGACTTTAGCATCCCAACTCTGAATGTCAGACTAGCATGGCCCTCCTTCCCTGCTCTAACTGGGGTCAAACTCCTTGGTCATTCTCATGGAAGAAAAACAGCTCCTATCCATTCTTCCCTTTTTTTAAGGATTCTTCAGGGACTTGAATGGATCAACTTTAATAGGTTTATTATGCAATGATGAGCTCATGGATAAATGATTCCACCCGTCCACAATTATTCAGATGTAGGTCACAGCAAATTCTGCCTGAGTAGGAGAATCCAGACATTAATTAAGTGAGAATCAATGGCCAACCCTCCACCCAGCCTTCTGTCCCCCAACTGGGGGAAAGGGCATGTTCTGCTGAGGGTGGAGTGTGGCCAAGGCAGCACTCTGAGAACTCTGCCACAGGCCCTACCATTTGGTCCTACAAATATGCAGAGGATCATTAGAATACAAGTAACCATCAGGAGAATGAAGACTGTCATGGAAGAGGTGGGTACATGGGCACACAGTGGGAGCCAGCTGGCATAACTCCTTGTTCCAGGTATCAGGGCAACAAAGGACAGAAATTTAGAGATCCCAAAGTCATCAGCCAGTTCTCTGGGTCTGACTAGGCTATTCTTCATGTGCAAAGGGAACACTCCTTTTCCAAGAGGAGGGTTATGCTGGACAACCTCCTCTTGCACCCAAGTCACCTTGTGACTAGTTTCAGGCATCTATCTGTAAGACAACAGAGTTAGTGGAAGCAGTCCCAGGTCTACTGTCAGAGGGACCTAGGGTCATGGTACAGAAATGTAGAGGTCATTTAATCCTCTCATAGGATTCCACCTCAGTAGCTAGAAAGGGACTCCAGATGTCATCTAGCCCGAATCATTTTACAGATAAAAAGATAAAGACCAATAAAAAGCAAAGTGACATATCCAAGATCATACAAGTTCTAAATGGCAGAGCTGGATTTGCACATAGGCCTTGATTCCAAATTTAATCCTCCAAATCAAACTTCTTTCTCTTATACCATGATGCCTTAGAAGTAGAATAGTTGTAATTCATAAAAGTGTAGTTTCTTATTAATACAATAATAGTTAATATTTATGTAGCATTTATTATGTCCCAGGTACTATGCTAAATACTTTATAAATATTGTCTCATTTGATCGTCACAACCCTAGGAAATAGGTACTATTATTATTCTCATCTCACAGTTGAAGAAACTGAAATAGATAATAAGTGAGTTGCCCAGAGTCACAAAGCTAGTAAGTATCAGAGGCTACATTTGAACTCAGGCCTTCCTCAGTTCTAGCCAAGGCTCTGTCTATTGTACCACCTAGCTATCAGTTCTGTGAATGAAGGGGCTAACTTCTCCAGTATTGTTGTTTTTCATATTGTACAGGGTTGTTTGTTTAAGGAAGAAAAGATATAAATCAGACTGCCATAGTCTCAGCTTGAAAAGGTGATATTCTCAGCTCTACACTGACTGGTGGGTGCTGGCCCTTCAAAGCCCTTCTCTCGAGTCCCCCCTCTCAACTTAATTATAGCTTGCTGTGATCATGGGCTGCAGCAAGTTCATTTTCATTCCCTTTTGTTACCAATAAAAGCTCATTGTTCCCATCCCCAAACAGGCCCATCTCCCCCTGACCCAAAAGCCCGCAGGACACAAGTAAATTGCCTTCTAACCAATTCATGACCTCTCCATCTTTTCATTAAAACAAGTTGGCTCTTAGAATTTTTAGAGCCTGGGCTGCCCATGAGGCTATGAGGGAGTGAGGGTGGGGGATCGGCGACCCCATTCCTACCCTGAGCTTTCTTCTGCTTCCTCCAGCCTTTACTGGATGGCTGGTCTCAGATAAGAAGCACCAGTGCTGAGAAAAGAAGGATCTTATGCCATAGTGACAACTGGATTCTCCAGCCTTCTACTCCCCTGAACCATAGAGGATCTAACTGGATAGCATCCAGCGTATCAAAGATTTTGAACACTACAGGTTCCCAAACTTTTCCCAAACAGGAAAGCACTTAGAGCCTAACTCAGCCTTGGATTGCATTAAGAGAAGAATAGTATCCAACCCAGGGAAATGATTATTCCCCATAGTCTGTCCTGGTCAGACCACATCTGTATTGAGTTCTGAGCATTTAGAACAATGATAAACAAGAGAAAGTACCCAGATCGAGGGGTAGATAAGAGATAAAAGAGCTTGGTCTGGAGTTCTAAAAGACCTGAGTTCAAATCTAAAATCACTTACTAGCTATAGGACCTTGGTCAAGTCACTTAACCTATTTGCCTCAGTTTTTGTCATCTGTAAAATGAACTGGAGAAGGAAATGGCAAGCTGCTCCAGTATTTTTGCCAAGGAAATCCCAAATGGGGTCATGAAGAACTGGACAGGATGAAATGAATGAACAACAAAGAGAGTATCCAGAGCAGATACTAAAGATTGGACTGGATGAAATTCCATTGAAGGAAATGAGGATATTTAGTCCCAGAGAAGAGAAAATACAAGTGGACTATGATAGTTAACTTCAAGTATTTGAAAGGCTTTTATTTGAAAAAGGAAAAAAAAATCCATCCTGTTAGCAGATCTAGGAATAATGAGTGGAAGTTTGAAGGAGGCAGTTTCAAGCTGTATGTAAAGCAATATGTCCTGATCATTAGAGATGTTTACTAATTGCATATAAAGCCTCTAGAAAAAATGAGTTCTCCCTCACTGGACATCTTCAAGAAAAGGCTTGATAACTATTTGTCAGGTATGATGTAAAGTAAATATTTTTCAGATAAGAATGGGACTTGATAACCTCTGAATTCACTTAATTTGAAGATTCTATACTATAAGACAGTGAATCTTCACACACTGCCTTCATACACAAAGGGAAGATCACTAGGATTTGGCTATTGGGCTAATTTAGTTTTTGTCCCAGTTCTGGCACTCTCTATGTGACCATGGACAAGTCATTTAAATGTTTTGTGCTTTAGTTTCCCTTTGTGTCAAACAAAGAAGTCAGATTAAATGCTTTCTACTATCCATTCCAATTTTAAAGATCTATTTGTACCAGGACTGGGAAATCAGGAAGCCTGCATTCTAATATTAGCTTTCACATTAGCTACTTCAATTCCTTCTCTGGACTTTGCCATCATGACTCAACCTTTTTTCTCTATCCCTGTGGGACTCTTCTCCTATTGGTGAATTCTTCTAGAAACATCCATTATGGAGAAGGGTCCAGACCAAATCTTGCCTCTTTTTTAGGACTTTGACAACTCATCTCCATCAGTACCCCTTTTTTCAATTCCCCTGTGTCTTCCTTCATTGTATATAATCTCTTTGAAGACATGGGCTATATATATTTTGCTTGTTTTTATATCTCCACTATTTATTACAGTGACTGATATCTTTAAGGGCTTAATAAAGGCTTGTTGGCTAATTACCTGCTTGACTTTAGGCAAATTATTGTCTCTACTTCCTTAGTTCTGAAATTAATAGAAAGTTGGTCTAGATGAAGTCTAGAGTACTCTCTAGCTCTGAGACTACTCTAAGAGACAATAGAGTGATGTAGCATAGATTAATAAGAAAGATCATTCTGGACTGACAAGTTTTCATAGAAAACATGAGGCCAGAATTAGTTCTTTAAGATGAACATGATTCTTTTTTGTTAGAGGAAAGAACTGGAAACAAAGAAGGCACTGTGCTAAGACTGCGCTAAGAAGAAAGAAAGGAAGGCACGGTAAAAGACTGTTCCTGGTCTCAAGGAACTCACAATCTAATAAAGGAGACAACATAAAAACAACCATTGGTAAATATAAGTGTGTGTGTGTGTGTGTGTGTGTGTGTAGAAAGAGAGAGGAGGAGAGGGAAGGGAAAGGGAAGAGAGAGGAGAAAAAACCAACAGAATCAGAAATAAATAACAGGGAAGACACTAGGATTAAGGGGGATTGGGAAAAGCTTTCTGTAGAAGTGGTGCAAGGCAAAAGATTGAGCAAATGATAGTATTTATATACAATGGGATAAGAAATGACAAAAGGGAAGTATTCTGAGAAATCTAGAAGATTTGTGTAAACTAATGAGTAAAGTGAACAGAAACAGAAAAACAATTTCTATAATGGCTAGTTTATTGAAAAAGAAAAAGACTGAAAGACTCCATTGGATGCAATACCCAGTCATGATTCCAGAAGACTGATGATGAAGCGCCCTCCTTCTGGCAGAGAAATGATGGACTAGAAATGCAGAAGGAGGCATACATTTTCAGAAACAATCATATATCATTTGTTTCTTCTCTGTACTCATTTGTCATAAGAGAGGGCTTTTGTGAGAGTGAGGGAAGAAAAGAGGAAGGTAGTAATGCCAACAAAGAAAGAACATCAATGAAATGCTAAAAATACACAGAGGAGAACAGAAGGAAATTCAAAAAGGACCCAGAAAAGCAGAGCAGAATTGCAACTTACAAGTTATTATCTATTCATCTATCTATTTATTTATCTACCTACCTACTTACCACCTACCTATATATCTATCTATCTATTTACATGTCTATCTACCTATTTGTCTATCTGAGTCTGTCTTATCTACTAATATCTACTTATCCATTTATTCATATATCTACCTAGGTATATGTGTACGCATGTATCTATCTGCTTAATTACTTCTCTTTATATATTTTAAAAATAAGTTGTATAAAATACTAGAGATCCATGATGTCACATACAACTCTTTTTCTGTTCTTCATATAAGAAATGTTTGTGTTTATTGACATCTGCCAAGAGTGTAATAATAAAAAAGAAAGTGCATATGGTTTGCAAAGGCAAAAGATAAAATACTCACAGAGTGAGTGTTTATAGAAGAATGCTCAGCTTGCACATGCCCTAATTTCTCCTATTCTGTCTTGCTTGACACTTAAGGATTAGGTAACAATTCTCTAGGGTAAATATTCCAAGACACATCCAACATTCCCAGGAGGTCACTGAGGGAATCCCTGAACTTTGTAGCTCAGATACATCTTTGGGTCCTTCAAAGGAAATAACAGATGGGAGTGGGGGTGGGGAAGCACCATACAAATGAAAGGAATGATGATAATAACTGAACAGGACCAAATTACAAAATGATGGTGATGGTGTAGTTGCCTGGCTCATCCACTGGGTGGAAGCATTTATGTGAAAGCAGGTTGGGACCAGGGTGCCTTGAAAGGGGCAAACTTGGCTTCCATTTCTGTTTGAACCACAAAGTTGACTCCTCTGCTACAATCATTTAAAAAGTCCAGCTCTTTCAAGGAGAACTCTACTGTTTGGGGACTGAGGTGAAAAGAGGGTATCATACTTCATTATTAAATGAGTCAATAAAACTCATATTTCAGTATTTCAGAAAGTATTTCCATTCAGTAAGGCAGAGTGACAAGAAGAAAATAGGCATACCAATTTAGGGAGTAAAACCCTTTAAACATGGAATCAGGAAATCTAGGTTCTAAACTTGGCTCTCCCACTGTGACCTAGTATAAACTTGTTCTTTCAATTTGAACAAGTCAGTTCATCTCAGAATCACAGAATCGCAGAACTGGGCACTGTGCCCCAATATACCCAACAAGTGACAGCCCAGCTTTTTCTGGGAAGTCCTGAAACCTGCCTAGACATCCCATTCCACATTTTTCCTTAATTGTTAGAAAGAATTTTTTAGAGTCCAAATTTGTCTTTCTGTAATCATTACATTTTGCTTCTTTCTGCCTATGTCTTTTTGTTCTGTCAGACAGCCTAGCATTAATTACTGGACTCTGTGCTAAGTGCCTTGGATACAAAGAAAATAAAAGTCCTGGCTTTCAAGAAGGTCACAATCTAATGGGGGAGACAACATGCAAGCAACTACATAAAAACAAACAATATTCATGATAAACTGGGGGTAACATCAGAGGAAAGACACTCACATTGAGGAGGAAAATTTTCATTTAGAGAGTAGGACTTTAGCTGAGACTTGAAGAAAGTCAGGGGAGTTGGGAGTTGGAAGTGAGGATGGAGAACATTTCTGAAATAGAGGACAGCCAGGTAATGTGGTCAGAGTCAGAAGAGTGGCTAAATTCTCTCTTCCTTCAACTAATCTTTCTTTGGCACCGTTCAATTCTCTCATCACCCTGATTGCCCTCCTCTGAATGAACTTTGTTTTATCGACTTATGTCCTAAAATATAGCATTTACAGCTGAATATAATAATATTCCATATATGCTCAGACCTGAGTAGATTACAGTGGGGCTCTTGAATTATATATTTTTTATATAATTCCTCTATTAATTCAGCTTGACAATAGAATTAACTTTTTTTGGTTGCTGAGTCACTTTGTCTGATCATATTAAACTTTCAGTTCATTAAAATTTCCAGATTTTTTCACAAGTTTTATTGTATAACTATATCTTTTTTATCCTGAACTACTTCAGTTGATTTCTTAGACCCTATGTCAAACCTTACATTTATTTTTTAAATAGTAGCTTTTAATCTTCAAAATATATTTAAAGATGGTCTTCAACATTCACCCTTGCAAGATCTCATATTCCAAGTTTTTCTTCCTCCCTTCCCCAACCCCATATCCCCTAGAAAGCAAGCAATCCAATATATGTTAAATATGTACAATTCTTTTATGCATATTTCCACATTTATCTTGCTGCACAAGAAAAATCAGATCAAAAAGAAAACAATGAGAAAAATAAAAAAACAAGCAAACAACAACTAAAAAGGTGAAAATACTACGTTATGATCCACATTCAGTTCTCTTTCTGGTTGCAGATGGCTCTCTCTATCATAAGTCTATTGAAATTGACCTGAATCACGTCATTGTTGAAAAGAGCCACATCCACCAAACTTTACATTTATGTTCATCAAACTTCATCTTTTTAGATTTATCCAATCATTATAGCAAGTTGAGAGCTTCTTGGAACTCACTTCTGTCAACAGTCATACTCAATATCCTTCCCAGCTATTTTATCATATCAATTTGTTCACCAGTAAATTAATGCACTTGGACCAGATGACTTTTAAGGAACTTTCCAGCTCTAAATTTCTTTGATAACAAGAAGTAAGAAAAAAGTTAAAATAATTCTGCTTTTGTCCTTGTTCTTTTGTGCTAATCTTTGGCATGCCCTGATGGCCAAGAATAGCAATGAAACAGAAGCAAGGAGGCAAAGGATATATTGATGAAATAAGTTGGAAGGTTTGGCTATTTGATATGGTGTGCAGTTCCCCTCTTCTCATAAGTCTCCATAGGATAGAAAGATCTCAGTTTCTTAAAGCATATTTTCTGCATTGGTTTTATCAAAAGGATTCTTTCAGAGAGCATGTATCATCTTCCCATGACCTTCCAACATCTAGGATGCTGAAATCACAGAACTCTAATCCAAGAGATACCATTGAATTCTAGTACAATTAACACCTTCCTAGCCCCAGTCACTGACCCTCTTACTCTCATTTCCAAAGTTCTCCTAAGGGAAGAAGAGTTTTACCCTCTGAATGTGTCCAGAGAAAGAAGTCTTTTCTTCTTAGGTTGACCAGGTGGAACACAGTCAGGGAGGTCAGGCTCCCGTGCCTGAAAAAAAAAAAGGAAGAAGCATAAAAATGGCAAGTATTATTCCTTTCAATCACAAAGAATTAGAGTTGAAGGGAAATAAAGCAGCTGATTCAAAGGATCATAAGATCTTAGACTTCAAGCTGGTAAGGATGGGCTAGCATTTTAAACCGAGGTGTTCTTGTCTGCAACTCTAACAGATTGCTTAACAGGGTAAGAAGAATCTTGACTCCCATCCTAATGATTTTTATAACCTTTTGGCTGTACTTATTTTGAGGGTACTTTAAAGATGTCTCCATTCTATATATGGACAAATAAAGGCCCAATGCATGACAAAGTGATTAACATCAAGGATACGCTAAAAATAGACTTCCTGAGACTTTGTGAGTCTATACCATATACTGACAAGGTAGATTTTCCTATGGTATAAGGCTATTTGAAAATAACTTACAAAAATGAAGTTCAAAAACCCTTTCAATAAAACGAATAAGCCTACATCAATATATTTAAGATCACTATTCATATCCATTGGGAAAGAAAATTCTGCCATTAGTATAGAGAAAAAATTTCCTAGTCCTCCCTTTAATTCAGAAGAGAATTGTAAAGACAAATTTCTGTCAGTGATCAAAGAATCAGCAATATCAGTCTCAGTTAGAAGAGACTCATCTGCCATAAGCAGAGAAGAAATATGGATACATGTAGACCAAGGAAGAAGAACTCAAAACTAGAAGGCCATAAAAGATGTGGAGAAAATGAAAAATATCAGCATTAAACTACATGATTTCTAAGGTGCCTTTGTTTTACTTGACTGGAGATGGTTGTCTTTCTTTTGTTTCAGTAAAGAGGTACGAAGAAGAAAAAAAAACAATTTTTAAAATAAAATTTCATTTCAAAATATTTAGATGATATTTGTAGTTGACAGATCCATAAAACAATATTTAGGGAAGTAAAGGACTTTGGTCATAGTCCCCTGTCTCTTGAGAATGACAACATTGAAGATTCACTAGAATTCCCCCAAATTATTCCCTAGTGCCCCTGGTGCAGGTAGATGCTGGATCAGGAAAGAGCAGTGCAATGGTTGGTTTGATGGTGCTTTGTTTTGATCTTTATCTCTTACCTCTCTCGTGTAGGTTGTCTCTCCCATGAGCTTACTTATGTAAAAATATCAACAAAGTTTCTCCCACATGCCCCAAATGTTTAGATCTGAGAGAGAACTTAAAAGCCATTTAGTCTGACCACCTCATTTTATAAATGATGAATAGAAACCAAGAGTAGTTGTCACATAAGGCTGGGATACTAAACTGAGGCTCTGTCACTCTAAATTGAGCATATTTTCCACTATAGCATATTGTCCTTAGAGATAATGATACAAATGCTGAAGCAACACTGGAATTCAGAAAGTGAAAGAAACAGATAGAGAGAAGGTGACAGAGAGATACAGAGAAGGAGGAAGGGAGAGTTAGAGACATAATAGAAAGGGGAGATAGAAAGTCAGAGAAAAATAGAGGGAAAAACACACAAAAAGGGGAAACTTTCCATGCCAAGGTGATGGAGTGAGGAAGGAAGTCCCTCAAACTCCCCTCTAGAAAACTGCCTCAGAATTGGTCTTAGAGAAGGGAAGCCAAATTCCAGAGCTCATAGATCAAGGAGGAAGTATTGCGCTCAACTAAAAAACAAACAAAAAATCCAATTCAAATATTGTGGAGCTATTATCAGGATTATACACAGTTTGGCAGCTTCCACATCAAAGAATCAGAGGGCTTGGAGTATTATCTCCTGGAAGGCAAAGGAGTTAGAATTACAACTAAGAATCACCTACTCAGCAAAATGGAATATATTTTTCTTCAAGAAAAAAAATTTAATAAAATAGGGGACTTTTAAGCAACTCTAATTAAAATATCAGGGCTTAATAAAAAAAAATTGACCACCAAATGTAGGAGTCAAGGGAAACATAAAAAGGAGAGGTGTGGAAAATGGAGGGAAAGGAGAGGAGAGGAGAGATAAGAAATTCAATAAGATTAAAGAGTTTATATTTTTATATGACAAAATAATATTTGTAACTATTAACTTTATTATTATAAGAGCAATTAAAAGGAGTATATGTAGAAAGAGGGTTGATACCCCCCAAAATAAAATAAATCAGATTAATAATAATACAAGTTATTCCCCAGTGGATAAATGGCCAAAGGATATGAGCGGAAAGTTTTAGACAAAGAAATTAAAATTATGAATAGTCATATAAAAAATCCTCTAAATCACTATTGATCAGACAAATGTAAATTAAAACAACCCTGAGGTACCACTTCACACCTAGCCGAGTGTCTAATGTGACAAAATGGAAAATATTATCTTAGAAGATGTGAAAAAACTGAGACACTAACACACTGCTGATGGAATTGTGAACTGATCCAACCATTCTAGAAAGCCATTTGAAACTATGCCCAAAGGGCTATAAAACTGTGCAATACTTTTGATGCAGCAATATCACTGCTAGGTTTGTATCCCAAAGACATTCAAAAAATGGGAAAGGACCCATTTGTGCAAAATATTTATAGCAACTCTTTTTGTGGTAGTTAAGAACTGGAAGTTAAAGGGATGCCCATCATTTGGGGGAGTGTTAAGCTAGTTGTGTTATGATTATGACGGAACTATATTGTGTTATAAGAAATGATGAAAGGATGATTACAGAAAAACTTGGGAAGACTTACAAGACCTGATGCATAGTGAAGTGAACAAAACCAAGAGAACTTTGGACACAATCACAGCAATATTATTTCATAGAGAACCATGAATAACAACTATTCTCAGCAATACAATGATCCAAGACAACCCCAAAGGACTAATGAAGCATATTATTCACCCTACCTTCAGAGAAAGAACTGATATTGATTGAATACAGATTGAAGCATATTATTTTTCACTTCCTTTTATTTTTTTATTTTATTCATCTTATAGAATATGACTAATATGGAAATGTTTTACATAATTGTATATGTATAATCTATATCTGATTACTTACTGTCTTGAGGAAGAGTCAGAGAACTAGGGAGGGATAGAATTTGAAATTTTTATTTAAATAAAAATGTTTAAAAAATTAAAAGGGAGGGAAACAGAGATATTAGAAATGGAGAGGGAAGGAGACAAAAGAGCAATAGAGGCAAAACGAGAAGGATAGAGAGCTAGAGATGCAATAGGGAGGGGAGACAGATAAAAGTACAGTAGAGAAGAAGAAACACAGAAAGAGAGGGAAGCAGAGAGAGATGGATAAAGGGATGAGAAAGAAAGAAAGAAAGAAAGGAGAGAGAGAGAGAGAGAGAGAGAGAGATCAATAGAACTTGCAAATAAGCTGTTAAAACTTTCTCTACAAAGAGATCTCTGAAACAGGAGTTGTGCTTTCCCCCAAAAAACCTGCCAATTGTATTAAATAAATCCTTCCTTGCTGGACATAGAAAACCAAATCTTATTAAGTAGTGGAGGCAACATATCAGGATGAAGGGAGTCAAGAGAAACAGAGGGGTCCAGAGGTAATTCTGAAAATGGACTACTCTGCCTATTAGATAGTGTGTCCTTACTCTCTAACTCTCAGAGTTCAAGTCCATTAATAAAACTGCCCCTGTCATGTGCAATCTGCCCTCCCATCCCTCTGCATGAGGGAAGTTGACATGTTAATGTTTGCATGCTGGTCAGGCGGAGTAAAACCTTCATTAGATTTTAGAAAGCTCTTCTCCCTGGCCAGGCCTGTGGTCTGGCTTCGATTGAATTACCAAGCTAAACAGAACAGGAAGGAACTGCTCCCCTAATTCTGTTTGATGGCTCTCTTTATCATTTTCAGTTGCCAGACTGAACATAGCTGGTCTCCCCTGCCTTAAGAAGGGGTCACAAGTTGGTACTTTCTGGCTCCAGAGGAAGTCACTGTCTGTACAGAATGGTGATCAGCACTGAGACCCAGCTGAGGCTTCTGGCATCCTCTTGTTCCAAAGGAAACCTTTTGTAGCTGGTGTTTGGAGAGTAAGGAGAGTACAGAGACAAGTGTTGAGTTTAGAACCCAGGAGCAGGGGATTTGGGGGAAGTGACCTAAATCACTGCAGAACTGTCAGAGGGTATTGTATTGGCTATAATTTGGCTAATTGAATGACAGCTTATTTTCATAAAATAAAGTTTAAGTTCCCTTTGATCTTCACAAACCTCAAGCCAGGAAAGGCAGCCTGGTGCAGTAGAAAGAATGGCTGATTTTAGAATTAGAGCAACTGAGTTCAAGTATGCACTTTGCCATTGAGATCAAGTGCAGGTAATTTAATCTTCCATGGCTCAATTTTCCCCATCTGTAAAATAAAGATCTCTGAGATCCCTTCTAGGCTAAGATCAAGGCTATAATCTTATGGAGGTCAGCCTGTATTCCCTTTAAAATCTAGCTCTCAATTTGATTATCCTACATTTGAGTTTGAAGGAACAGGAGCTGATAGGGTAGAATGGAAAAACATTATCTTAAAGTAACTGAACTTTAATCTCAGCTCTGCCATGAAATTTATACAAATCATTCAGAGGCCTCAGTTTCCTCATCTGTAAAATGGAGATGATAACAAAGATGTACCTTAAAGGATTATTGTGAAGTAAACTGTCAGAAGGATGGTGCAGTGGATAGAGCATCCAGTTCAAATCAGGGAGATTTATCTTCCTTAGCTCATATTTGCTTTATACACTAGATATGTGACCCTGGCCAAGTCATTTAATCTTGTTTGTTTCAGTTTCCTCATCTGTAAAATGAGATGAAGAAGATACCAAAGTACTCCAGCATCTTTGCCAAGAAAGTCCCAAAAGGGGTCACAAAAAGCCAGACACAATTGAACCACAGCAAACTCTGGGAAAATCACAAAGCTTGCTTAGATGAATGTGACCTACTATCACTAAGGAAGTGGGAGACAGGGCTTGGGCCAAGGTGGAGGATGCATGAGAAAAAGAGATCCAAGGTCAGTTCACTAGGAGATGGGGTTTTTATTTGGGGCCTTTCTCTCTAATTCTCAGGGATTAAGGGCTCCTCGTCTGGATAATTGTCTTGTGTTTAATTAGGGTTATTGAAAGCTCTTTTCCTAATTTACTTTAAGATCCTCAAATGACTGCTTAGAAAAGATGGCCCCCGGAAAGAGCTCTTTGGGGGTCGATTTCTGGAACTAATTACAGGCCTAGAGCTTTCTCTCTTTGATTCAGTTTCCAATCCTTTGCTTTTTCTTTGCCTGCCTGTTTTTCCTCCCAGGTTCTTTTTCTTCAGTCCTTGAGCTAATTTGGGGGAAGTCACAAGTCAAAAACAGAGAGAGTCACAGTGACATGTACTTCAGTCTAACCTATTAAAGCCCTAATCAGCCTATAAATTTATTTTACAGCAAGCTGGGAGTATTTAGGCTGGGAGCTGAGGTGAATTTGAAAAGCTAATAAGAAAAAGGAAACATATAAAAGGCCTTCAAATTCCCAAAGATCCTATTGTTGTTAACTAGGGAAGTATTAACTTTATGGGTTGTTTTGTTTAAAAGATAAAAAAGACCCCCATCCCCAAAATACAACACAAGAACACAAGAACTTGGCAGGGGAGGGAGAGAGTCATAGAAGGGAAAGGGGTACAAGCTTGCTTTGTTCTTTACTAATTAAATTGTTCAAGTTGGGAAGAGAACTTTTCTTTGGGATAGGGTGGGCTAGGAGAATAGCTATGACCTTGTATTATTGCACAAGATTTGTGATTTCTCAAGGCATTAATTTATCTTTCCATGTGGGAACTGAAAAGACAACTCCTGTATTACCCATAGTATACCAGTATCACAGAACGGGGATTGGGGGAATGGAATGAGGGGAGGGGAGTGCAGTGTGATGTAGTGTGAAGAACACTCACTCTAGAGTGAGAGAAGCCAGGGTTCAAATCTTGCCTTGGGAGAAATGCCATTTAAAATAACTATTGACAGTATAAAATATTTGGGAGTCTATCTGCCAAGACAAAGCCAAGAATTATATGAACACAATTATAAAACACATTTCACACAAATAAAATTAGATCTAAACAACTGGAAGAATATTAATTGTCCATGGATAGGATGAGCTAATATAATAAAAATGACACTTCTATCTAAATTAATCTACTAACAAAATTCATCTGAAAGAACAAAAGGTCAAGAATATCAAGGGAATTAATGGGGGGAAAAGCATGCAAAGGAAGGTGGCTTACCCATACCTGACCTAAAAGTATATTATAAAGTGGTGGTCCTCAAAACCATTTGGTACTGGCTAAGAAATAAAGTAGTGGATCAGTGGAATTGGTTAGGTGCACAAGATACAATAATCAATTACTATAATAATCATGTATTTAATAAACCAAAAGACTGCAGCTTCCATGATTAAAAACTCACTATTGACTAAAATTGCTGGGAAATTGGAAAATAATATGGCAGAAACTAGGTACTGGTCAACATTTAACTCCCTATATCAAGATAAGGTTGAAATAGGTTCATGATTTTAATATAAAGGATGATACTATAAGCAAATGAGTAGAGCAAAGTATAGTCTACCTGTTAGATCTGTGGAGAAGGGAGGAATTTGTGGCCAAAGAAGAACTAGAGAACATTAGGAAATGCAAAATCAATAATTCAGATTATATTAAAGTTTTTGCACAAATAAAACCAATGAAGTCAAAATGAAAAGGAAAGTAGAAATCTGGGAAACAATTATTATAGCCTATATTTCTAATAAAGGCCTCATGTCTAAATAAATAGAGGTTGAGTCAAATTTATTTAAAAAAATACAGATCATTCCCCAATTGATAAATAGTCAAAGGATATGAACAGACAATTTTCAGATGAAGAAAGGTCATCTATGGTCATATGACAAAATGCTCTTAATCACTATTCATTAGAAAAATACAAGTTAAAACAATTCTGAGGTACAACTCTACACCTTTCAGACTGGCTAAGATGACAAGAAAAAAATACTGAAAAATGTTGAAGATGATATGGGAAAACTGGGACACTAATGCATTATTGGTGGAGTTGTTAGTTGTTGTGAACTGACCTAACCATTCTGGAGAGCAATTGGGAACAACGCCCAAAAGGTTATAAAACTGTGCATGCCTTTTGATCCAGCAGTATCATGACTGGGTCTGTATCTCAAAGAGATCATAAAAAAGGAAAAATGATACAAGTGTTTAAAAAAATATATGTGTAGCAGCCCTTTTTGTAGCAGGAAGGAACTAGAAATTGAGTGGATGCCCAACTGGGGAATGGCTAAATAAGTTATGGTATATGAATGTAATGAAATATTATTGTTCTATAATAAATGATGAGCAGGCTGATTTCAGAAAAGCCTGGAAAGACTTATATGAACTGATGCTGAGTGGAGTGAGCAGAACCAAGAGAACATTATACACAGTAACAAGATTATATGATCATCAACTGATAAAAGTGACTCTTCTCAACTAATTCAAGGCAGTTCCAATTAACTTGAGATAGAAAATATCATCTGCATCCAGAAAGAAAACTATGAAGATTGAATATGGATTTAAGCATAGTCTTTTCACCTTTTGTTTGGTTTGTTTTTTGTGTGTTTTTTTTCTTTTTGGTTTGATTTTTCTTTATAACATGACAAATATAGAAATATGTTTAAAAGATTATATGTCTTTAACCTATGTCAGATTACTTGCTGTTCGGAAGATTAGAGAAGTAGGGGCGAGAGAAAGAGGAAAATTTGTAATACAAAGTCTTACAAACCGAATATTGAAAACCATCTTTACACATATTTGGCAAAATAAAGTACAATTAAAAATTTTAATAAAAGCTTGCCTTGGATGCCTATTTCTAGGATCTTGAACAAATCACTTAATTTCTTTGTCATCTATAAAATTTGAATTGTAGGTACCTCATCCTTCAGATTTATAATCCTATGAACTCAGAAACCATTCAACCCTTACCTAAAAAATAATCACTATTATAAATTATCCAGCTAAATGGTCATCTAATCTCAATTTGAAGATGTGACAAATGAATATTTCTTATATTTAGTAATTATTATATTAGGGATAAGTTTTCCCCTTTTCTATTTTCTCATCTAGAAATCAACCAGCATGAGAACTTTCTTGAAGATTTACCCAGGCCAAGATCTAATCAAGTTTAGGCTACTGGTTATATCCCTGTTCATAATGTTTTCTCAGGTCTAGGGAGGTGTAGATTTTCTTTAATATCAAGACAGGTGATACGAAAATTGATGTCTCTTTGACCAAGTCATGCACCCTAAGATAGCTTACCTACCTCCCATTTTATTAATCAATCAGATGTGATTAGGCATCCCTCAGGAATATTTTTTTCAAAGGGCATATAAACTGTGACCCCACTGCCATTAAGGGTCTTTTGGTCTAAGAGAGGCAGCCAAATGACCATCCTTTTATTAGTAATCTTCTGGCCTTATTAATAAAATTATTAAATTACCTAGAAACTATGTCTCTTAAACCTTTTTAAATGTCACAAAGACCTTCAGTGACAGAGAATCCATTACTTCCAGAGACAAACCAATATACTTTTAGATAATTCTAATTAAGGGGAGATTTTTTTTCTGATGTCCAAACCAAATAGCCTTCTTTGCAACATCTACCTACTCATTTTTCCTGGCTCTGCTCTCCAGGAGGATACACATGACTCTAATCCATCTTTCAGATGACAAACTTTCCAGCTATGCTGTCTTATATGAATCTTCTCTACTCCAGGTTCAACAGTTGCAATTTCTTCAGTCCATAAGACATGGATGCCAAGTCCTTCACCATCCTTGTTGGTTTTTGGGGGGATGGGCTCCTTATCAATGTCCTTCCTAGAATGCTGGGTTTACAATGGAATAACCATATTTCAGAAGTATTCTGGCAAAGGGAAAGTTCAATAAAACTGTTCCCACCCCACACTGCCCCTCCAATTCCTAGACAATATGCCCAACACTGTGATCTTTCCATGCTTTCCTATGGATCAATATAGACCTTTATGTTCCATTCCAAAGGTGGTAAGTGGAAGTCATGGAGGGAATGGTGGTATATTACATACTTTTGCAGTACCAATCAATTAAGGCAGCAGAGTAGGATAAAAAGAATTGAGTTCAAATCTTGCTTTACTAGCACTTTGCCTCTGAGGTTCAGTTTCCTCATCTGTAAAATGGGAATAATAACAGTTACAAAACCTATCTCACAGGGGCATTATGAGGCTCAAATTAGATAATGGGTTTGTAATCATTTTGCTTTGTAGCTATAAAGTTATGATGATCACTCACACTTAAAAAAAGTCAGAGCAACTTGTATATAATGTCTCGTGATTCAAACAACTGTAGGATGGGGTTATTGTTATCCTCATTTTACAAGAGAAGAAAATGAGACTCAGAAAGCTAGTAAGTGACTAAGAAAGAATTCAAATTCATATCTTCTTGACTCTACCCTCTTATGTTACATTATCTATAATGCATAATATTATTGTTGTTGCTATTAGTAATGGTGATGATGGCTAATGTTTAAGTAGTGCTTACTGTGTGCTAAGTGCTTTGTAATTATTCTCATTGTGTCTTCATAATAACCCTGGGAGTTAGGTGCTACTATTATCCCCATTTTACAGAAAAGAAAACTGAAGCAGACAGAAGTTAAGAAACGCCATGGGCAATTCCAAAGGACTTGAGATAGAAAATGTCTCTGCATACAGAGAAAGAACTATGGAGACTGAATGTGGAGCAAAGGAAAGAATTTTTACTCTTTTTTGTTTATTTTTTTCTTTATTGTGTTTTTTTTCCCTTTCGGTCTGATTTTTCTCAAACAACATGATAAATATAGAAATATATTTAAAAGAATGCACATATTTAATCTATATCAGATTGCTTGATATCTTGGGAAAGAGGAAAGGAAGGGAGGAAAATAGAAAAATTTGGAAAACAAAGTCTTATAAAACTGAATATTGAAAACTATATATGTATTTGGAAAAATAAAACACTATGGAAATTTTTTTTTAAAAAAGAATTGCCTTGGAGAACAAAGCTAGTAAAGAGTCTGAAGGCACATTTGAACTCAAGTCTTCTTGATTCCAGGCTCAGTTTTCAAAAAAAATTTTGTTTGCTTTTTCTTTCTTGGGCACTCTTCTTTTTATTCGGATTTTTCTTTCAGAACATGACTAGTATGGAATATGATTAAAATGATTATATATGTATAACCTATATCCGATTGCTTGCTGTCTTGGGGAAGGAGGAAGTAAAAGAGGAATGGAAAAAATTGGAACTCAAAAATCATACAAAAATGAATCTTCACATGTAATTGGAAAATAAAATACTATTGAGAAAATGAAATGAAGTTCAGGGGAAAAATAAAAATGATATTTAAAAACCCATGTACTAGAGTGAAGCAGAGAATAAGAGTGTTTGATTGGGCTATGAAGAACAACCAATAGCAGAAGTGTACCCTCAAAGGATGGGCAGGTAGGATGTGAAGAGATGGCAAGGAGGAGGTCCTTTCATATTATCAACCAAAGCTACCAGAGAGGATATTCTCTCTGACAGTAGAAACTGACTGGCCAAGGTAAGTAATTGGTGGAGAGGGGTACTATTCCCCAAGTGCTGTATCATAATCACAGAATATAAGGAAACCCATCATTCTGGCCCACAGAAAAACTTTACTTAATCTTACTATCACAATATTGAAAACCTCAGAAAGATCTTCCAAGACCATTTTTCCTTCTATATTCCAGAAGAAACAGATTCTGTGGCCTCTTATGAAGCCTCCAGTCAATTCTCCCATATTGGCTTAATTCTCCATCTTCCCTGAAAATGAAAGGGTGGGAGGGGGAAGAAATTCCCAGAATCCTTAGAAGAGCAGACTAGGCCGACCAAGATGCTTGCTATCTGCTCATAGTTGATTAGTTCATTGTCCTTGCTAGCAGAGAGCATTTCACAGTGTTTAAAGAGGCACCCCCTCTGCTGGGTTATTTATTATAGAAGCTAATGTATTGAAGTTGGAAGGCCAAGGAACAAAGCAGCCATATATTAAGGGAGGGGAAGCGATGGGAATAGGGTCTGTTCCTTCATTTGTCCTGGGCTAGTCTGAGGTTGATCCATTTTGGCTTAATTGGGCTATTCCCTTAATTAAAAAACCTTGCCAAAAAAAGGTTTCCAGCAAAGTGCTGCAATTTCAGGGATGCTGGATCTAAGTCAGGATGGAGACAAGGCTTACTTAGTCTAATCAAAAGAGGAAAATGCCATAATCGGGCATCCTATTAGCTCAGCTATAGCCCACCCTTTTTCCCCCACCCTCTTTCTCCTATAGAATGCTTCTGAAGACATTTCTCTTGGCAGCCCAATCCCAAGGCTCAATTTCATTTGTCCCTTCCTCATTAATGATTGGTGGGATTCATTTGGCAAGTCTGGTCAATTGTAGTTAATCACTGTCAGCAGTAGCATTTTTTGTGGTTATCATTGCTGACAAAGACGGAGCTCAAGGGCTGCAAGTCTCACTGGAGGGCAGGCACACTGAGATGACCTCCCCACAATCAACCTGCTCCCCTCCTGATCCATTTCTTGGTCAGGCTGAACCAATGCCTTAAGGTCAACTGTGCTCCCAGCTCTGCAGAGAGCTTACCTGCTAGGCAAGTCCAAGCCTACATAGCAGGGGCAGATTGACATTAAGCAAACAGAACTCTGAACAAACCTTAATGGAGGTTGTATGCAAAAATAAAAGGCAGATTCTTATGCATTTTGACATTCATGTGAGCAACATAAAGAAGCAACAAGGTGTAATTGAGTCAAGACATGGATTCAAGTCCTGCTTTGGCAAGAAAATCTCAAATGGGGTCACAAAGAGTTAGACATAACTGAAATGACTGAATGACAATATTGTTACTAAAGACTACTTTTCCCTTTTAAAGGAATGCTTGAGAGCCTCCCTAAGTAATAGACTACTAATAAATAGGAACTTTTCCTTGTTGTCTACCTGGAATTTTTCCCCCAATCTACGTAAGCCTCCTAGGTCAGAAATTAAAACAGTTGCTTATGTGAACCTTGGATATCAATAGCATCCAGATAAGAATAAAGCCCAGTTCAAAGAATCATTCCAAGACAAATGGGATTTAGTGACTTTCCCAGAGTCTTCTGTCTTCCTCCCTCTCTCCCTCCCTCCCTCCCTTCCTTCCTTCTTTCTCTCCCTCCTTCCTTTCTTTCTTTCTTTCTATCTGAGTTCAAATTTGAATTGGCCTCTATGTACTGCATCGGACTTCTTACACTGGAAGTACTTTCCACTTCTATGGCTCCTTCTAATTAACTGGTTCTGTCCAGAACTTTCATTTTAAGGAAAATGCTCAAACCAGTTATATTTTTATTCCTCAGCAGATTCCCCTCCTCACTTTTCTGACTTTCTCTATGATACTCCTAAATGAGTATCTTCCCCTCTCTTTCTTTAGAATCCTTTTATATGTTATCTTGTTGGAATATAAGCTACTTGAGGGCAACTACTATCTTTCTTTCTGCTTGTATTTGGATTCCCAGTGCTTGGCACAGAGTACATGATACATAGTAAGCACTCAATAAGTGCTTGTTGACCTGATAGTCAACCAAGGATTCTTAAAGGTATTACCTTAATCAATAAGCCAGTGATTTCATAAATCGGGAGAATCACTTCCTTCTCTACACCTCAGATAGGTGTGCCATGCAGGGACATAGTATGAAGTGTTTTTTTAGAAATATGACTAATGTGTGAGATCTTAGGGACTTTGAAAGTCTTCTGAATCCTAAATGAAGAGGGAGAAGAAGAAAAGAAAGAGCAAGATAAAGAAGAGAAGGAAGAGAGATGTAAGAGTCAAAAATGTGAAAGGAAGAGGAAGAAGAGATAGCAAAATTTGAAAAACTGGAAAGAGAAAATGATTATATTGGAGAATAAGAATTTATTGATTTATTGAGAATTCATTGTAATTTCCAAGTCATTTAGATAGAGTCATTTAGGAGTTGCTGTCATACAGTCAGATTAGAGCTACAGAATTCTTCCTCATGAGTCTTTTTGAGTGATATAGCGCAAAGGCTTTGAAACAACAAAATGAAAAGAAAATCTCTTTGAGGATTATAATGACAGCATCTTGAGGAAAAATTTCCTTCATACTTCTAGTCAAAGACTCAGGAGACATGATTCAGTGCTTGGCTTATAGGAGGTATTTAATAAATACTTGATGGTTGATTAATTGATAATCTCAGCTTTTCCTTTGATTTGACTCTCGATTTTCAGCATGGACTTGACCTCTCTGATCCTAGTTTCCCCTTCTATGGTCTGCCTACCAATAAAGGTCACTAGAGATATGAGAGAGAAGTAGAATAATAAGAGATTTCAGAATTTTTTGAAGAATGGTACAGTGTGAGTTCATTGGTCCATGATCACGTACTATAGACGATCTAAACAAAGGAGTCTAGTCATATCTATGTACTCTGTGATCTTTCTAGAAATAAATGACTCAGTCTATGGAATTGGTCCTCTGGGCCTTAAAGAAAACCTACTTCCTCATTTTCAGCAGAGAAGACCTCACATAATTTCAGCCTCATTCTCTCCTAGACAGTGAGGGGTCTGGAAGAAGACTAAAAATAACCAAGGTCATAATGAAGGTCTCCTTGACCCTTTATGGTTCTGAAAGCTCCCTTGGTGCTTTTTGCCAAAGCAAGAAGCATTAACCCTGGTGTCTTCTCTTGAAACTCTTCCAAATCACTTATGTGTATTAGACCAACTCCTCAAGGTCTGGCTGAAGATATAGTAATGATAATTCTTTAAATTTGTATTGTTGTTTCCCTTTGGGGTGAAGTCAGTGTGATATAATGGAAAGCACAATGGATTTAAAATCAGAAGACCAGGGTTCTAATCCCAGCTCTGCCACTTGCTACCTGTGTGACCCTAGGCAAGTCACTTCATTTCTAAGGGCCTCAGCTTCCTTATCTATAGGGTTGGATTTCACAAAATCATAAAATGATAAGATTTAGAGATATCTCTATGACTCTCTTCTCCAAACCATACATGGAAACAATCTGCCCTACAACTTACCACTCAAGTGGTCATACATATTGTTCTTTAAGAACCTCAAGGATGGAGAATCTATTACATGCAGAAGTAGTCCACTTCACTTGTGGTCAGTTCCAGTTATTAGAAAGCTTTTGAAGACATGGAGCCTGAATTTATCCCTTTACACCTTCTATTCTTCCTTTTCGTTCAAGGAAAAAGTCTTATCTTCCTTGCATATTACCAGTCTTCTAATATTTGAAGACAAGTATTATATTTATACTGAGCCTTCTTTTCCCCAAGCTAAGTACCCTCAATTCCATCAGCCAATCTTTAGATGACAGAGACTTAAATCACTTCCTTATCTTAGTTTCTCTCTAAAATCGTCAAACTAAGAACATGTCAGCTCCTTGAGGAGAATTTGTAAGGTTTTTTTCTCTATGTGATTCAGAGAAGCTTAAGACCCTGAAGAGCCATAAACTACTGAATTTTCATATCAGCTAATGATTGCTTTTCAAAAAATTTTATCATGAGAAATTGAGGCGATGATGTTATATAATAGTGGAATATGTCACTGCAAAAATTCAGTATCTGATATTTGTTATGATCTATTTTCCTTTTCTAATTAGGGAAAATGAAAGGGAGAAAAAATAAATTTTAATAGATATAAAAAATGAGGCAATAAAAAATTAGCATCTAGCAGATATTTAGAAAGATGATACTAGTAATGATGATGATATAACAGATAGTATTTTAAGGCTTTTAAATATTGCATATTCTTATTTCACTAGATCCTCACAACAATCTTGTGAAGTGTTATTATTATCCCCATTTTATAGATGAAAAACTGAGGCTGAGAGAGGTTAAGTGACTTGTCCCAGGATCACACAGTTACTAACTTCTAAAGGGAGAATTTGACCTGAAGTCTTCCTGATCTCAGGTCCCTCACTTCATCCACTTTGCTA